>NC_056733.1:1371675828-1371930828 GCF_019279795.1 Protopterus annectens
TTGCTTTTTAGACCCCAAACCCAGCTTCTTCCTCTTGTTATATAATCAGTTTATACTTGAAGTCCAGCACGGTGGCTTGTTTTTACAGGAAGACCTGTTTTTGATCCGGTGAGGTACAGCAGAGATTATGCAGTGGCTTAAGTGTTTCTACTGGGCATTTGCATACATTTCTGCATAATGATCATTAGAGTCATTAATGTCTGTGATTGTGGGTGTTATGAAGCTTTTTATACCATTGCTTACTATGCTGTAGTTAGCTTTGGTGAAGTTTTGTAATTTTTGTTCAGGTGAGGATGTCAATTCCAGTTACTTCAAGCCAGAGTGATTTCTAGTCTGACCTAACCAGGGAGGGCATCATGCATGGGGAAGTACAGTGATTCCCCATGTTGGTGAGTACTATGTTCAGAAAATTAGAGTCCCTAGTGGGGGTGCAGACTATCTGTTCCAGAGCACTTGTGTTAACAAAGTCCAAGAACCTCTGGACAAGTGTGTTTTTGCTCGAGTGTCTCACGGTCTATGGAAGGATAGTTGAAATCTCCTATGACTAAGGTGTTGGGCTGTATGGTGAGGGATTCTAGTAAATTGAGGTAGGTGGTGTGCTTATTGGGCTCATGGTGGGGGAGCTATAGCTAGCAATGATGTGGTATGGCACTTTCCCAATAGTTAATTGGACATGGAGTAGTCTGAGAGAGTCATGCTGTTTGACCAGTCTCAAAGTGTATTTGATTTCAATGAAAATGGATACACCTCCACCTTTGGATCCTTCATGCTCCTTTTGACCTCTGAATGTGTGAAAGGCATTGTAGGTGCTGTCAGCAGCCTTGGACCATATCTCGGTAATTGCACAGATGTCAGCATCCTTTTTATGCACTTCACAGTTTTCTGCTATCTCTGCTGGAGCTGTACATTAGAGAAAATAAAAAATTGCTGTATGAAAGCATAATGAATAACTGAATTTGCTGGCTAATTAATGCCATACTATGGACAAGTTATGAGTCAGTATACATACACAACTGAGAGGTGTTAACAGCCATAAATTCATCCTCCCATTGTTTCAGGAGGTCTTGCTTGCCGCTCTTCATTTCACTGGAATGGTGACAACATTGCTCCCCAAAGTGTGTGATGCTAATTGCAATGGTGGCAGCTTTGGCCAAGTAATGCCAAGACTCAGTCTCATACTGCAACCCAATATATTCCTACCTGTAGTTGTCTACAGCTGTAACACTTCATGAGGAGTGCCACAAAAATCCTGGACTCCTCAACACCCCACTTTTGTGCTCATTAATGGACACCATCCCTACCATTGATGGCCATGTCTGCAGCAGTCAAGCTGGAAATGTGGGTCTAGATTTGTGTCCAATTAAGAACACACATGTAACAACTATTGAGAAAAGATGCACAGCCTTTTCAACTGCATTTATGCTATTGAAAGTACAGCAATGGCTTACCAATCACAATGACACTGATGAAATCCAAAAGCAAAGAAAGTGTGAACAATGCCAGTGCAATAAGGCCATGTGTGGTGCTCAGACTTTTACACATGTTCCAATGTTAAACAATGAGATGGTTTATGGTATTTGTTATAATTATTGTTGGTTGGAGGAAAAATGGTATGACTTGAGACATATTGGTCTGTTGGGAGTTATACACTGGTAAGATTGACTTGTCCCTCATGGGAATTGAACCCATGAGAAAAAAGGATAAAACATTAAACATTGCTTATTAACTGCCAGTGCCACAGGAGATCTTAATTTTTAATATGGTAATTAGAGGTATACTAATTAAAGACTGAATGAAGAAATACTTAGATATCTGTATGTCTGTGACTTTACTAAGTCATGGAACTACATTTCTCTGTAAAATAATGTATTTGGGTTTGTAAATACATTTCATATGCAAGCAGTTGCATAACATGAGTAAGACGTATTGGGTTAGGTACCATACATACTTCACAAGAGATACTGCCATAAACACATCCTTATGATATGTGATAACTCATAAGAATTATATCAAGAATATCATGTACATCATTCCTATGCATGTGCATTCTACATTAAATATCATCACTGTCATGTGCAACATCATTTATACACATTATATTGGGCATCTATAGCAAGCAGAAATGATACATTTGTTTCAATAAACATAGTTGTGATTCTCATATGCATTTACCATGACAATCCTAATCAAAATCATTTGACAAATGGCATTCAGACCACCTTTGAAAATGTATCTGTCAACTGGATTCAAATGCTGTATCAGCTGCCCACTTTCTTTTAACTCACTCCACTTACACCTTGTGCAATAGGGATAAATAGTTTGGCAGGTGAAATTCATTCCAAGAGTACTATCCAGAGTGCTGATGTCTGTCCAGCAGTGCCAGGCTCCCTAGCTCTATAGAAGGTGGTCCAAATTAAATTTGTCATTTTTTTTCCATAGGAAGTCAACCATGCTTGTGCACTGCCAACCGGAGAACAAATGCAAAAAGGCATTATAAAAATGTAAAATATGGACCAAATTAACACATTTAATGGATATATTAAGCATAAAAGAAAGTTGTTATAGCATTAGCTTGACACAGTCATTCATTTCACATCTGCTTGCACCATCACAAGTAGCATTTAATTTACAAATAACCAGGATTTAATGTAATAGCAATTGCTAAGAAAGAGGAGACACACACACTCACAGAATGACAGGATGTCATTTTTACAACAGTACAATAAATTAGTCATGGCATCAACATTTACAATGTATTGTATAAGTGTCATGATGACAAATTGTAACATATGGATAATTTCTCCATCAAATATGACACATATGCCTGCATTACTAATGTTACTACTTTTGTGTTAGCACACTGGAAAAATCTTATAGGTTACAACATTCATCATATGCATTATTATTAATAATGAGTGGAGGAAGAGGTGAGTTTATAATAGACATACCTATGTATTATACATTCACATAGACTACTGGTAAGATATTTAGCATGTATCACAGACTTTAGCCTATTCATTTCATAAAAAAAACATAGGGTATCAATAGTTGTTCAAAATCCAGTAGTAATAACATTTCTGCAAACTAGAGTCAAATCATGCATCACCAGTCTTATGTCCCTACACTCACCTTCTGTACACCTTGTACCAAAGAGATACTTAACTGACAAGTTTAATTTACTCACTTAGTACTAGCCAGTGTGCTGACATTTACACACTGACACCAGGTTTGTTTGCACTACAGAAGGCTGCTCAAATACAATTTTTCACTGTTTTAATCAGGAAGTGAACTTCTAGAGACCACTCCCTGTCCAGAGTGTGCAATTCCAAATGTACAAATGCTGAAGAGAAGAAAAGAAAACAAAGTTCTCTGAAATAGAGGGAGCATTATGTGCCAATTAATAAAAATGTAGAGTTGTGATATTTCCTTAACTGTGTTGCTTTTCAACATGAGCATATGCTCCTTAAACATCATTATATTTACACAAACTCCATCAACATTAGATTAGAACCCCAAGAGAGCAGGACATTCCCAAGACACACACGAGATTCTTATTAGTATGTGCCACACACACACACACACACACACACACACACACACACACACACACACACACACACACATGCACACACACACACACACACACACACACACACACACACACACACACGTGCACACACACGCGCACACACACACACGCATGCACACACACACACACACACACACAGACACACACACACACCGACACACACATGTGCACACACACACACACACATACACACACACACACACACACACTTGTACTGTGAGGCTAAAAAGGAGATTACATATATTCAAGATGTGATGTGGTATCAATTGACATTGGAAGTGCAGAAGAACAAAGTTCTGACTTTTGTCTTGTGTAATTTGCAATTAGATGTGAGCATGGCTGTTATACTTGCAACAGGGAGGTAATGTTTCTTCACAAAATATAAAATAAAAAAAAATTGAAGACTGCAGCTCGTTTTTCTATTTATTTTCTGAACATAATTCCTATATTTATCTTTATCTAGCAAGTCTGTTATGTGATGTGCCTTGCATAGGATATATGTTTCACTTAGTAATCTAATTCCTTAGAAATGTAGATATAACATACTCAGAGATTGAAACTGTTGTCATAACCAATTGGAATGTTGCTCTACTAAGTCAGTCAATGTAGTCACAAACTTTCTTGTAAGTCCTTCTCCCAAACACACCCTCAGTAAGTGTATATCAAAGAGGACTGACTGTGAAAACCTGATTGATACTGTGGTCAGACTAATCATTCACACTTACAAGCACTTATCAGGTAACACTTCTTAGTGCTCATCCTTGTAGAGGTTGGGCGTATGCATGCAGTCATGTAAGTCCCTACACCATGTTTACATTCCCTGCACTTAGGGAAGATTTTGGAATTCATGAATGCTAATAAGTCCAGACCTCATTTGCATACATACAGTGCTGAGAGGGCTGAATCTGCACTGTATAACAATAATCATGTAGGTAAGTAACTTGTAGTAGGGGAGACCGGTTTGATACATGGAGCTTAGTGATTCTACTTGTTTTGAGAACTTGTTGCCACTTTCACAACTTACTGCAAAGGTAGATTGTTTTTGTGAACAAGGTGATGTATTTTAACCATACTTATGGCTTGCATTTCATGATGTAAGTATTGATTTACTGTTTGCATTATTATCAGTAGCTCTTGGCAAGGCACATAGAATATGTCTACATAATGGATAATGCTGACAGTTTAATGAAAGTTTCAATCTTGAGAGCTGACCACTTTGTTCAGAAGACTGCTGTATTACTTATTATTGGGATCATGGGTTTTTGCATTATTAGCACATGCAATTATGTTAAAGACTCTGATGTCTACCTTGCTGCCCTCTATGGAATGGATATCACTAAAGCTGTTTACTATATTTCCTTTACAGGTATGCATTATTTTTTGTTCATAACAAAATGTTCCACAGAGTGAGAGATATGTCTGTCCTACTATGAATTTATTATCATTTTTTCTTTATTTTGCATTTGGAGAGATGTAATCTGTATTATGTTGTGTGTATTCATATGGAGACTATTGTATATGATGGATGGTTACAGTCATATATATTTTTTTCAAGTTTAACAAGCAAGTTCTTTCTTTCTTTCTTTTGGTTTGTGAGTGGGAATGAGGGAGAGCAAATATGTATTAATTGTGTGTACTCATATGGAGATTTCCTTTTGCATACATTTTGTTTATAATGGATGGATACATTCATAGATATTTTTTAGTTTTAGCGATAATTTTTTTTTACTTATCTATTTTTTTCTTTTCAGTTATGTTTCATCTTAAACTGGACTACAGCACCCAATACATCTGCACCCTGTAAGCCACCATACATTGACACTGAGAATGATGTGATCATTCAAGCTCTACATTGATATGGATAATTCCTGTTAGAGAGGCAGGGATGACAAGTCCTCTTGTGACTATATCTGGGAGCAGGTAGTAAATGATATGAACACAATGGGAGACCAGTGACATACATATTCCAAAATAAAATGTAGCACCAGTGGTATGATTATGATGAACAGACATTATGCAGCAACAATTGCCCAAGAATGTATGTTAACAGAGTATGGTCCTCCTACCAAGCCACCACTCACTGAAACACAGGAGTTCCTGTCCACTTTAATAGAGCCAGACAGCTCATTGCAGGGTTCACACAGAATTCTCGATGCTGCCTTGTACGACAACTCAAGTGTGTCTACTGCAGTTATGCTATATAATTAAATAATTGGCACTGTGTATATACACACACACACATGCACACACACACACACACACACACACACACACATATATATATATATATATATATATATATATATATATATATATATATATATATATTTAGAGAGAGAGAGAGAGAGAGAGATACAAAAAGAAAGAGATGAGGAGTGATAGAAGAGTCATAGACATAGAGGGAGATGGAGGAGAAAAAGTGTGTGGGGGGTCCAGTGAACAGTAAAGATCTATATGCATCAGGTAAGAAGCTTGTTTTCTGTTTCTTCTGTCATTTGCTTTGAGACACTAATCATCCCTGTTTCATCTTCCTTTTTTTATATTTCAGCATATGTCTAGGTCTGTTATTGCATGGCCACCTGCACATGGTAAGAAAACCTTCTGTATTCTTAGTAATGTACAAAATGTAGGTGTATGTGTAACTGGAAGTTATTCGATTTCATACCATTCACATATTTTAATTTTTGATATACATTTTCACAAACCATAGGTTTGATCATTTTTGTTCTGTTTATTTTTTTTCTTACTTGTTATTATAGGTGATTCTGCTAGGGGCATTGTGGAACACCTGCTGCCTGATGTCAGACTTTTGGTAGCCACTGATGATGAAGTGAGAGAAGAAGAGGTACAGTTTGGGAGTACACAGAGTCATCGGATACTGAGGTTGTGCCTACAACATCTCCTCATATATTTTGTAGATAGTATGTCTACACATACCCAGGACACAGTAACCATAGACATGGGACAGGAAGAAGGTGACACAGTTGATCAGGCTAGTGTGGTTTCTCCAGTTGCAGAACTGGTGATCATGTAGACACATGAAAGTTGGTAGAGATGTTCAACTTGAGGCTGCTGTCCACCCTCCTCCTAATGTTGGTATGTCAGTAGGTGCCATACATTGTATATGTATAGCTGTCACAGAGGCACAGGAATATTCCATAAGGGTTTCAAAAGAGGTAGTGTGAGTACTAAACACTGTGCATTCTGACATGTGGGACTGCCTGAACTGTGTGGGTGACTCCCTTACAGGATGTATAACACACTTGATTGAGCAGTGCTTGTGATGGAATATCTTCTGGGGGGGGGGGTCAGGATTGAAGTGGCCATAGAGCCACTATATTATCCAGTACTAGCTAATATGTATGTTCAGGATCCCACTGCTCCATCACTGGTTGCAGTGTAAACACAGAGATGTGGTAGGCCATGTGGTTGTTGTCCTGGATGTAGTCATGTTGAAATCTCATCCAGCAGATACCACTCATGTTCAAGTAGCATTCCAAGTTTTAGGCAGAGCCATGGCATTAGCAGTTCAACTCCTCACAGAGGTGTTGAACTGTTGT
This sequence comes from Protopterus annectens, assembly GCF_019279795.1. Lineage (NCBI taxonomy): Eukaryota > Metazoa > Chordata > Ceratodontiformes > Protopteridae > Protopterus > Protopterus annectens. Next base: position 1,371,682,978 of record NC_056733.1, read on the forward strand.
CCTGGATGTAGTCATGTTGAAATCTTATCCAGCAGATAGCACTCATGTTCAAGTAGCATTCCAAGTTTTAGGTAGAACCATGGAAATAGCAGTTCAACTCCTCACAGAGGTAGTTCTCATGGTCAAGGACAATGATGCTAAACAGGCTAGTTTACCATGTACATCTCACACCTTTCCAACATGCCAGGGTGTATTGCTAGCACAGTGCTTGATTGAGTTCCTGCAGACATGCACACTCACACATTCAACAAACACTTGTCCATATCATCTTATAAATGTCAACACATCACATACACACACGCACATGCGTGTGCGCACGCACACACACACACACACACACACACACACACACACACACACACACACACACACACACACACACCTCTGAACTGTACAGATTTTTGCAGAATGTCCAGATTTTGGCCTCACATTTTTGGTCTGTTTTTCATAAAATTGTGTTTTTTTCTGGCATATCTGTGGTAAATCATTAAAGACTGAAGTTAGAAAATAATGACAGACATTTGAGTTTCAGACTTCTTATCCTTCAGAAAAATTCATGCTAATGCAAAACCTCTTATTCTATCAACGTTATTGCTTTATAAGAGTAATATTTAAAAATTGTCCCTAGTTTTCAACCTTTGTCCCACTTTTACTTATGTATTTGTCTGGATTTCTTGCTCTAAGAGGTTGAGAGGTATGACGCACACACACAAACATGCTCACTACTTATTTAAGAAGTACTGTCAACTTCTATACATATCTTGCTACTGGTGCTGCAAATCAGATACTTAAGGAACAATTTTTTGTTTTACTTGCACACACTCGCTACTTTGGTGTCAGGATTGCCCTCCTTTTCCCCTCTACACCCACAAACACCCTGAGCAAATTATAATGACTGCCCCTGCCCTTTGCATTATTCTTTGTGACTTTAAATTGCATATATGCCTGATGTGCAGAGTAGATAGCTAATGCTTGCTTACCGAGAACCTTCCTTAAATGTAAATGGATTGCAGAATAAAAGCTGTTAGTCATAGTTTATAATCAGTTGTGAATGACTGGTTCTGTTATTTTTGACGCTCACTGTATTCCTGTTTCTCTTCTTACTCGTGCAGTGTAAGTATTGCTTACTGTTATACCTGTGCAAATTATGATAATGTTGACCTACTCAGTGGTTTATATACAGTGGCTAGCTGAAAGGCCTGATGCACATTTGGAAAAATCATAGTTCTGTATTGCAAAATTACTCATAAGCAATTAATGACATTACTGTACAACTGGGACAGGGACATGTAATAGAGTTATATAAATGTATTGCTTTTTCTATATAAGTTCTGACTCATCTTGGTTATAATGCAGATGTGACATGTCTCCTTGGTGGGTTGCCTGTGTTTAATGTTAACAGAATATAACCATTACATGATTAAGTAAAGGTTGTGCAGTTTGTCAGAAATAATTTTTTTACATTTGTATGTGCTGAGGCTGTTATTCTTTCAATTGCGTATTTGGTGTGTGTGCTATCCTTTGCCTCTTAGCCAGAGCCATCTCAAGTTGTACACACCTGCATCTGCCAGCAGCATCTATAGCTGGTGGTGCTCTCTCAGACTCCTCATCTGTATTGGATGGAGCTGCTGGCCCTGTCTGTGGTACTGGAAACTGTTGTCCTTCCTCTAGTTGCCCTTGTTGAAATTGTCTCCTGAAAATTACATTATGCAATGTGGAACACACTGAAAGTATTTCAGCAGAGGTTGATGGGTCATACTGCAGGTCACATCGTGAGGTCACTAGATACTAGAACTTTGATTTGGACAAGCCAAATACACATTCTATGCTATTCCTAGTTTGAGCATTGCATTGTTGTGTCCTTGCTTATTGGGACTGTGTACGTTTCTTATGTATTTCATGAACCATGGTTCCAGTGCATAACCTGCATCCACCACTAGATGCCCTTATGGAAAGTCATCCCTTGCAAAACTTGTGTACAGCTCACAAGTGTGTCATATGTCTGAATCATTAAAGCTGCCTGGATTTCCTGCACAGACATTGTACATGATCCCTTGAACATTACATTCAACCTGACTGTTTATAGAGTGGTGTCCTTTTCTGTTAATGGATCTCCTTCCATGTTCACTAAGTGGGACTTTTATTTCTATGTGTGTGCAATCTATAGCCATCAAAATTTCAAGGAAGTGTACTATTGTATTAAATTCATGCATGATTCTTTCTCTCTCATGTGAGGTACTTGAGAAAGAGATCTGCTTGTCTGTATGCTGTAGCATTACATTTAGAAAGTGATGTAATATTCTGAAAGCTGAGGTCTATGACATCCCTAATTTATCCCCTGTGGATCTCTGGCTCATAGGTTAGTACTAGGCTAACTGCCCATGGGCCATTATAAGCTTAGCCAATTGCCCCATGTGAAAATCAAACCCTGCACCTTCTGTCTGTAAGGTAGTCACCTTATCCATTATGCCAACCTCCCAACCCTCTGGAAAGTACTTGTAGCTAATCTACATAATGCTACAAATACCTTTATTTCTACTGGGATGGCTTCTCCACAATGTCCCTGGGGCCTCTGGTGAGGCAGCAGAAGCTATATGTTTCATATAGAGTTTCCCTGTCCACCTGGTATTGCTTTACAATTTTTGTGTTATGCAGTCCATGGTAAGTTAAATAGGGTCTAAACACCCTTCTTCTTCTTCTTCTTGGCCAAGGTCTGGCAGCAACAGCACCTTGAATTAAAGCCTGTTGCACATACAAGTTTATTATGGCAGCAGCAATTGGTGATATGTTTATTTTTCTCTAAGTGTAATCATAGCTGTAATTCAAAGAGCTTTGGATTTCAGGGCAAATGGCTACACCACTAAGTACACACAATTGCTCTATAACTTCCCGAATAGCTCTGCCATTTTGTATTGGTTACAAACCAAGAAGTAAAAAGCAAACTACACAGCAAACACTAATGGCTCAAGGACAACACACTCAACTTAGTTTTTAGTTCTGAACTAAGCATTTGCTACAGCTTATGCTCACTTCATATTATTTATTCATTGCTGCTTTTCCTTACTCAAAACAAAAATACCTAAGAGAGTAGCATTGTTAAGTTTACTGTTATACATTTTTTTCATACCTTTTTTCCCCTGTGCCTGCTGACCTCCTCCAAGCCTTCCCTATTGTATTCAAATCCATTCATTCCTTAGTGGTATGGATTGTCTCCAGATCCACTAGGGGTAAGAAACTTCTCAGGACAGCATCATTCAGGCAGCCATTGGTTTTGCCCTTGCCAACATCTCTGCTATGAGGTCATTTTCCCAAGACTAACTCTTCCCTGAACAGGAAAACATGTGAGCTGTGTATCTGCAGTGGCCACAGAAGGTCCCTTTTCTGTAAATGCATGCTCCACTCCAGTTGCTCTAAACAGTGGCTTTGGAATCACATTCCTGATGTTCCTACCTCTCCTGCTCACTGCGCTGAAAGAACTTCAAAGGATCTGCTTCTGCCCCTTTTCTGAGTACCATACCTGCCATCCCTGCCAGCTTATGAAATATTTCAGCTATTTGAATTCAAGTTTCCAGAGCCATAGTCTAACCTTTATCTCCTGTATTCCACCAGACTTGTTCTTACTGTACTCCATTTCTTCTTTTTTTCTTAACTCTATTTGCAAGAAGGATTCCAAGGAATTTGATTCATTTTTTGTCCTATTGTTTTGAAGTTTTGGTAGGGAAGTTTAATGCTATCAGTTTGTCAGGTTTGTTTCCGTTAGACTATTCATAATTTATTGTCAGTTTTTACAACTTCATATACTTGTCTTAAAAGAAATGTGAGTCTGAGTTCCTTCCTGTTGAATGGATAGGATCTTCATTACTAAAGCTGTGAAACATTTTACTATTCAATTGTTGCATTCAGCAATGCCAACTTGCTGTTTTTTATTTCCAACCACTTCACCAGTCACTTTATAGAAATGCATGTTTCTTTTTAAAACAAGTAGTTTAGTTAGTTATTATCTGTAAGAATAAGAGTACAAGAACAACAGATTATCATCATTTGGCTTTCTCTTTGATAGTAAAATTGCTGATGGTTGGAAAAGTGGTCTTAGCAGTTTATCTTATACTGGTTTCATTCTCAAATGCTTCAGGAAAATTATGTAAGCAAAAAGTTTAAGTGCTTACATGCTTACATCTATGACGTCATTGAAGCTACAGAAAAAAGGCAGTCAGCACAGAAGAAATGCAGTAAGCTGTCTTCTGAAATCTTTTTGTGCACATCCGCATTTCACCATGTGACTGATTTCAGATATTTTTAAATTTTATGCATGCAGAAGCTGACCACAATACATGATACCATCTTACAAAAGTTTTACAACTCATCAACAAAGTTAACAGAACTCTGGCACAGCATTAACAGATTGTCTTTAATGAGATAACTATAGTAAAGCATACAAGAGCTTTGCAAATGGCATTTGTCTTAGTGAGTATGTTTGCCTTCCCAGATTCTGTCTTCTAACTCTCTTATTTGACATGATGATCACCAGGTGTGAGTAATGGAACTAAAGCATTGTTTAGACCCATTGTTATTACTCTGTATAACACCTCACAAGCATGCAGTGCCGATACATTGTCTTAATGAAAAACTAGTCATCTCTTGCTATTTTTTTAAGGGCATGATTATCTTAAACTGGAAATTAATGGAGTAGAGAAGGATGAGTATTGAGTTTAGAGTTATCCAGACTAATAATATTAGTTACTTGAGGATTAAAATGACACATTAACTAGTGATGAAAAGTATAAAGGGACATATGTTACCACATATTGCCATTGGACTACCATAGAAAGGGAGGTATATTACCTTGACATATTTTTAGACAATCATGTGTTTTATATTGATGTGCACCATAAACAGTAATATAATGACACTTCAGTTACATAAGTGACAAATGACAACACAGATCTTGGATGACATTGCAGCAGTTCATGGTCTCCATTTGTAAATCAAGCACATCTATTACATGATTATTGATTATATTGGGCATGGTCAGAAGACATTACTGTGAACACTGCCGCAACACAATGTAACAGCATAAACACACAAGAAAATAAACAAACCCAGGCCCATACAGGAAGACATGTTATGCAACTACTCAGGCCTTATAATGCTGCATAGTAAAAAGAAAACAATTACAGTAATACCTAAATGTGAGGAGGAGAACATGCAATATAGTGCATTCTGATTTGGAAATTAACTAATGTATGTGGACAATGAATGACATGTTTAAAATTTGTATCTTGCTGGACTCAAAAAGATGCCAAGGCAAGTATTAGAAATATGCATAGCAACCTGTGACACCAAAACAACAGGCATACTGTGTGTGTCATGACGAACACAATTAAAGTGCTTGCAGCTCTTCTCTATTGTAATGGGTATGGTTCCTACACCATGGAGGTTGACACCTTAAAAATGTTGCCCTTTGTCTGCCCCATAAAAATTTCCTTTGCTGAAGCAAATTCTGCCTGACACATGTATCTGATGACAGATGTTACCAGAATCAAACCTCTGCCTATCATACTACACATTCTACAGAGCTCTGTGCTGACTGCATCCGCCAGACAATATAGTGATGATTCTTGTGAAAAATAAACTAAATTAATGTGTGAATTAATAAAGGACATTTGAGGATAATTTGTTCAGTATGCTTTTGTCAGAATGATAAAAAGGAGGTTACTTTGTTGATGTTCACACAACTATGAACAGAGAAATATAAATGATTCTGTGTCAAGCATTCTGTTCCTTTTGTTTTGTACATCATTCTCTGAGAACTGAAACACACACACTGCATTTGTCTAGATATTCTGTAGAAGCATTACTGAATATTTGTGACATAGCAGCACTTGCATCACAAAATTTATAAAACAACTGTTTCACTGGTAGGATATTACAACATGACTACATATTTCTTTATCCAAAGTACAAATTGAAAATAATAGCTTCATGCAGTGTTGTTTGTGTAATGTCATTGCATTAACAGAATGTTGCCCATTGTTGGAATTAAACAGCAAGCTATGTAATTCAACTGACTAACAATGTGCATGACTTACTTGCACCACAGTGAAAATCTTAACAAAGCTGTGAGACTCCACCTATGTGAAGTCATTACATTATATGATTCGGTTGAAACTTGTATGAGACAAAAGCACTGGGAAAGTCTGTCCCACTGTAATTCTACACATTATAACACATGTGGATCTCATTTATCTATAACAGCATTAGGACACACAATGCTTACCATCATTCATTGTTGGTTTTGAATACCTGACTATGTGATGTCAGAAGCTACATGATATTCAGAAGAACAGATGTACCATGGAACAAGTGAGGCTATAATTGTGAAATATTTTGGTCTTTGAAACTGTGACATCATGTTATTGCTGCAAGAGATTTGTCTGCCCATAATCTCTTTAAAAGACTATTGCTATATGTGTGTTTCTCACACAACATTGCCTGCTGCTAATTATATCCAAACACATATGATGTCCAATGCAGTCATCACTGTGACATGAGAATGAATGACAGTCATGAACTATGTGTGGACAATCATGTATTGGAGCACATGCCTTACTAATGCAGCAAAATAGAAAACATTTTCTCATGTCTTTATGCCACAGAAAAATGCTTCATATTTCAGATGGGAAAGACAAATGCCATCCCATGGTATCATCATTATCCAACAAAGCATTTCTGTCCAAAAAATGAAAATATATTGTTGTAAAAGGAATCTCCAACCATACATACAGCAGATATTGGCTGACAACATTGTTCGAATGAGCATCCCATTCTGCCTTGTTGGGTATCTAGGTTGCACAGTCTAGTATTTGCCAGCACCACAGTAGAAATCTGATTTTCAAGGGAGAGATAGCACTTTTGTCAGGATGACCCTGCCAGTATGCTTCAGAGAAAATGTCATTGTAAAAGTTATTAAAAAGGAGTTGTGTACATTTTAAACACACCCTCTGACAGGGAAATGGAGACAGCAATTAGTATTACACATACAAGGTTTCCATGCTGGTTATCAAACCTCCTACCTGTCTAGTTTACACACTGTAGAGAGCAAAGTACTAGTTGCAAGTGCCACAGAAGATGTCTGACTTTCAAAGAAAAGATAACACTTTTGTTAGGATGACCTCATCAGTGTGTTTAAGAGAGGATATTACTATAAAATTAGGGATAAGATAACTATGGGAACATTTAAATGTATTATTATCAATGGAAGTGGATTCACTTCCCAGTGATACACACAGTCTTGCACACATACACACACGACTGTGAGTGGATTCACCACCAAATGATACACACAGTTTCACATGTGCACATGCACTCATTTGCCATGTCAGGTATTGAAGCTCCAACCTTACTACCTTATACAATATAGAGAGCAATACACTAGTTGCAAGTGACAGAGAGGAATACACACAGCACTTCTGTAAAACTGGATACTCGAATATTTGCAAAAATCAGTGTTTGGAAGAGATAGTACTGTGCATTGCATGTGGTACAATAAATGCGCATGTATGCAGAGAACAATGTAACATCCCTATAATTTTTATGTGTAGTGATATACCTTGATAATGTAATGTACAGACTGTCTGTACTTTACATTGTGATACCTTGAAAGACATGTTGCACATAATGGGATGACATGCATACTGATTGCTGTAACCAGTGGCTTATCAAACAAACATTCCTGTGACTTCATGCTGGGATGATTGCAACTTGTATTGTCTCATACTTGAGCTATTTGCATTGGTAGGACAAACATGGAAATCTGACATAGGACACTGGAGAATTGTAGTGAAGGATGTGGAAAAATAGGTTAAACAAGCTGCTAGCATGGTGCTACTGTAAACAGCGTAGAGCAGAAAGAGTACTTCAGCAAAATTACTTAGTTGAGCTTACATCCCTAACTAAGAATGTTCATCACTGGGAAACAGTAATACAGGTGTATAGACTTTGTGCAACAGAAAACTATGATTCTTTGCTCCCCTGTTTGGTTTTCTTGTACCATTTAAGTGTAGCACTGCTGAACTGATTTGCTGTGATGATGGCAAAGTGTTAGCATATGTGTAATCATATACTGAATTGCCGAACTTGCAATAACAGTTAGCAGTACTCTGTGTTGCTCTGTACCAAATCCTGTGCAAAGATCCTTATTGAGGTTGGGAGATAGCACAATGGTTAAGGTGTTTGCCTCACAAACACAATATATAATGTTTGATTCTCCCCTTTAAAAGGAAATTAGCTAGGCTTAAATTGGCCTGCAAGGGCAGCTACACTAGTACTTAGCTATGAACCTATAAGACAGGATTTACAATAGGTAGCAAGTAGATTAATGTAGTATCAGATAACGATGTGCTGAGTAAAGGGGCTAGCAAATATGAACTGAAGCAGTAGTCAGACAATGGGTAATGACACATGTTGTCATCCATATGTTTCCAAACATTTTTAGCATTCCATTAAGTAATTCCGACCTGAGTGTTATCTTAGGGTATATATTACATCACTGAACACTTAAAAAAGTGAACAGTGATTAATCGACCCTATGTAAGTGAAAGCTTACAATGTCGAAGTGTCAGAACAGCAATTTTTTTCCAAGGGAAAAAATCTCTGTTCCAAGAAAAAAAAAATAAAAAACAATTTCAAACATTACATTAAATGGGGGGCTGCACCCTCCACACCCCCCTACTTAAATATACCAACTCTGAGAATGCACTACAGTGCTGAAAACAGCAAAGTACTGAAGTGGCCAAACAAATTCTTTCCCAGGGAAAGAATTCACTTAACAGCTGCTTCAATAGTTTGCGTTTTCAGCCTTTCAAGTTCAACCAAGATGCATTCTTTCGAATGCATCTTCAGTCTTGTAATATAGACACTTATTTTAACATGATGTGTATAAATGGGTCTACTTCTGTTTATCAAAATTTAATTCTTTCGAATAACAGAAGTACTACCCCATTTACGCGAACGTGCACTTTTGTGAATACTGGTTCACCAAATCGCACAAAATCAAATAAAAAACACTACAAGAACAGTTTTGCCCCCCTGCAAACCCACACCCCTACTACTGATATATACTAACTCTGAGACTGCACTACAGTGGAGAAACGGGTATATTTCCTTATCCTCGCTGTAGTGTGCTTTGGTGATGCAGTGTAGCTTTTAGTTTTTATGACCGGTTCGAAAAACTGCACTTCGCGAAAGTGTACTTTCGGTTGAGTGCACTTTCACTGAAGTAGGGCTGTACTTCTATTATTTGAAAAAATGCACTTCTGATAAACAGAAGTAGACCCGTATAAATGTATATTTGTGAAATGTAAATAGTTGACAGTGGATTTCAGCAAACATGACCGCATGTAATAATCTTTACTACCCTACTGAGCACTGTAAGCCATACACTCAATTATTCATCTTGTTTAATTTACAGTAAACTGACTAAACATAACTTAGCATGGTGGAACAAACTGGGACAGAGTAATGTGAGCACAATCAATTTCGAAAGTATTGCTATAAGAATTTTACTCCAATTTAGGGTTAGTTACATTTGCTTTTCAGCAGCAAACATTATGCAAATGAAGAGGTGGAAAAATAATAATAGTAGAAGGAATATGAAACATTTTCTTGGTGACATGCAGGCAGGAATACATTTATTCATCAATGATAAAGGATAATGATGCCTTACAACAACAACTTGTAGACAACAGGTATAACTACATTACCAAACCAAAACTGTCAAAAACAATTAGTTGATGGCTGGAATAGAGTTCATGACATTTAAAAAAATCTTACTACACATCAGAGCACTAACTCTACACACCACAAACGATCTACTATTTCCCGGCATTGAAGTAGCACTAATGAAGTACATTAAAAACATATGGAAGAAGGAGGGTCGAGCACAGAAAGTTAGAGAGAGAGATGCAGAGAGAGAGAGAGAGACATGGCACAAATACGTTTTATCAGACTTGTAGTAACATCTGTACAGTCTGTTAATCTTATTTATGAAATCATCAGAAATCAGTCCTGGTCTGTACAATAAAATGATTGCCATAGCTACAAATATGGGAGAGCAATAACCATGAATGCCTAACCAGGATAAGGTTGGCTTACGTAGTCTACCAGTTGCTGTTGCAACACTTCTTAAGAATGATGTATTGCTGTACTACTCCAGTGCTATGTTAAGGGAATGTGTTATATGTAGAGAAATGCAGATATCAGCAATTAACTAAATGAAGGCAATATGAACTGTCATGAAGTAATACAAAGACATACTGATGTAATCAAACCCACGACACTATGGCAAAAAACAGGCAGCCAACAGTGTAACTATCACAGCATACCACACAGGAACTACTTGTTGAATAAATCTAGCAGCCTAATAACTGTTGCATTAACTGTACTGTATACCCAGTGTGTATTAGATTTAAGCACATCTGTATGACTGTATGGACCACTGAAGATTAAACTGAAATCTTCATCTTTTACAATAAACTTAGCACTCAGCATTGCTGTCCTATGCCAAACTCTGCACAAATGCCAATGACATATAGAAAGGCTTTTCCATGGGCCATTTCTAGCCTTGTGTGTGTGTGTGTGTGTGTGTGTGTGTGTGTGTGTGTGTGTGTGTGTGTGTGTGTGTGTGTGTGTGCGTGTGTGTGCGTGTGTGCGTGTGCGTGTGTGTGTGTGTGTGTGTGTGTGTGTGTGTGTATATCTATTTTTTATGAGACTGAAAGAGTGAAAAAGGGGTGGAGAGGACAGTGGAGAAAATAGGGATGGAAAGCAGAGAGTAGCTAACAAGGAAAGGAACACATGAATTTTCAGGAGGGCCATGGAAGAGCGCCACAACTATCTACTTCTTCACAATATCAATTTACAATTTTACACCAAATTTCATTACTTTGCAGTGGTGGGTGACAGTAATGGACAGTAATGACAGTATTTGTATGACCAATTGGACCACATCAGTTGTGTCAGGCTGACACACAGGTGAAGTGGAGGGATATGTGTGGGGTGTATTTTATTTTTTTTTTTTGAGATAGGTACATTTTTGCGGGGGTGCTCAGGTAGGTAGGCTAGGTTAGGAAGCATTAACAGACATATAGGACATACAACACATACAGGGATTGTGGTGGAAGCAAAAGTCTGGGGAACTCCATGACTGGACATCAGTGGTGCTTCCATGTCTAGCACAAGAATAGTGAGAAGTTAGTTCTCACCTTGAGAACTGTCATCTCTGTCTCTTGCAGCAGCTTCCTGGGTCAGTGCCAGATGTGGCATTATCTTTGCAAAGTGATGCAGGACCCATTCAACCCGGCTGACATGTGCACCAAAGCCCCTCTCCATAATATCATAAACCAGCCTTGTCAGCTCCTGCTGGGTGACAAAATCACCAGCTCCATTAGTACTGTTTCTGGAGGGTACAACTGCACCAGCAGCCAACGCAGAGCTACCTGATGCACTTGGAGCAGGTAGGGCATGGATTGTGGAGGCAACACAGATAGGTTGTGACTCAGAAGAGCTGGGTGTCTGTGCTGCCATCTGTGGAAGTATGGCAGGCCAAGCTATAGTAGTCAGTATCCCTTACTGTGCTGTTAATAATTGATTTGAAGCAGCATGTTATGCGAACAGATTGTTAGTGAATTAACCCCCTACACACTCACACACACAAAGTAAGAAGAAAAAAGAGAGAGAGAGAGAGACAAGAGTCGAGGGAGACAAAAAAAATAATTAGATAGCTGTCATGTTATAGTACTGTATACTTTAAACAAACTTTTATTTGACAATAAATAAACAACTATGGTAATTTACTATTGCACACCTTTGAAACATCCTTATATGATGGAACACTATTTACGTGGTATCAAATACACAAATATCACTGAACTGATATAAGAAACAGCTGCCCTTCTATCAATATGATGGATAGGGCTTATGCATTCTAACATAATAATTGCAATTACCAAAATGTAATTCCTACAGACTTTTGATAGGATCTTATAAATAATTATCAGCAAAACAATGCTGCTTCTGGGTACTGAACCCACACACAGCAGAACTAGTATTCTAATTGTCTAATGCAAGCAGCAGCACTTATGTGGGACCGACATGCCTGCTCAAGATTCTAGTGATTGAGGGAATGAAAAAACATTATGGCTTTAATTTTTACTTGATTCATACTTCTTGTGGTTCTCTCTGATGTGAGTTAATTTCTCCTGGTGTGCCTTGTGCAGATCTAGAGAACAAAAAGAGGACACATATATATGAAAGATTAATGAGTAACTCTGTCGTCTGGCAGATAATTACTGCCATATCTTAGGTTATGGGTCAGAATACATACACAATGGGGGGAGGGGGATTCCCAGTCCTAAATTCAGCCTGTCATCAGCTTAGGAGGACTTGTTTGTATTTAAGGTCATTATAGTGATGAAGGCATTAATCCCCATTGTGTGGAATGCCATTTGCAGTGGAGACAGCCCTGTCTAAGCTATTCCAAGGTTCAGACTTATGGCAAGACACAATACAATCCTCCTGGAAACCTGTGGCTGTTGTCTTAAGGAGGAGTACCGCAAATATATTGGAGTCCTCAACACCCCATCTTTGTGCCCTAAAGTTAGCACCATTCTCTCACTCAACAGCCATATCTGCAAAAGTCAAACTTACATTGCTCTGTAGCAATAGTCATCTCCTCCCTGGTTAGATCCGACCACAAACTAATCACCTTGGAAACCCACAACCCCCCCCCCCCCTGCAAAGGAACCACCATGAAAAACTTCTCCAACGCTAACTTTGGGCTCCTAAAACAGAGGTGGCTAACTTCATGGCACCCATGCAATTAGAGAACAGCTGCATGACTGCGGAATCATACACTAACGCCCTGTACGAACACGTACACAAATGCATGGATCTCGCCATACCCAATAGAACCAAGATGCTCTCCTCCAAAAAAAAGGAAGCCAGACTGGTGGTCCCACACCATAAACAAACTCTACAACAGAAGGAAGAAACTGATGAGAAATAAGGTGAAGTCTCAAGACTGGGAAAACTCCCTTATCAGCCTCAACAAAAAGTTGAGATTCCTCATCAAATCCTTTAAAGCTAGCTATGAAAACAGAATTGCAGCAGATAGTAAAGACAACCACAAGGTCTTCTACAGTTATGTAAAGAATATCCACAGCATTACCCAGATTTGCTCGGAGCTGTTGCACAATGGCACCTCCTATACTAATTCATCAGATATTGTCAATATACTGACCGACAGATTCAGTGCCAACTTTACCCCTCTCTCCCCCCCACCAAAGGACCAACCACAATATCAGTAGGTTGCCAGGTGCTTAGTATTACTGCTGCACAGGTTAAAACAGCACTGTTCAAGGCCAAGAATACAGTTCTATGGGACCTGACAATATCCCTGGCTATGTTCAATATGAACTACAGAGTGAACTGGCACCTCACCTGTGTGCCCTGTTCAATCACAGCCTCACCTCAGACTTTGTCGCTACCAAATGGCGCACTTCTACAGTCATCCCTCTCCATAAAGGAGGAGTGACTATAGACCCTGGGAACTATTACCCCATTAGCCTGACAAGTCTGATATACAAGGCTGTGGAATGCATCATCATGCACCTAATAAACAAAGCTACAAGGAACCTCCAAACGCTGGATCCCATTGGTTTTGTGAAGGGTAGATCATGCCTGCTCAACCTGGTTGATTTCTTTGAGTCAGTCACCAGAGCTGTGAATGAAGACTAGGTGGTTCATACAGCCTATCTTGTTCTGGCCAAGGCCTTGGATACCATTCCCCACTCAGGAATCATAGAAAAACTCACTAAGCTAGGCATAAACCCCTATATATCACTAGGTGGGTTGCATACTGGCTCACAGGTAGAACCCACAGTGTGAAAGTAGCTAAATCCAAGTCAGACTGTTGACCAGTCATGAGTGGAGTCCCACAGGGTTTAGTCCTGGCTCCTCTCCTGTTTAGTATCTATTTCTCTGAAGCCCAGGCCAACACAAAGGGACTCTGGTTGACAAAGTTCACAGATGATTGCAAGTTGGGAGCCATAATTAACTCCCCAAGTGGTGTTGACATGCTACAGAAAGGCTTCAATGAGACCAATGACTGGTATCAGAACCATGGCCTTAAGCGCAATGCCAAAAAATGTGTCATCCCCTTTGGGAAAAACCCAGTTCCCCTTAATTACCACATTGATGGTAGTCCACTGAACACAAAAGGTGTCATAAGAGATCTTGGAACACAGGTTGACAGCAACTTCTCTCTTTTGACCTCCACATTGCCACTGTAGTCAGAAAGTCCATCTATGTGGCAGACATTGCCACTGTGGTCAGAAAGTCCTTCTATGTGACACATTTCATTACTAAGGGTTTTGCATCCAGGAAGAAAGAGGTCATTGTCTCCCTCTACTCTTCCCTCATTAGGCCAATCATCGAATACAATGCCCCATTTGGCATGTAACTCACTAGACACCTACAACAACTGGAGAGGCTGCAAAAATACCTCACAAAGAGGAACTTAGGCCTTAAACACTTGTCCTATATGGACAAACTCAAAAAACTCCAACTATTCTCTGTCTCATATCACCTACTTAGAGGCGATCTCTGCTTGACTTACAAAGCCATGTCTGACCCAGATCTGTTAGAATTGCTACATCTAAAGAAATCCCAATCCCTCCACACTACACACTCCAGAGACCTCAACCTCATTACCACAATCAACAGAACAAACTGAAGGGACAGGTCATAACCCTGAGACTGCCCATGCTATGGAATATACTTCCCACACATGTCAAGCGGAGTGCCTCACTGGCTTTCTTCAAGCGAAATCTTGATGAGTGGAAGGGAAATAGAAAATTCACCCCGGGGATCACTATAGTGGCTCTACTTGACAGAGGCACTGGGAACTAAGGTCTGGTGGCACGATGCCAGGCTAATCCTATGGGCAAGGCTTGTAAAGGCTCCAGGGCCATTAGCCTAGTCACACCTATGAACCTATGAACAAACTATGTCTGAACTGGTGTCTAACTCAGATCTCACATGTTACTGGTATTTTACAAACACGCACAGCTTTTGTCAGCTGCATTTGCATGATTAGAAGCAAATGGACCCCTTATCAAGCACATTGGCACTACTTACATCAGATAGCAGTAAAGGTATGAAACGTGACATTGAGCTGTGTCATGTGTCATGCTCCACCAGTCTTTACAGTTTCCAGTGTTCAACAATGGATTATGTACTGGCATGGCCTTTGTGTGTTGCCCTTTGGAAGGTGAAAGATTGCTGAGTTTTGGCATATTATCAGTATGGGGCTTACCCAATGTTAAAATATTTTGTAACAGCTGGGAAAAGAATCTGTGGAATACAGGAGGCAAAAAATTCCAACTTAATGTGTTAACTAGCATTGCCACATGAGAGATAACTTTACACCATGGAAATTTGACATTTATTGATATCTGAATGAATAGAGATACACTTAAGAGAGGCCTATATGTGTGGGGTTGTAATACTGTCTTGAAATGCATTCCTGTGTAAAACTCATTCTTACTGCAAGTAGGTATGGTTCACAGATGCAGTTGTATGTGATCAAAACAGGATAGTTTATGCTACCAGCATAGTTCAGAAGAAATAAGAGTTCTAAAAACACAGCTGGCATATCTGATGAGTCATGATGATTTCAACAAAGGTATTGTGATTGTGCTCATTTTATATATATATATATATATATATATATATATATATATATATATATATATACTAGTGTTTTTATGACATATAAATATTGCCCTGTCTAGGAAGGTGGCCATACCTTAAGTTATACATGTATGTATATATAAATATATATGAATCATGGTATAACAGTCCTGCACATAATTTAAACCATATTGTGTAGTGTATTTGTACTATATTTACTTATGTACCTGTTAAAATATGTAGTTGTTTGTCTGCCCTGCTCCATCTTGCCATACATCTTCTATAAACTCTCCTTTATCTGCACTACCTTTCCCCTTCTCTCCACCCTCCTTACAACTGTCATACTTTTGCTTCTATATCTCTCAGCTAACTTTCATTTAGAGGTTTCACAGCACTTCATACCCCATCTCTTCCACATGCTCAGACTATCTTGCACATATGTGCTTCTACTGGTTTACCTTATATATTAGCCCACTTCACTGATTGTTTATTTGTGTTTTAGTCATCTTTCTCTTTTCTGGCTCAGCCTACTCCATTTGCCTCATTATGCTTGGACTCAATATGGTCCCCTACCCCTATTCCCACCCACCCCCACTTTCCTTAAAGATATACCCTGTACACCTAACCCCATCCCCTAATCAAGCATTCATCATCATCCTGCTCTATATCACTCTCTAATACATCTTACATTACATCCATCCTTCATCCCACCTCTACTATTACATCATCTCTACCCAATGTTCCTCCATGCTCCTACACTACTACCACATTCCCTCCTCCTGTTTCGCCCAAGTCTTACATCTCTTTCACATCATCTGTCATATTCTGCCTCCCTCTTATCTCATAACACACATTCTCAGTATTCCAAACCATCCTTCTCATACTTCACAATGTGCTAAGAACCTCTAGTTTATTTCTCCTTTCCTACCTTACCCCTACCACACCACCCTCTCTTATAAAAAACCACTACCAACTCTCTCTCCCAAGCATCCAGTAACCACAACATCACCCTACACCTCCCCCACTGCCAAAATGTCCCTATTTACTAGAATTCTCTTCCTAGCTGGTAATATACACCTTAATCCATGTCCCTCTACAGCACTACCCACTTCTATTCAAAACACATCACTCTTCTCTATACTCATCCCACCAGCCCCCTTCTCAACCCCCCTCTCCCTCCCCTAAAACCTTATCCATTTTATCTATTAACATTCAAAGTTTGCTAAAATAAACCACTGAACTTCACTCTTATTTCTCATTATACTCCACATATCTTAACCTTGTCTGAAACCTGGCTAAAACGTCATATCTCAAGCAATGAAATTCTACCCCCAGGCTTCAATATCTACTACCATGACAGAATCTCTTAAAAAGGAGATGGTGTAGCCATACCATACTCAGAATTACTGAACCTCTCCCCTTATCCAATCACACACCTGATTTTCACCCTGCCAAACTTCTAATTCTATACAGACATATCAACACGCACAAACATTGGCTATTGCTTCCATGTATATCCCACCCAGCAAAAACATTGCTACTCTTGAAAACATTATGCATGGCTGTCACAAAACATACACCATGAAACTGTAATACTTGGTGATATAAATATTGACTGGAAACCACTAGCTGAAAACTCCCCTGCCCAAAGTATTTTTCTGCTTGGATTCACCCAACTCATCCCAACCCCAATCTGCCTTATCAGACACACAAACTCTGGTACTACCCTTGACTAGATACTGACTACTGACCAACATCTTTATCATATCCCCACTATACTTCCTGACACCCTGAGCGGCCACCTACCTACATTCTAAGACAATCCCCACAACTACACAGACCTTATCTCTACAAAGATTGTTGCAAACTCTAGCTGCAACCCCATAGCATTTAATGAAAGTTTCCTCAATAAACTGGTCCTGCCTAAATAGTCTTCCCCTTAATGATGATATGTTAAAATTCAACAGCATCTTCTTAGACATTCCAAACACACTAGCACCTCTTTTGAAAATCAGAATAAAATCTAATTATGGTCCTTGGCTTACTAAAAACACTTGTTCCTTTATGCATCACAGAGATTCTGCCTGGAAACCATGTCAAAAATCAAAAATCCCCTACTCACCACCAAATTTTTAAGGAACTTAGAAACCAAACAAAAAACATATCCTCATTTACTAGAAAATGTTCTACCACAATGCCCAATCCATCACTCTAATTCCCAAAACATATGGAGAACAATAAGCGCAATCCTCCACCCTGGTGCTCCTCAACCACCTAATCCTTACCCTAACAATTCATCACAAGACACTGCCACCCTCCTCAACCACTACTTTATTGAGTGTATTCACAAACTCAACACTCACCAGAGCTTCAGTACTGCTGTCCCTCCCCAAACAACTTCCAATCAAACCTTCTTCTCTCCCAAGCCTATACCCACCACACACATTAAATCTCTCCTTCTTAAAGTTAAACCAGGTTTACCCTCTGCTGACAAACTATCTCCCCATTTTCTCAAACTCACAGCCAACTCTATAGCCTACCCAGTTTCCATACTTATCAAGCAAAAGTGGTTTGTGTCATCAATAAGTTATCCTTATTTGTTTTTACCACTGACCCAACCAGAGAGATGGTAGAAGATGCTAATGCCATTATTGAGTTGGATTATGTTCCCATAAATGGTAACATAAACTTGAAAGAATCTAGACAAAACATGGAAAAATTCCTGATTTTTCTGTATCAGTTTGAAAATCCTCTACTGGATAAAGAATATGAAGTAAGTCACCTTAATACCAACAATTCAGTGGATATAGTATTGTTGAAAACTAAAATACGTGCCATAGAAAACAATATATTTAAGCTGAAACGACAACAATATCAGAATTTCCATCTAGAAGTCTGCTTAAAAGAGAAAATTGTGCCTAGAGGACTTAGAATTTTAGTTATGCCCACACAAGGTAAAAATATGCCTGAAATGTTAACAGAATGGCAACAGATTAATTTAGAAAGCAGCTACAAATACATGCAATTGTTGATTAAATATGCTACAAAAGAAATTGAAATGTTAACTGCTGAAATCATGAAACAACATAATGAATTGTTGGTTAACTTTGAAAGAAATATAGTAGAGAAATATCTAACTGAAGTAATGGATTCAGTAAGCATTTCTGAATGCAGACTTTGTAAAATCAAACTCAAAAAGCTTATGAGAGATCATGCAGACTTTGCAGCTGCTAATGTATTTACTTGGCCGTGTTTTAATGCATAGTCTAACAATGAAGAAATTACATCTAATTTTTCCAATAGTAATGTGAATAGACATTCATATAATGCCAACAATAGTAATTCAAATGAAAATTTTATTAGTAATATAATTTCCGGGAACACAGAAAACTTTACTGCTGAAGATAATTTTCCTAATCCTTTGGGCAGAGTCAGTAGCTTGAATCAACAACGTAGTAAATTGAGCAACATCTCTAAACATGAACAAGTCAGAGGACGGGAAACATCAACGTTTAATTCAGGCATGAGAAGGAAAGCTCTCACAGTAACTGCCCAAGTGCATTGTTCAGACAAACAGGAGCTTAGAACTGCTTTTACTAAAAGCCAAACTCCTGTAAAGCTAAACAAAAACAATGAAACAACTGTTTTTTCACCTTTTTTAGGATCCATGACATTTCCAGTGCCTATCAAGGAGAAAAGGATACATGTGAATTTATTACTACTACTAACTGTGGCGGTGGTGCTGCGGTAGCATTGTCACCTCACAGTAAGACATTGTCCTGTTCGATTCTCAGCTAAAGCGTCTTCTGTGTGGAGACATGCATGAATGGGCATACCTTCGTTGAAGGTTGTGCATCAGGTTTGGCAACTCGGCACGTAAAAATCTACTGCCAATCATTAGCGGACCGGAGTTCCGCTGTGGCGACCCCTAACTGGAAAAAGCCGAAAGACACAACAACAACAACATGTATTACTACTACTAATAAATTCTTTGTCTTTAAAATTCAATTTTAAAAGCATGTTTCTAATGAACAAATTAAAATCTAAAATCATTTCTGTGAAATTTACCTTTTGTGTTGGAATGAATGATAGCATTTACTGCTAATTGTTTAGTAACTGTATTTGAGAAATTATGTTTGGAAGAGTTTTATAAATTACAAAAGACACACCAAGATAATTCTTGCAATAGGTATAGAATGAAATACAATTTTAAACAAACAAGAATACCTAGCATTAAAGAACCTTCAGGAAAATGAAAATATAGTCAGACCAGCTGATAAAAGTTGTCCAACAGTGTTATTTGATACTATTAGGTATAATACAGACATGCCAGAACTGTTGTCTAACAATTTATTTTATTCAAAGATTGCGATTGAAAAAGCTGACAATATGATTAATAATGTTCATAAAAGACTAAAGAATTTATTACATACACAGTTGATAGATAGCAAACTGTTGGACTTTTTAACTGTGTCAAGTCCCCTGTTACCTATCATTCAAGGCTTGCCCAAAACACACAAAGATTTAATCAATCCCTCTTTATTTCCTATAGTAGCAGGTAGAAACTGGTGCACAGAGCCAGCATCTATATTTATTGAGAAAAAACTTAGACCTATTTTAAATGAAATTGAACATGACCTGAGAGACACTCAACATTTTTTTAAATTATTTATTTTTATGTACTGACTATGAAAATCACTGAGGAATTACTGTTAGTTACATATCATTATTTATGGTGATTCCTAATGATGATGGATTATTAAAACTAAAGTATTTTTTGCAGATGCATAGTGATTGTTCAGACAAAGAGATAGAACTATTGATTAATTTAGCAAAATGTGTTTTACAGAATAATATATTTGTATTCAATGAATGTATTTATTGGCAGAAGCGTGGTGTAGCTATGGGCACACCTTGTGCCAATAGCTACGCCAATGCAGTATTAGTTATATGGGAATAAGAACATGTGTTTAAAGGGCCCTTCAATTCACAAATAGTATTTTACAGACGCTTTATGGATGACATTTTTTTGCTTTGGAAGGGTACCATTGATTCTTATGAAATATTTTTACAATAAATCAATGACACTACCTCTTATTTAAGATTTTCACACATCCATTCTAAACAATCAGTAGATTTTTTAGATGTAATCGTCTTAATAGACGTGAAGGGCAATGTAACCACAAAATTATATAGAAAGCTGCATTATTGCAACCAGTTTCTACACAAAGAAAGTATGCACCCTGCACATGTCTTTAAAAGTGTAGTTAATAGTCAGATGTATAGGGCATCAAGACTAAATGTTGAAAACAAAAATTTTGGTCAACAAACAGAATAATTGAAAACAACATTTATTGCCAGAGGCTATGATAAAAAGGAAATTAGCAAAAGTATTAGAAATATTAAAGAGTTAAGAAGCAGTAAAGCTAAACCTTACTATGGCAAGGGGCATAATACAGATAATGTAATGAATACACCCAAAAATGTAAATAGTGGCATTAAAATGTGTATGCAATATTCATATGATATCAGAGAATATATTAATATTATAGAAAAACACTGGAAAATTTTAACTACTGATGGAATTATGGAAAGTATAGTAGATGAAAATCGCAGATTTATTTTTAAAAATATGACATCTATAAAACAATGTCTTTGTATTCCAAAGGCAAACAACAAAAAAATATTTACCAAACAATGTACTTCACCCTATGGTCATTGTAAATATATTGACATCACTGGTGAATTTAATCATCCAGATCAACATAGGAAATATAAATTTAACACCTATGCTACTTGTGATACAACTCACATTGTGTATTTAACTTATTGTCCAGTATGTTTTACATTTTACATAGGGTAAACAGATAGAACTCTTAGGAAAAGGATTAAACAACACTATTACCATGTCAAAAAAGGCAGTATTGTAAGTGCCTTGTCTAAACACATTTTAAGTACAAATTAAACACACTATTTTAAATTCATGGTTATAGCACATATTTTTGAAAACATTAGAAAAGGAGATGTAAATAATTTAACCGAACAAACTGAGTCAAAGTGGATTATATGATTAAGGGGAGATTATGGTCATGGCCTGAATGATAGAGTTCCTATTAAACCTAAGTTGAATCTAGAAGCCTCAACAGAAAATAAAAGAAAAATCAAAAATTTTTGGCAGCTTCTTTTTCTAGTCTCTTTTGTATATATGTATACATAAAAGCATATTGATTTTGTAGTTATATTAATTAAAGAGAAATATAAACTTTTTTTATATAAAAACTTTATACAAGACTTTTATATGAGTCAATTATATTATACCTTATATTATCAAATTTGTTTTAAAATGCATATGCCTTTTAGTAGTGACTGAGCTTAGTCATGTGACTTGGTAAGTTACTACATAAGTGTTTCATGTGTTTTGTATTATGTTATACATCTGATGAAGTAGCACCGCTATGAAAGCATTTATGTCCTTGTTTTTGGTTGTCCTATATTAAAAGGAAAGTTTTACAAGAAATATCTGCTTTCCTTGGATCCTTATGTATCTGTTGTGTGGATCACAATATCTTAAATAATGCTTTTCATTTGACAGTACTGGGATGGAATGCAGTCTCTGTTTAGTATTTGTATGCATTTACATTTATCCCTTACTTTTGCCATAGCTAGTTATGCATTTTTCAATTATTCAATTATACTACTGAATGCTGCATGACAACCATGACTTAATTTTTTGTCATGCTTGCGCACTTTTTGCAGATAATGGTATTGTTAAGTATGTAGGGAAGTCTAGTGTTATTATATGTGTTGAAAGGAGATGGAAAATGTGCTCTTTTTGTGTATTGCTTCCAGACTGGACTCCACAGTGGTGAATAAGTATGTTATAAAAGTTTCATCTTACTTATGTAACTGATACTTGCTAAGTTGTTAATGCGGAATTGTATTACAGAGTTTAAAGTTGTGCTATTTGCATTACAGAGGTGTTATACAATCTGTGCTGATAAATGAGTTCAAAATATAATTCTTTTTATGGGTTTATTGGGTGTGTGCATCTGTTTGCGTGAGGTTTGGATTGGGGGTTGGCATGGGGGGTAGTATTAGTGGGGTTGGTGGGGAGTATGGTTGGATTATATGGGGTGGGGTGGATTTGGGGGTTAACTTGTGTGTACTGACAGGGCATATATAGATGTGTCACTCTGAGAGCAATGAGTTCTATAACATTTTTATTTTATTTTCATTTTTCACACATTGTTATCATTAGTGCAGGTACCCATTGTGTCCTTGGGGTTTGTCCCTGTCTGATGCGATCAGAATACAGCCATTACATAGTTAAGGAAAGGTTGTGGAGTCTGACAAGCATCAGTTTTCCTATTTGTTAGTGCATGGGATCTTAGACTTTGAACTAGGTATTGATTGTGTGTCCTGTCCTTAGCCTCTTAGCCAGAGTCAGGGCATACTGTGTATACCTACCTCTAATGGCACCATCTATAGATGCTGGTTCTCCCTCAGACTCCTCATCTGTATCTTCTGCTGCTGGCCCTGCCAATGGTCCTTGAAACTGTGGTCCTGCCCTTTGATGTTCCCGATGGAGCTGTTTCCTAAGAATGATATTATGTAACATGACACGCATTCTAACTATTTCAGCACAGTGGAGTGGAAACATTTTCTGTTGATGCACCTCCTTCCCTATTCTCTTGATGTTTTTTTTATTTGTATGTGTATGCAATATATTTAAGAGAAGTTTGCTATTGAATAGAACTCCTGCATGGCTCTTGCTCTCCTGTGGTGTTTGTGGGAAACAAATGCTGCCCAATTGCATGCAGTAGCACTGCATTTAAAAAATGATGGCATATTCTAGAGGCAGATAACTGTGACACCCCTAATACAGCCACTGTGGGTTTCTGGAAACTACCAGTTGCCACTGTACATAATGCTCATTTTTTTCGACTGGGATGGGTTCTCCATGAATTCCTTGGAAGCTTAAGACCTGAATTGGGGATAGCAGAGATTGCATATTTCTTCCAACATGTCCCTGTCCACCCTGTATGTGTTAATAACTTCTGTTTCATGTAGTCCATGATACATCATATGAGGTCTAAACACCATTCTCCTTCTTGCCTGAAGTCTGGTAGCAGCAGCAGCAGCACCCTCATTTAAAGCTTGTTGCACATACAGCATAATAATAGCAGCAGGAGCAACCCCTAATGTTTTATTTCTAAGTTTAATCATGCCTGTATTCAAAAAAGTTTTGGTATACATGGCAAAAGTCTGCACCAAGTGAGTATGATTGCTTTAGAGTATCCTGAATAGCTCCATCATATTGGATTGGTTAATTAGCATGTACTTCAGCTCTTTATTCTTTTATTAGCATATTCTGCCATTTGCCATTGTTTCTCAGGTGTACACATCATGTAGCGCTACTTAATGAATACCAAATAGCATGCTATCATGTTGGTGGCACTGTGCAATGCCAACATGATCACTACACTATGTGTAGCTGTTAATGAATCCCGGCCCATGCTTGTAATAACTGACGTATATATATATATATATATATATATATATATATATATATATATATAACATTTTCCACCTTTTCAGCAAATTCTTTTTCCGAATCTGGTAATACAAAATTAACAAAATATCAGAAATGGTAACCGCAGAATTGACATTCAAACACTGAAAGTTGCAGTGATGAAAGTCCATGTTACTGGTAATGTTTTTGCAGGGAGGCAAGTCCACCTGCACCCCCCCATGTGGGGAGCTTCACCCCCCCCACATCACCTGCATATTATATATTCCAATTCCAAGATCGCACTACAGGGAGGAATAGGGATAATTTCCCGATCCAAACTGTAGTGCCATCTGTTATCAGAACATCAAATTAGCAAATGTACACTACCATTCACTAATGTGATTTCAGACATTTTTCAGATTGACATATGGAAACTGGAAAAAGATGCATTCGACCATCCCAGTTTCACGTAACTGCCATTACACATTTTGATAACAAACCATATATATAGCTATATAAATATATACATATATATATATATATATATATATATATATATATATATATATATATATATATGTACACACACACACACACACACACACACACACACACACACACACACACACACACACACACACACACAGTTGGATAGATATATAGAAGTCCCTTAGGTGGTTGAATCATGTAATCATCTCACAGGAAGAAAGTCGAAACTACTGATCAAAAATAAGTTGACTGCACATTCTTTGTTTTTTTTCTGTCTCTATCTGCAAGATCTGAGCAGTGGGGAATGGGAAATTTGCCATTTCCCCATGGCTGTGTGATCTTGGAATTGATATATATAATTAGCAAAGTACTTGGGGGGGGTAATTTTTTTATTTTTTGATCATTTCAAGATTGAGCAGTTTTGTTTGTTCCTTTGCCATTCTTTTATATGAGCATACAACAAAGTTGTATATACTTACATATATATATATATATATATATATATATATATATATATATATATATATATATATATATATATATATATATATATATATATATATATATATATATATATATATATATATATATATATATATATATATATATATATATATATATATATATATATATAGATATCATCTATATATCTATGGTGTAAAGACCAAAATCCCACATTATCGAATCTGACAAGACCAAGAAGACTTTGCCAAAACCTTACATGAGCGACCATTCGGAACACCAGAATTTTACTGTGGGTAAAGAACCACTTGTCCACCATAGTGAACTTTGCCCCCCCCATACATACACAGTGGTGGGTTTGATTTGCTTTGGTCTGTGTTTTTTTGCGGTGGTGGGCAAGCGGTGACTTTTCCAGAGTTCCTTATCAGTGCTCTGAGTTTTCGTTCTTGTGAGGTTTAGGCAATGTCGTCTCAGTCTTGTCAGATTTGGTAATGTGGGATTTTGGTCTTTTCAAGTAGACCCATATATATATACATATATACAATTTACAATCAATACCTTGAAGTGCCTTCAGTTGAAAGGTCATGTCATTTAACCAGTACTCTGAAAATAAAAAATTTTTTACACCCCCTTATCGATCCATGTTAATAGCGATGGTTCAACATTCACTGTTTTGGAAATGTGGACATTGGATTTAATGTTCCATTCGATGTTCATTGATGTAGTTCGCTGACTTTCCATTTGAGGTCTAGTCACTTGGAAATCTGCCTTTCAATGTTACCATTTATGACTGAATGCACTTCGTGGACATGTTAAACCTATAGTAAGGTTATATCATGTTATATAGTATACACTGCAAAAAGCTTTTAACAGTGTCTTGGTATGTCAAGAGTTTTTGCTGCTTTATTTAAAACTCAATGTTATTATATGTTCAGTGCAAACACCTTTAAATTTTTGGCATGTATATGCCATTGTTCAGTCATGCACCCCTTGAAATTACTACTGTTGCTCTTGATACTATGCAATCGACTGATTGCTACATTTTAAATTGGGTCAGAAGAGAAACTTTAAACAGCATTTCAAAGCTGGTGGTTGATGGAACAAAGCATTGATACAAGCAACAAGATTGTCAGTAGTTAAAATTGTAAAGCCTGTTCACTAACTGCTATCAGTTCATACGTTCATAGGAGGTTACTAGGGTATTGGCCTTAGAGCCTTCATAAGTCTAGCCATGTTATACCCTGGTTCCTTTATTGTCCAAGTTGTATGGTCTATATTTGCAGAGCAAATCTATGATCAGTATCAACTGCCCTTATCCACCTTATCCAAGAGGGACACAGGTGACACCCACGGGTAAATTTATGGTCTGCCATCCACTCGTCTAAGCTACACTTAAATAGGATAATTGAGGAGCTCTGTTTTACATGAATTGGGAGTTTGTTCCAGATGAGTGGCAATCACTGTGAGACATATCTGTCTCTCCAACATGTCCTGTTAATGTCACAGGCTAGGTTAAGATCCCTGGATTGAGTAAATATTGTCCCATTTGACTTGTGGATGTGCAAGATTTCCATTACGGCAGGGCCATAGACTGCTCATTAGGCCAGGCACAAGTCACCTCTCAGCAGCCTATAAGACACAGAGTACGGTGACAAGACCTTCAGTCTGTCCATGTAGGTCATGTGTTGAAGGCCCTGAATTATCTTGCTGAAAAAACTTATGAGGTCTCTCCACCTGCTGCAGGTGGTTGGTGAGGTACATGCAGAAGGGAAGAAAAAACGTTTTGTCTAGTAATGCCAAGACTCCTCTATCTATCATGCCCATCTACTACTAACCCTTCTCTATGGCTCTCAAATACTCAACAATTTATAAACCACACTCCTCTCTAAATTAGAAACCACCTATAACAAGATTGCTAAGCTTGCTGCTGAACTCCCATACTTTTCTCATCATTGCTTTGTTCTCAGGAAACTAAACTGGTTAACTGGTTAGATTCCCCCCCATAAACTTCTTCTCTCTCAGCTTCAGATAGTTCACTCTGTACTGCACCAGCCATCATGCTGTCCAGCATTACATCTATTATCTCCTCCTACTCCCCACCTAGAGCACTTAGAAGCTCTGAACAACATCTCCTTACTATATACAAGCAAAAGATCAGCTTCAGCAAAAGCGTCTACAGCTATTCACCAGCTGAAAATTGGAATAAACTTCCAATTGACATTCAAATCATTAAGTCAAAATATCTGTTTAGAAATGCATTCAACACCACCTAAGCAATATAAGACTATGTCAGTGTAATCATCCACCAGATTGACCTCACTTCTCTCTGTCTAACCTGTCTCCCTCCTCCTCTCTCACCAGTATCACCCAGTATCACCCTGCTTCCTTTCTCTCCCACCTAAACTCACTGTATTACTCCTACTTCTTCTAACTTACTCTACCTTACCTGCATTTTACTATACAAATAAATACATAAAATTGTACCTAACATTTTCTTTTCTACTGCTTCTATGCAGGAGAACTGAAGATAAAGAATGTCATTTATTTTTTTTCTATTTGTGTAACATTCACTCTGTACTATAATAGCCTGCAAATCTCTGATTCTTAGAATCTATTAATAATCTCATAACATATCTCTAATCAGTACAGTTTCCATAAATTGTCAATCTTGCTGTATATATCTACATTTTTATGTCATTTGTAGTTATGCATTGCAATGTCTATGTATTTGTGGAACTTCTTTCCTTGGGTCTCCACTGAAAAAGGAGTTTGGCTCAGCTGGACCAACCTGATCATAAAATGTCTAATAAATAAATAAATAAGAGAGCGTTGTGCTCTATTAGTGGGCTGATGAGGGATGAGTACAGGAGAGTTATAAAATCCTTAGCTCTGGATGCAATACATTACTTATGAGATGTGCAACATAGAAGGCCTTCCTTAACACTGTGGATACATGATGATCGAAGTTAAGGTTGCTATCAACCAGTGTTCCCAAATCTCTCAGCACAGGGTTTGAGCTAAGGGGAGTACTGTTAATTCTGTAATTTGCAGAAATGTCTCCTTTGCTGAAAGGAATGATAACACATTTGTTTGCATTTAGTTTAAGTTTGTGGCTTTGGCACCAATCATTTGTCTGTGTAAACCCTTTTTGTAGTATGTCATCATCATTGGGGAACTCAATGATTGCACCCAGTTTACAGTCATCTGCGAATCTAGTAAGCCACAGGCCATCTATTTTCGCATGGATTTCTGAGAAATAGCTTCCAAACAGTAGGGGGCCCAGCACATATCCTTGTGGTACACCACTGTTAACTGGTCTGTTAGCAGAGTTGGGATCCTCAACTTTGACTATATGCATTTTGTTCATGAGCCAGTTGGCTACCCATCTAGTGACAGATCCCCTTCATATGACAGACTTTTCACAAAGTCGAAATTCATATAGTGAGACCATATGATCGACTTTTGAAAAACTGACCATGGGGAACTGCTATCTCCATACAGTGCGAAATGGGAAAATGTCCCTCTTCCGCACTGTAGTGCGATCTCAGAGTTTGTATATTTAAGTTACAGGGGGTGTGGGGGGACATAGTCCCCCATGGGGGGTACAGGGTGTGGTAGCCCCCTTGCTAACAGTAATTAGGTAAGTGTCCATTGTGTTTTTTGTGTTTACTTTACATGATCGGCTTTCCAAAAGTCGATCATATGGTCTCAGCCATATGAAAGTCGACTTTCTGACAAGTTGACCATGTAAAGTAGACCCCTAGTGACATATAAGTTAATTCCCAGCTGAGTTGGGAGTTGTGTCAAAATCCTTGGCTAAGTCAAGATGGGCTGTATGTACTGTTTTGCCTTCATCCAGGCCTTTGGTGTCATTCTCAAAGAAGTCCACTAGGTTTAGTAAGCATGATCTACAGTTAATAAAGCCAAATTGGGCTGGGCCAAGAGTTTGAAAGTCACTTATGTCTTTGTTGATAAGCTCCCCGATGATTCTTTCCATGGCTTTACAGATAAGACTGTTTAGGCTTATGGGTCTATAGTTTCCATGGTCAGTTGATGAACCCCCTTTGAAAAAAGGAATTACTGTTGCTGTTTTCCACTCTGCTGGGACAAAGCCACTACTTAGACTGTGGTTGATGAGAATGCCAAGTGGTTCTGCTAGGTCCTGTTTTAGACCATTTAGTAAGCAGTCTGGGATGATATCCAGTTCCACTGACATGCTCACTGGAGGGGACATTTAGCAAGGCTGGTATATCCAATAGGGGTCATGTCCATAGTCAGAAGATCTGCAGAATGACTGGTTGAATATGACTAACATGTCTGCATACTTCTTAACCAATCAGGGACACAAAGCAACAAACTCCTGGACAAATGTAGGCAGAAGCAGGCACAATCATGGAAACTTTTAAAATTTTATGACCATTATGTGTGGCATTGACAAAATATGTGAGTGTAATTTATTACACTTCTTCTGCATGAACAGAAGTATACAACTGTAGTGATTATACAATTGTAGTGATTATCAGCAATCTATAAGGGGAATTCACCACCCCATACCAAAAGTGATAACTTCTTAGATGTGTTAAAAAGGACAGTATTAAACCTGGAGTCGAAATCTGGGTAAATCCTGGCCAGTTGAGAGGTTTACATGACACAAAAGCCCCAATCCACACTTGCAAGTATCAAACCCATGTCATTAATGTTGTCACTGAGTTACATATTTACTGGGTGCAACACAGAATGATGTATCACACAAGCATCTAATATGTGAGACTGATGGTAATGCATAGTACAAAGTCAATTGACAACAATAAAGGAAGCTGCCATTGTAAAACTGTACTCATAGCAAACAATACATGGAGCATGCTCTGTAAGAACATGTCAAAAGTCAGCACGTGCCACACAATCACTGTCCTCCTAACATTGCTAGTGCAAATGTTATACTGCCAAGAAATCCTGACATAGATCCATATGTGTTCATGCAAACTCTCAAGTGGTAATACTGATTTGATGTAGTGGAACATCCATGATGCAGTACAGTCACACTGCATCTGTACCTATGCTACAATTTGGACTTCAGGCTGTACATCACCTTGGGTCTGAGTCACAAGCAACACAGTGGAACTGTTAACATACAGGTCTACCTATTTCACATCATCAAATCAGTTGTACGTCATATGCCTAAATGTTAATCAGTGGAAATATGTGTGTGAGGGCCCTGACAACATATATGGACACATTACAGCTGAGGTGGATGCGGTTCATGCAGAGCAGTTAATGACACAAATGCTGACAGTCCCACAATGCTGCTAGACAACACCATTATAATCCTTGTGTATAGCAACACAAAAGTGCATACAATGCATTTGCCAAGGTTGCAAGTGACTCTCAACATGTCATATGTTTGTCTACATTGTTATATTACGAGGGTGTAACCTGAATCTAAATATAAATATATATATATATATATATATATATATATATATATATGTGTATATATATATATATATATATATATATATATATATATATATATATATATACATATATATATATATATATATATATATATATATATATATATATATATATATATACCTTAAAATACGACTTCATTCTGTTAAGTATTATTTCTACTTGAATACTAGTTTCTTGTACTATGTATCTGTCTTATGTATTCTCTGTACCTTTTACTGTATTACCTCTTCCCTGCTTATAACCTTACTGTTTTGTCTTTTCTAGGTAATTACAGGGATTTTTCTCCTGGAAGTTCCCCCCCCCCCCCCTTCGAGGACATAAACAAAAATAGATGTTGACCACTCACTTGTTATAGGACAGTTCTCACACAAAAAGAAAAGGAACAACAAGGCTACCAATTTCAAGCTTTTCACATAGGTGAATACTGTTGTATACATAATCGGAGATTAGAGCATTGTTTTTTGTTTTGTTTTTTTTTTTTTTTCTCATTCTATAGTGTGCACAACAGTTAGGGCTCCCAAAAGTGACCCTAATCTAAACTCCAAGCTTAAAAAAAAGGGGAGATGTAAACATTAATTGGACCTCCATTCTGTCTCCAACCAATCATCTTAACATCAATCTATATAACTTTTCCCAACTAATCAACACCATAACCCACCCATCAAAGGACCCTCCAGTGGCACCATCCTTGACTGGATTCTAGTGTCACACCCCATTATTTTTCTGATAGCGGTACACTACCTGACCCTCTTAGTGATCATCTGCCTACTTTCACTCACCGACTCCCCTGCATCTCCTATTGCACCCACAACTACATCACTACCCGCAATAACAAAGTTTCAACCCATCAATCTTCATAGATTCCTAAAAGCAATCAATTGGAACAATCTAAAGACACTGCCCTTAGAAGAAGCAGTTGCCCACTTTAACTCCACCTTCTTAGGAATACTTGATTGCCAAGCCCCACTAAGAACAAAAAGAATAAAAATAAAATCTGCCCCATGGCTAACCAAAACCGCATTATCAGCTATGCGCCTTAGAGACAAAGCCTGGGGACTCTACCTGAGAAATAAGACCTCAGAACAACATATTGCATATAAAACCCTTAGAAATAAAGTTAAAAAGTTAATTATCTCTGATAAACAACAATACTTCTTCTCACTCCAAAACAATAACAAAACTAACCCCCAGAGATTCTGGAAGGGGATCCCCACCCTTCTTAACCCTAGCAAACCTCATACCCCAACCCCAGACCCAAATATCCCAGACTTGGATTTAGCTACACAGTTCAACTCCTTTTTTTATCGACTCCATTAGTAAACTCACCTCCTCCTTTACAGGCCCCACCTCACCTTCTAAGACACCCCTTCCTTCTACTGCAAATAACCCTATCCCCAATTCTATTTCACCCCACCTATCTTCCACCTTAACCACCATTCAGACTCCCCCTCCACCTGTACCCCCCTCTAATTCTCCCTCTCTCCATCCTTCTCTATTTTCACTAAAACCTATACCCACGGCCACTATAAAGAAACTCCTTCAGAAACTGAAGCCATGTACTAATGCCCCTGACAATATTCCCTCCTACTTCCTATGTTTAGCAGCAGATGCTATTGCTTATCCTATTAGCATCTTAATCAATCGTTCCATCCATGAATGCATTGTACCCCAATTGTGGAAGCAAGCATTCATAATCCCCCTACATAAAGGAAGCAACAATTGCAACATCAGTAACTTTCGTCCCATTGCTATTCTGTCCCCCATTTCTAAACTTCTAGAAAGTGTATACACCTTCAACTTCTGCCACATCTCTTAGACAACAACCTGCTAACCCCTACACAACATGGATTTAGGCCAAATCATAGCACCATGACAGCCCTGTTGTCCTTCCTTGAGACTGTTAACACAGCACGTGATTCCGGTCACATTGTCTCCACCTTACTACTTGACCTCTCCAAAGCCTTCGACACCATTTCACATAACTTGCTCTTAACCAAACTGTCAGAACTTAACCTCTCTCCCTCTACCATAAACTGGTTCTCCAGCTATCTATCAAATAGATACCAAGCTGTAATATGGAAAAAGGCCACTTCCCCATTCCTTAGTACCCCTACTGGAGTTCCTCAAGGTTCTATTCTTGGTCCCTCCTCTTTAATATATTTATCAATGATTATCACAAATCTATCCCATTTGCAAACATCATCAATATGCAGATGATTCAACCATCATCTGCTCTGCCACCTCCCCTCTCTGCTCCAAAACTTACTCAGGAAGCTTTTTCAATTACTGAACATTGGATGAAATCAAATCACTTAGCACTCAATGCCTCCAAAACAAAACTTATGGTATTTACTCCCTCAAAATCCACTTCCTTCGACATGAACTCATTCTCAATTACCAGCCAAAATAACTCACCCCTTGAAATAGTGTCCGAAACAAAGCTACTTGGTGTACAGATTGACAATCAGCTTAGTTACAACTCACATCTTCAACTAAACATTAAAAAAACCCATCAAAAACTAGGTATGCTATACCGTCAGAACCAATACCTTACAAGCTCTTCCAAAATCACACTCGCTTCCTCTTTTCTCATCCCCTCTCTTCTCTATGGGGCTCCATTATGGACCAATCTTCAGACTTCTCTAAAAAAACAGCTTTCCTCCTGCTATAACAAAATTGCCAAATTCGCCAATAGCCATAGGTCCACTACTCATCACTGTTCCTCTCTCCATAAACTAAACTGGCTCGAATTACCGAATCAACTCATATATATACAGCTGACTTTTGCTTACAAGCTCATCCTTAGCCCCTCTCTCTGTCCCTCCCTGTCTTCCGCCTTCAAAATGCACCTACCTAACAGAGTCTTAAGGTCTAACAATCAAAACCTACTACAAGTACATAAACCATCTCATCCCCCAGGTAAGCACCTACTATCTTTTAATCTTGCTCGTCTCTGGAACTCACTTCCACCATCCATTCGTACCTCCTCTAACCAGTACATGTTCAAAAAATCTCTTCATTCATACCTAAGATCCCAATGGGATTGTTCTTGCTCCCTCCCCTCATAATTCTATGTTATCCCATTCTTCTTCCCATTCTTCTTCCCATATACGATACATAACTCTTCCTATCTAAGCTTACGTTCCCTCAGAATACCTACCCTGTAATGCAAGTCTATACAACTTCTTTGAATGCATAAAACATTACTCTTTTAACTTATCCCCTGACATTTAATCCACATCAGATTGCATTGTTTTGAATGCTTCTCGAATTTTTGAACCTAAATGTATTAAATGTTTTTTATCTTTTACTCTGTATAAGTATTATTGTAATTTTTGCATGTACCTGTTTTTGTCTGTATTTGGAGCTTTTCTCCCCAGGACTCCATTGAAAACGGGTTCTTTTGGCCCAATGGACTATCCTGGTAAACCAACTGCAAATAAATAAATAAATAAATAAATTAGAGAGCGTTGTGCTCTATTAGTGGGCTGATGAGGGATGAGTACAGGAGAGTTATAAAATCCTTAGCTCTGGATGCAATACATTACTTATGAGATGTGCAACATAGAAGGCCTTCCTTACCACTGTGGATACATGATGATCGAAGTTAAGGTTGCTATCAACCTGTGTTCCCAAATCTCTCAGCACAGGGTTTGAGCTAAGGGGAGTACTGTTAATTATGTAATTTGCAGGAATGTCTCCTTTGCTGAAAGGAATGATAACACATTTGTTTGCATTTAGTTTAAGTTTGTGGCTTTGGCACCAATCATTTGTCTGTGTAAACCCTTTTTGCAGTATGTCATCATCGTTGGGGAACTCAGTGATTGCACCCAGTTTGCAGTCATCTGCGAATCTAGTAAGCCACAGGCCATCTATTTTTGCATGGATTTCTGAGAAATAGATTCCAAACAGTAGGGGGCCCAGCACATATACTTGTGGTACACCACTGTTAACTGGTCTGTTAGCAGAGTTGGGATCCTCAACTTTGACTATATGCATTTTGTTCATGAGCCAGTTGGCTACCCATCTAGTGACAGATCCCCTTCATATGACAGACTTTTCACAAAGTCGAAATTCATATGGTGAGACCATATGATCGACTTTTGAAAAACTGACCATGTGGAACCGCTATCTCCATACAGTGCGAAATGGGAACATGTCCCTCTTCTGCACTGTAGTGCGATCTCAGAGTTTGTATATTTAAGTTACAGGGGGTGTGGGGGGACATAGTCCCCCATGGGGGGTGCAGGGTGTCGTAGCCCCCTTGCTAACAGTAATTAGGTAAGTGTCCATTGTGTTTTTTGTGTTTACTTTACATGATCGGCTTTCCAAAAGTCAATCATATGGTCTCAGCCATATGAAAGTCGACTTTCTGACAAGTTGACCATGTAAAGTAGACCCCTAGTGACATATAAGTTAATTCCCAGCTGAGTTGGGAGTTGTGTCAAAATCCTTGGCTAAGTCAAGATGGGCTGTATGTACTGTTTTGCCTTCATCCAGGCCTTTGGTTTCATTCTCAAAGAAGTCCACTAGGTTTAGTAAGCATGATCTACAGTTAACAAAGCCAAACTGGGCTGGGCCAAGAGTTTGAAAGTCACTTATGTCTTTGTTGATAAGGTCCCTGATGATTCTTTCCATGGCTTTACAGATAAGACTGTTTAGGCTTATGGGTCTATAGTTTCCATGGTCAGTTGATGAACCCCCTTTGAAAAAGGGAATTACTGTTGCTGTTTTCCACTCTGCTGGGACAAAGCCACTACTTAGACTGTGGTTGATGAGAATGCCAAGTGGTTCTGCTAGGTCCTGTTTTAGACCATTTAGTAAGCAGTCTGGGATGATATCCGGTTCCACTGACATGCTCACTGGAGGGGACATTTAGCAAGGCTGGTATATCCAATAGGGGTCATGTCCATAGTCAGAAGATCTGCAGAATGACTGGTTGAATATGACTAACATGTCTGCATACTTCTTAACCAATCAGGGACACAAAGCAACAAACTCCTGGGCAAATGTAGGCAGAAGCAGGCACAATCATGGAAACTTTTAAAATTTTATGACCATTATGTGTGGCACTGACAAAATATGTGAGTGTAATTTATTACACTTCTTCTGCATGAACAGAAGTATACAACTGTAGTGATTATACAACTGTAGTGATTATCAGTATTCTATAAGGGGAATTCACCACCCCATACCAAAAGTGATAACTTCTTAGATGTGTTAAAAAGGACAGTATTAACCCTGGAGTCGAAATCTGGGTAAATCCTGGCCAGTTGAGAGGTTTACATGACACAAAAGCCCCAATCCACACTTGCAAGTATCAAATCCATGTCATTAATGTTGTCACTGAGCTGCATATTTACTGGGTGCAACACAGAATGATGTATCACACAAGCATCTAATATGTGAGACTGATGGTAATGCATAGTACAAAGTCAATTGACAACAATAAAGGAAGCTGCCATTGTGACACTGTACTCATAGCAAACAATACATGGAGCATGCTCTGTAAGAACATGTCAAAAGTCAGCACATGTGCCACACAATCACTGTCCTCCTAACATTGCTAGTGCAAATGTTATACTGCCATGAAATCCTGACATAGATCCATATGTGTTCATGCAAACTCTCAAGTGGTAATACTGATTTGATGCAGTGGAACATCCATGATGCAGTACAGTCACACTACATCTGTACCTATGCTACAATCTGGACTTCAGGCTGTACATCACCTTGGGTCTGAGTCACAAGCAACACAGTGGAACTGTTAACATACAGCTCAACCTATTTCACATCATTAAATCAGTTGTATGTCATATGCCTAAATGTTAATCAGTGGAAATATGTGTGTGAGAGCCCTGACAACATATATGGACACATTACAGCTGAGGTGGATGCGGTTCATGCAGAGCAGTTAATGACACAAATGCTGACAGTCCCACAATGCTGCTAGACAACGCCAGTATAATCCTTGTGTATAGCAACACAAAAGTGCATACAATGCATTTGCCAAGGTTACAAGTGACTCTCAACATGTCATATGTTTGTCTACATTGTTATATTACGAGGGTGTAACCTGAATCTAACTATATATATATATATATCTATATATATGTGTGTATATATATATATATATATATATATATATATATGTATATATATATATATATATATATATGTATATATGTATATATATATATATATATATATATATATATATATATATATATATATATATATATATATATATATATATATACCTTAAAATACGACTTCATTCTGTTAAGTATTATTTCTACTTGAATACTAGTTTCTTGTACTATGTATCTGTCTTATGTATTCTCTGTACCTTTTACTGTATTACCACTTCCCTGCTTATAACCTTACTGTTTTGTCTTTTCTAGGTAATTACAGGGATTTTTCTCCTGGAAGTCCCCCCCCCCTTCAAGGACATAAACAAAAATAGATGTTGACCACTCACTTGTTATAGGACAGTTCTCACACAAAAAGAAAAGGAACAACAAGGCTACCAATTTCAAGCTTTTCACATAGGTGAATACTGTTGTATACATAATCGGAGATTAGAGCATTGTTTTTTTTTTTTTTTTTTTTTTCTCATTCTATAGTGTGCACAACAGTTAGGGCTCCCAAAAGTGACCCCAATCTAAACTCCAGTCAGTATCTGGTTAAAGTAAATTCCTCATAGTCACGACTACATGGCTCTGCCTGTCTGTATTTCAGCCTACTAATATTTTACAGTAACTTATTTATCCAAGTTAAATAATTGCTGCAAACTTATTAAAATACCTACCCAACCCTATTAATTAGGTTTGGTGCATAAGTGTATTGTTGATAACCCCATTCAATAAAGTTAAATGCTTGATTCCACATACCTTTCCTTAGTCCTCCACAGATCGTTTTCACTCTCAGCCCTGCAGGGCAAGTGTGCCCGCTCCGTTCACTCTGCTCACACTGCTCCACTACCCTGCCCCCAATTCCCACATGCCCCCACTGCCTCTACTTTTATTAGAACCCCTAATCACCTGACCAATAGTCCAACCCCTAATTGCCTAATCTCTTGCCCAACTCAATCTTCTCACCTCCCTCCCACCCTCCATTCCAATTACTTCCTACATTGATCACACTCCCAATAACACATTCCAAGCCAACTCACCTCCACCCTTACACACAACCAACCAAGAATACTAATTGTAGCATTTACTCATGTTACCCACACTCACATCCCTATCACTAGCTCTAATATCACTAACCTTCCTCACTTCCTTACAAACAAACCGACCAGTGCACAACTACTCATCATACTACCCACTCTAGCCCTCCCTCTCAAACCCACTCACACTTCTACGTCTGCCCCACAATTATAAATCGCACAACTACAACGTACTCACATAAAATCATAACACCAACTCATTACACTAGGAAAAACACACATAGACCAAGCTCATGAATAATTAATATTAAAAAGCACATACTGACTCTCCTACAAACTCTGCTAACCTCTGGTGACATTCACCCAACTCCTGGTCCCCTCACAGCCAAACAAACATCTGATCTGCTGATCCTAAATCTCAACATAAGAAGCATTGCCAACAAGCTAACAAATCTACATGCATTCATAACCCACTACAACCCTGATAATACTCACCATTACAGAGACCTGGTTAAATCCAGTATCCAAGATGAAGACGTTCTCCCCCGGGTATAATACACTTAGATCTGATAGAACAAACAGGAAAGGAGGAGGAGTAGCCATTCTCTTTAAAAACACCCTTACCCTCCAGCTCCTGCACACCACCTCACCCACATTTCAAAATGC
The DNA here is from genome assembly GCF_019279795.1 of Protopterus annectens. NCBI lineage: Eukaryota > Metazoa > Chordata > Ceratodontiformes > Protopteridae > Protopterus > Protopterus annectens. Next base: position 1,371,721,500 of record NC_056733.1, read on the forward strand.
TGAAGTCCTATTTTCTGTCATCTCCTTAAGAAACGCCAAGAAGATCAATATAATATGCTGCTACATACCTCCAGGCAATAACTCACTCATAACAGAAGACATCCTACACTGGACAAAGGACAAGCTACCATAGGAAGCAATCCTACTTGGTGACCTTAACATCGACTGGACAGCCTGTAACTCCAGCAGCCCCTCTACACATATCAAAGTATATGGGTTGTCTCAACTAATTGAAGAACCAACTAGAACAGACAAAAAAACAAAAAAAAGAATCTATATAGGACTGGACACTAGCCAACTATCCCAAGGAAAATTATACAGTAGGCTGTCTCCCAGTTAATCTAAGTGATCATCTCCCCACCTTCCTATTCCACAAACACTCTAATCACCCCAAACCAGTTGTATACAAAATAGTACAAGATGAGAGTAACCTTACCCCACAATACCTAAATACAGTCCTAAGCCACTGCAACTGGGAACCACTACAAACACTAGGGTTAAGCCACGCAGTAGAATACTTCAATACTACCTTCTCTAGCATTCTTAACAGTCGTGCTTCCAGCAGAAAGATCAGAGTTAAGGCCAACTATGCACTGTGGCTAAGTAACGACACTAGAGCCTTGCTAAAAAACAGAGATAAAGTCTGGAAATCTGGAAAACTGACAGTAGCCCTAGCTCCAGGCAATACTATCAACAGCTTAGAAACAAGGCCAAGGCTGAATCCAAAATAAACAAACTAAACTATTTTCTTAGTGTCCAAAGCAAATATTCAAAGACTCCACAAAAAAATCTAGCATGCCATTAACTCCCTACTAAAGCCAGGCAAAACCACTACTCCAGCACCCAACTCTATAGACAATACCCTAGACAAAGCTTCTTAATTTAATAACCATTTTACTAAGTCCAACTTAGCCCTGTCCAGTCAAATTACCAAAAAAAGCCTACATCAATCGCAGCCCAACCTATCCCACAGTACTCCCTCTTTCAGCCTATCACCTGTGCCTACCTCAACTATCAAAAAACTCCTCCTAAAACTCAAACCAACCACACTGGTAGCTGATAGCATATCTGCTGCATACCTAAAAATGGCTAGTGACTCCCTATCATATCCTGTCTCCATCCGAATCAACCGCTCCATACAAGAATCCTACATACCCAAACTCTGGAAAGTATCTCACATCATGCCTCTCCATAAAGGAGGCAACTCCTACGACTTCTCCAACTAACGACCTATTGCCAGCCTGTGCCCCCTATCTAAAATTATTGAGAAATGCATCCACTTGCAGGTGATGACATTTCTTAACACACACAATCTCATATCTACCACACAACACAGTTTCCATCCACATCACAGCACTACCACCGTCCTTCTGTTCTTCACTAATCATATCAACCTTCACAGGAATGATAAGAAATATGTATCAGCCATTTTCCTAGACCTCTCAAAGGTATTTGACATGGTCTCCCACTCCATCCTACTAGACTCACTAACATCACTATCCTTCACCTCCTCTACTATTGCCTGGTTCAGAAGCTACCTATCTGACAGATTTCCTTTCCACTGGACAGATTGTTGCCTGTCTCCACAACTTCCAACCACCACAGGAGTCCCACAGGGCTCTATACTGGGCCCACTACTATTTTCTATATTCACAAATAACCTCAATAGCTCTACACAGCATGCCACACTCATTCAATATGCAGATGATTCAACCCTGATCTGCTCCGCCTCATCTCCCACCACCCTACAAACACTCATTCAGGATACCTTCAGCTCTGTAGAAAAACAGATCTCAGGCATCCAACTAATTCTAAATCCCATAAAGACAAAATTGCTACTATTTTCCCCTAATAGATCAACCCCCCCCCTTTACCATAACATCTAAGGACAGCGCCATCATCGCCTCCTCTAACCACACCAAACGTCTGGGCATTGAAACTGACAATAATCTTTACTTTGATGTCCACATCTCACATACCATAAAACTAGTACACAAAAAGTTAGGGTCCCTATACAGGCATAAGTCCTTTCTCTCTCAAAAAGCTAGAGTCCCTCTTGCACAAAGCCACCTCCTCTCAACTCTATTGTATGCAGCACCAATCTTCACCCAAATCAGAAAGTGTGACCTAGACAAACTAGAATCATGCCACAATAAAATAGCCAAGTTTGCTACTAACTCAGCCTATAGAACCCATCACTGTACTGCACTAAAAGAACTAAAATGGCTTGAGTTACCACAGCTACTTAACTATCACCAGCTGGGTACAGCCTACAATATTCTCAAATACCCTGAACCTCACCCCCTCAATATCCAATCTACTTACTGTCTACACTGCAAACTAGTACCTTAGATCTAGTGAAAAATCTCTCCTCTCCATCACCAAGGCCAATAAAAGTGCCGGGAAAGCACTCTACTCCCACACCGTTGCCAGAAATTGGAACTCTCTACCCCATTCCATGCCCACTGCCCCCTCCATCTCTTTATTCAAAAACTCCCTCAAATCACATCTCCTTAGTACCTGGTTATGTCCCTGTATCACATAACCTTACCCATACTGCTATTAACTCTCCAAATTGCTCTCTGATCACCTGCATGCTTGTTCATTTGAAAAGTTGAACTTTTGACTGTAGAATTTACTTAATATATTTTCTTCTCTTACCAGTGTATAACTGTTAATTTTACTTATTTTCTACACCATCATTTATTTGGAGTGTTTTTAGTTATTTCTTGTTATATTAGTTGTAGCCTGTTTACTACATCTTTTTTGTGTATTATACTTGCTGTAATGTTTTTGTACAACTAGATGCTGGAGCTTTTCTCCCAGGGTCTCCGCTGAAAATGAACCTGGTCCAGTTGGAATTTCCCAGTTAACAAATGTAAAATAAAATAAATAAATAAATACATAACCGCATTACAACAGGTGGATGAACCCAGGTGTATGTTCCCATGTAATACGTATGATGTACCTCTCAACCTTTTAGTGCAAGAAATCTGGAAAAAGCCCGACAAAATGGGGGGCAATGGACCGGAAATAAGGACATATTGCAAATATCGCTTTTATAAACTTAGAAAGTTGCTAGAGTAGCATGTTTTCTTTTAACATGCATTTTCTGAAGGATTTGAAGTTGAAAACTCAAATGTACATCATTATTAGTGACTTCAATCCTCAGATCATCCCAGTGATTTGCCAGACAATCACAAATTTTATGAGGCACAGAAAAAAAATATGAGCCAAAAATCTGGATCTTCAGTAAAATTCTGGACAGCTGAGAGGTATATGAGGTAATATATCTATGTGAGGTAATATTGCTGTATATCAGATAACATTTCCATATGGTAGGTATACACATGTACACCTGTACCATAGTGTATCTGTCACTGAGACAGTTGCAGAACAACTGTGTAGAACAGTGGTCCCCTTCCAGTGGGTCACAGATGGGTATCGGGCCATAGATCATTTGGTACAGGGCAAAAAGTAGTGAAACTTTTAGGCACAGAGTGAAATGAAAAAGTGAATGTGTGTATGTATGTGTATGACCATGTTTGAGTGCATATATGAGTGAATACATGAACGAAAGCAGAATGTATATGTGTATGAAAGCAGAAGAGACTGTGTGTGTATGAGAGGCAGTGAACAATGAGATCAATCGAGCCATTATTTTACACTTGCTAAGCAGCGCTAATCAAGTAAACTGAAAAAAATGTGTGTGTGTGTGTGTGTGTGTGTGTGTGTGTGTGTGTGTGTGTGTGTGTGTGTGAGAGAGAGAGAGAGAGAGAGACAGACAGAGTGAAGAGTGAGAGCAATCCCTGGCAGCAGCAGCAACAACAATTACTAAAAAGTTTATGTACCTCTCAACTATACCTCTCAGCCTCTTGCACAACAAATCTGGACAGAGCCACAAATAATACGGACAGATTTTAAATATTGCTCTTATAAACTTAGAAAGTTGCTAGAATAATGTTGCCATTAGGTTTGCATACCTCTTGATCATAGTTCTCAGTGGTACAGATTTTTGCAGAATGTCCAGATTTTTGTGTCATATTTTTACTCTGTTCCTCATAAAACTTGTGTTTTTTTGACAAATTACTGGGATGATCTAAGGATTAAAGTCATGGCATGATGACATGTATCTCAATTTCAGACTTCATATCATTAAGAAAATGCATTCTAGCACAAATCCTGTTATTATAGTAACTTTCTATGTTTATAAAAACAATATTTAAAATGTTTCCCTATTTTTGGACCTTTGTCCCCCCTTTATGTCAGGCTTTGTCCAGATTTTTTGCGCTAAGAGGTTGAGAGGTAGATCTCAACCACACCTCTCAAACTCAGTGGAAGTTCTAGCTTTGCTGGAGTTTTCATTTTGTTTTTACTGATTGTTTTTTCAGTGACCTTCTCACTCATTGTTTTAGTTTGTTGTTTGGGATATTTTTGCAGTGACCCTATGATAATGGACATCAGCTGGGTATAACAGCCCTGTGTTTCTGAGGCTTAGTCAAACACTTTGCTTGTTCTGTGCTGACAAGGTCATAACAAGGCTGAAATATGCATATCCACAGCTAGTGGGGCTTGGCTTTATTGGCCTGAAATTGTCCATTAAAACTATGAAACACATTATGGGCATTCAGAATTGTCAATTAGTTGAAAAACCTGATGTTCATAAGGATCATTTGCATATATCCCATGTGCCTCTGATACAAATTATTTGGGAGGTCAGTCAGTGGAAGGTTTAGCTTTGCTGGAGTTTTCATTTTGTTTTTAGACACCTCTCAAACAATAAATCTGGACAGACTCACAAATAATAGTGACAGATTTTAAATACAGCTCTGATAAATTTAGAAAATTAAGAAAACAACAAAGGTAAGGGTATACTCCAAAAGTAACTTTATACAAGTAAGGTAAGCACTTTCGAACACTTTCACTGTGTGAACTTCTTCAGACCCTGAAGAAGTTCACGCATTGGCAGTGTTCAAAAGCGCTTACCTTACTTGTATAAAGTTACTTTTGGAGTATACCCTTGCCTTTGTTGTTTTCTTAGTTTGTTGTGTTTTTTGGCTAGTTAAATTTAGAAAATTGCTATAATAAGGTTGCCATTAGTATTTTCTGAGGATATGAAGTCTGAAACTCCCAATAAATTAAGCTTACAAGTTAACCCTAGCTAAAATGCGTAAAATAACAAATATCCCACTAGTCCAGGAGTAACTGCTGTTATAATTTATTCAATAGGTTTGAGATAAGCATTTTCATTTTTTACAGACAACTTCATCGGATAAAAAATGTTAAGAACAGGAAGACTTAGTTTATAAATAAAGTTTGTATTAATATTTTACATTTGTTGACCGGGCTAGTCTAGCTGGACATATATCCGTTTTCAGTAGAACAGTATAAACTGTCTTCCTGTTTCTGTGAAAAATTAAAGAGCTTATCTCAAACCTAATAAATAAATTACCTTAACAGCAGTTACTCCTAGACTAGCATGATATTTGTTGTTTTACCAGCTTACATTGTGTACTTGTTTGCCTTCTTATTTAAAATGAGCAAAAGAAAAACATCTCTGGAGAGCTTCTTTGGAAAAGGGGAAGGACCCAGTCATGAGACAGTAGAAGACTCCGAGACTGCCAACAAAAGGAAAGCTGCATTTAAAAGAAAATACCAAGAGTCCTACTTAAATTATGGGTTTATCACAACAGGTGATTCACACGCTCTAAGCCCGCTCTGCATAATATGTGGTGACTGGCTATCCAATGAGGCCATGAAGCCTTTGAAACTGCTTTGCCAGTTACAGACCAAGCACTCTGCATTAAAAGACATGCCTTTAAGAGTTTTTTGAAAGAAAAAAAATCATGAACACGAAGGACAGAAGCAATTATTGAAGGTCACCACATTAACAAATTTGTCTGCACTGAGATAATCAGACTTAGTGGCTAACTGTATTGTTAAGGCTAAGAAACCTTTTACTATTGATGAATGCCTGATCTTGCCTGTTGCTAAGGACATTTTTCATGCACTTTTAGGAGAGTCTGTGGTGAAAATAGTAGCATATGTTCCTCTTTCGGCTAGCACCATAACTAGATAAATTGATAAAATAGCAGAGGACAGTGAGATCTAATTGTTACAGAGGATTACTGAGTCACTATGGTATACAATCCAGGCTAACGAGTCTGCTGATCCTGACAACAAGGCAATAATGCTAGTTTTTGTGAGATATATATTTCAGGAGGATGTGCATGAAGATATGTTATGTGCATTATCATTGCCAACCAACAACACAGCTGCAGAACTATTCAAGTCTTTGAATGATTACATATTAGGAATACTGAATTGGTCTTTTGCGGAGCTGCTGCCATAACTTGACGGCTTTTTAGTTTCATTACTCAAGTCAAGGAGGTCGCGCCTGAATGTGAGTCTACACACTGTGTCATTAACAGAGAAATGCTGGTTAGTCAAAACAATATCACTTGAACTTAATAATGTTTTGAATGACATCATTAAAGTTATTAACCACATCAAAGTATGTGCCCTTAACTTGCTACTGTTCAAGCAGCTTTGAGAGGAGATGGATGCAGAGCACAAACATCTTCTCTTATACAAAGAAGTTAGATGGCTTTCTAAAGGTAGATCACTGGTCAGAGTATGTGAGTTATGACAGCTTTCTTTTAGAAAACAATCACCAGTGGCAGCACATTTCAGTAACATGGAATAAATTGCAAAACTCATTTACTTGTGTAACATATTCAACCTGCTCAACGAACTCAATCTGTTCACTTCAGGGCAGAAGGACAACTGTGTTCAAGTTGGCAGTTAAAATGGCTGCATTCAAAGCCAAATAAAAACACTGTGGGGAAGGTGAGTGAATATAGGGATATATGACATGTTTCAAACATTAGCAGGGATTTTGGAAGAGACTGAGCCTCAGCCTTTATTCTCCCAACTGGTGCACGATCACCTATCTTTGTTTTAAAAATAGTTTGAGCATTACCTCACAACCACAAAAGACCCATGACCTGGAAAGGAATGGAGCCACAACTCATTTGTGAACATGCCAGTTGACTCAACCTTGTCAAATCTGAAAGAAGATCAACTGCTTGAAATTGCAAATAATGGTGGCCTTACAAGTATGTTTGAGACAACTTCAACCCTGACATTGGCTGGATTAAAATCAAGGTGGAATATTCTAAGATTGCCACAAAAGCATTTAAAACCCTACTTCTATTTCCAACATCCTATCTTTGTGAACTGGGGTTTTCTGTAATGACAGCAACTAAAAGAAAATTACAAAGTAGACTGGACATAAGGAACACACTTTGGGTGTCATTGTCTCCGATCACCGTCTCATTGCAGGAAAACAAGCTCAGGACTGCCACTCTTTGTTATGATGAGTTGCATTTATTATGCACTTTATTATGTTTTATTATGCACATTTGATGGCCGGTCTGTGGAAAATTATCTTACATGAAACCAATCCATCATGTAAAAAATGTTGGAGACCTCTGGTATAGAATGTTGATATACTCCACTATACGAACACATGCCTTAGTAAGGCAATAATATACATAGCATCATCAAATGTCAACAGTCCTCAGGAGGTGTATTACTGCAGCTGTTATGGACCGTCTCATTGCAGGAAAACAAGCTCAGGACTGCCACTCTGTGTTATGATGAGTTGCATTTATTATGCACTTTATTATGTTTTATTATGCACATTTGATGGCCGGTCTGTGGAAAATTATCTTACATGAAACCAATCCATCATGTAAAAAAATATTGGAGACCTCTGGTATAGAATGTTGATATACTCCACTATACGAACACATGCCTTAGTAAGGCAATAATATACATAGCATCATCAAATGTCAACAGTCCTCAGGAGGTGTATTACTGCAGCTGTTATGGAAGGAACATGTAACTAAATGGCAGCAGAGGCCATCAATACAGTAGTTCAAATCATTGGAATACACTGTTGTAGGGCTACAGTGCATCCACACCTCAACCTAGCACATGTGGATGACAACAACATTGACATGTGCAATGTCCAGAGGGTCATAGGAAATTACTAGGCTAATAGCCAAGAGCATATGAAATCCTAGCCATTATTATACCATTTGAAACTAAATTGCTATAGCTATGTGATAGAAGATAGGGGTATGTGTGTATGTGTACATGTGTTTGATTTAATACAAACTGCCTCTGTCCATATGTGACATGTGCACCACCCCATGACAATATTAACAATCACATATCCAGTGGTCTGTAGATGGCTTGCAAAGGGTAATGGAGTGGCTGTGCTTCAAGACGTATGTATGCATTTTTGAAATGATGATATCTTCAGTGTTCTGCAGAGTGGATGTTATGTGGACAGAGGGAAAAAAGAGGATATTGGATTCAGGGGCTATGCACAAGGTTCTCCTGAATGGGAGTCAAATGAAAAGAGATTCAAAATATCATACAATGACCATAATATACCAACAACCACACACACATCACTTGACTAGGGTCAGATCTGAACACCGCACCTGTATGGATATGTAGACTATGTAGAAACTTCTACATTTCCCGGGTGGTGTTTTGATTTCAATGTGCATACAGTCTAATGCACCCAAGACTTCAGAAAAATATGGAGTAGAACTCCTGAATAGTTCTAGCTCTGTCCTCAGGGATGGGGGAATATATATAATCACTGGCATGCTGTAGCATAGCATTCAGGAAGTGGTGTAGGATCTTGAATGCCAATGCCTGTGACATTCCCATTATGTCCACTGTTGGTCACTGAAAAGTTTCTGTAGCTAATATTCTAAATGCTACACATACCTTGGTCTCCACAGGTATTGGTTCCTATTGGTTTGCTCTTGCTGTAAGGTAAGGATGAGAGAGGTTATAGAAGTTAAACAGAGTCTAAATACCTTTCTCCTCCTTGCCTGAGGTCCATCAGCAGCAGCAACAGTAGCATAGATTTGAGCCTGTTGCACATACACAAGCAGCAGATAAGCAGCAGCAGCCCCTAACATTCTTTCCCACCAATGTAATTTCTGTGACTGTATTCCAATGGGTTTTGGAGTACAAGGCAGAGTGCTACATTAAGTGCACATGATTGCTTTATAGTTTGTTGAATAGCTTTGCAATCTTGGATTTGTTGATTAGCATACAGTCCAGCTGCCTATGCAGTAAATAGCACGCCACAATGTTTACTGTGTTTGTGGAGCTCTACACATCATGTAGAGCAGGTCTACTTTTTCTTATCAAAAGCTCATGCTTTCAAAAAGGAAACGTACAACCCCATTTATGTGAAAGTGCACTTAAACAAAAATGCACTTTTGCGACTACGAGTTCACCGAACAGGTAATATTACAAAAAAGAAAAAAACACTGCAACACCGAAGCATGCTACAGTGGGGATAATGGAATATACCTGTTTTCCCCACTGTAGTGTGATCTCAAAGTTAGTATATATAAAGTAACGGTGGTGTGGGGCGGTGCAGACCCCCTGCAAAAATGCCTTTGTAGTGTTTTTATTTTTTAATATTACCAGTTCGGTGAACTGGTAGTCACGAAATTGCACTTTTGTTTAAGTGTACTTTTGCTTAAATGGGGTCGTTCTTTTCCTTTTTGAAACCATGAGCTTTTGATAAGAATAAGTAGACCCTGTAGAGCTGCCTATTGTATACAAATCAGCAAGATGTTGTGTGCATGTCATGCCGCAATGCCCAACCAATTTCAGTGAGCTGTAGAGGGTTTATTGAATCTTGTCTGGGTAAATATATTAATTATTGTCTGAAGAAGTGTTGAGCTAGAAAGCTTACATGTTGTTCAACTAGTGTGATTCTCAGTAGTATCATTTTGTTATGCTTTTTGTTGCAGGAGATGTCTTTAATATTGCTCAGGTTATGAAAGTTGCCATATGGGCACTTAGACTATGTAACATGGTGGCACATGTATTGATGTTTTTGTGGATAAGGCTAGAATCCAGATGATTGTTGATTTATGCTTAGCTTATTCATTCACAATGGAAACTTAATTAGGCAACAATAGTCATTGATGTTACATAAAAGAGGAGAACATGTGCCTGTGTCACTGCCCAGTCAGTCTTAGCCATGCAATCTACAGGACCACAAAGATCCTAGCCCATTTTCACAATTGTTAAACAGCAGTATTTCTTTTAATTAACTTACCCTGAGTCACAAAAGAGGAAATTGAGCATGAGGGAATCAAACTCTCGACTACAAAATACACCTCATTAACAGCTCATAGACCTAATTCTGCATGTTAACATTTAGACTAATAAATTGGATAATTGTTAATTGTTTCTCCTCAGTTTGTGCTGATATCCATTGCACTTTGTCTTCTGCTAGTTTGTGTGAGAACTTACACGCTAGGTATAAAGACTCTGTGTCTGTATGGAAGGCAAAACTTTTTATATACGTAAGATAAATAGGTCCCTAAGGGAACATATTATGTAGCTTTTAAGAGATATTTGGCATAACAAGCAGAACATTGTGCTAGCTAAACATACTATGGATGTTGGTATGCACCATACTTATAAATTCCTAGTACTTGAGATTGTTAAAGAAAGATTTAAGAAAGGTGACATTAAGAATAAAACTGAGCTAGCTGATTTAAGATGGATTGTATACTTTAATGCAGATAACCAGCCCACTACAAGACAGTGAAACTTGTGACCTAGTACATCCCTGTACTAAATCTCCAGACCTCACCCCACTGGAAGCCTCAACAAAATTGCCCGAACTAGGACTTCAACTATCAGCTGCCAGAAAAACCAGCCCACTACAAGACAGTGAAACCTTTGATCCTGTACATCCCTGTACTAAATCTCCAGACCTCACCCCACTGGAAGCCTCAACAAAATTGTTTGAACTAGGACTTCACTTATCAGCTCCCAGAAAAACCAGCCCACTACAAGACAGTGAAACCTGTGACCCAGTACATCCCTGTACTAAATCTCCAGACCTCACCCCACTGGAAGCCTCAACAAAATTGTCTGAACTAGGACTTCACCTATCAGCTCCTAGAAAAACCAGCCCACTACAAGACAGTGAAACCTATGACCCATTACATCCCTGTACTAAATCTCCAGACCTCACCCCACTGGAAGCCTCAACAAAATTGTCCGAACTAGGACTTCACCTACCAGCTCCCAGAAAAACCAGCCCACTACAAGACAGTGAAACCTGTGACACAGTACATCCCTGTACTAAATCTCCAGACCTCACCCCACTGGAAGCCTCAACAAAATTGTCTGAACTAGGACTTCACCTATCAGCTCCCAGAAAAACCAGCCGACTACAAGACAGTGAAACCTGTGACCCAGTACATTCCTGTACTAAATTTCCAGACCTTACCCCACTGGAAGCCTCAATAAAATTGTCAGAACTAGGACTTCACCTATCAGCTCCCAGAAAAAACAGCCCACTACAAGACAGTGAAACCTGTGACCCAGTAAACCCCTGTACTAAATCTCCAGACCTCACCCCACTGGAAACCTCAACAAAATTGTCCGAACTAGGACTTCACCTATCAGATCCCAGAAAAAACAGCCAACTACAAGACAGTGAAAGTATGTGTTGTAACAGATTCTAGAACTTTGAGCTTATCCTAATGTTTAATGACACTGCTAGGTTAGACAAGTTTCCCAAGCAGGGCAGCCAGCAGCCAATCAACCACCCCACTTATTCTCTGGTCTCTTAAATAAACCTTTACATCCAACCTTTCACTCCCTTATTAGTAGTAGCATACCCCCTCTCTCCGTTAGCCTGACACCCTTGCAAGCGTATCTTTGATGCTGTTTAGTGACTAGGCACTAAGTGGCGCCTCTCCACAAACTCCCTGCACACCTACTCCTATACCTATGTGCTCTACCATACCTCCTCATCCCATTTTCTTAGTTATTACTTCTCCTTAACTCACTCTTTTACCTTCTCTTACTGTCCCGGGCTCTCTTTAACACTTCTACTCAATTGCTACCCTTACTTACCTCCTGCTAGTCTTCTAACTCACTCCTACACTTTCTTACTTGTGACTTACCTGCTGAACTCACCCACTTAACAGATTGTCTTCCTTGAAAGTACACTCTTCCGTCTCTACCCACTCCATTTGCCCTGTGGGCTCACTTTGCTCCCCTACCCTGCCCCCAATTCCCACCAACCCCCAGGGGTCCTACATTTAGTCCTCCTAAAGACACACCCTCACCTTAAATTACTCCACTCACAATCATCCCTTCATCACCACACCCATTCACAATTTCTTACAACTCACCCATTGATACCTCACCTCTCTCCTACCATAGTAATTAAAACCTCTTACTAGTGCTCCTCCTAACATACTCTTCAACACCTCCTTCTTACTTTAATCTCTTACATCTATAACTATATTAACTCCTACCATCTCATGCCCTACCAGTTACATATACCAATACTTATCTCACTCTTAACAGCTCTATTTACTACATATCTCCTGACTTACTATGAACAACTTCTTCACTACGAACTTCATATCCCTTCCAAACACACTTTAACACCTACTATAACAAAACTCCCTAACTTCCAAACTAGCATTTCTAAATCCAGTTACCTAATTGCTAAATTTCACAGACTAGTACACATCAAATACAGTAATCTAAAAACTAAACAAATAGTTAACTTTTACTGTAAACTTCTCCAACCTAAGTACTTTATATTTCTCCACTCCTTAACAGATGGGGACATTCATCCTAATCCTGGCCCAGCACCTATCCCTGCCACTGCAAATAGTCCCCAAGCCAATATTCCCACTTTACCTCTAATTGACCTACCCAATTCAATATCCATTGCTCATCTTAACATATGTAACATGTGCAATAAAATCCCTCACGTTCATGCCCTTCTTGATGTCCACCGATTTGACATCCTTTGCTTATCAGAAACATGGCTAAAACCCTCAATAAAAGATAATGAAATTACTCCTCCAGGCTATAGTATTATTCAATTAGATCACACATCCAAAAAAAGAGGAGGAGTAGCAATTGTCTATAAAGCACACATACAACTTAGCACTGTAAATCTTAATCTATCTTTAGATTTCAGCGCTGAAATAGTTATCTCAAAATTCCAGCTTAACAGACATAAAGCCATAAACATTATCTGCGTCTATCTTCCCCCAGGCAACAACACTGGTACACTAGAACGCATACTTAACTGGCTTTCTTCTCATTTCCCACAAGAAACCATAGTCCTTGGAGACTTTAACATTGATTAGAATTCATGTAGCAGTACAAACCCTACCAACCACATTAACTTTTATGGTTTCTCACAAACTATTAACTCCCCCACCAGAATTAACAAACTGAACAATAAAGAAAGCACCTTGGATTGAATTCTGACTAATAGTCCTCACCAAACTTATATAGCAGGAACACTCCCAGATGATCTTAGTGACCACCTGCTAACATACATAATCAGACATAAAACCAACACAACCTTCCCTAACACTATCAGAACAGTTTGCACCAAAAAGCATTTTAACCCTGAGCTTTTCCAAATAGAACTTAAACAATGTAATTGGTCACCATTAAGATCCCTCCCTATTAACAAAGCAGTTGAATACTTCAACTCTACATTCCTATCAATCCTGGACCATCACACCCCAATATGCTGTACAAGAAATAAAGCAAAACCTGCTCCTTTTCTCTCAAACAAAACCAGGCAACTAATCATTCAGAGAAACAAATCCTGGACTAAATGGCGAACTACTAAGAACTCTACAGATCATCTAACCTTCAGACAGCAAAGACATAATACAAAAAAAGCCATCCTACTTGACAAAAAGAACTACTATCTCCACCTACAATAATCCTCCCTCAAGGAACCTCAGAAGTTTTGGTCTACTATTAATAAACTTCTTTATCCAGGTGTAACTATTACCTCCATCCCCTCAGGCGCTAATCCTGAAAACTCAACTGAAACAGCTAATGCCTTTAATTCTTTCTTTACCAATACTATCCAAACTCTGGCTAGCCATTTATCCCCTGATATCTCAAAACTATACACTCCCACCTCCAAGGCACCCCCAGTATTCAAGTTAGAACCAGTGCCCACATCATATATTGGCTCACTTCTCCAAAAGCTAAAAGCCACTACCCCCTCAGCTGACAAACTCCCACCTGAATTCCTGCAAATAGCATCTAAAGCCATAGCTTATCCCATCTCCATATTGATAAATAGAACCATAAATGAATGTATTAACCCATCCATCTGACAAATTTCTCATATTATCCCACTACACGAAGGTGGTAGCTCCAATGAAATGTCCAACTTTCGACCCATAGCACTGCTCTCTCCACTTCTAAAAATAATGGAACAGTGTGTCCACAAACAGCTAATGAACCATCTTCTCCATCGCAACCTATTAGCAAACTGTCAACATGGATTCTGTCCTTTCCACAGTACCTCTTCTGCCTTGCTTTCCCTTACAAACTGTATCAACGAAAACCGCAACAAAAATATCCTCTCCTCAGCAGTCTTTTTTGATTTATCAACAGCTTTCGACATAGTTAATCACCAAATCCTTCTTCACATCCTAAAGTCCTACTCACTAAATTCACTATCCATAAACTGGTTTACATCCTATCTAGAAAACAGACAGCAGGTTGTACTCTGGCAAAATACACTATCAAATCGTCTGCCTATCACATTAGGTGTTCCACAAGGCTCCATATTAGGCCCTCTCTTGTTTTCCATTTACATCAATGACCTCCACTTAGCCATTCCACTCTCCACATGTATTCAATATGCAGACAACTCTACTATTGTCTGTGCAACCACCTCTCAGGCTGAACTTCAGTAACACACAAAAAGCTTTCAATACAGTAGAACAGTGGTTCTCTAACCACTGCCTCCTACTTAACTCCCCAAAAACTAAACGTTTACTCTTTACACCAACCCAAAAGACTAACCCTGTATACTTCACTCTCACATCTAATAATGGCACCCTTATTTCTCCCGATCTAACCACTAAACTCTTAGGAATCACTATTGACAATAATCTCAACTTTGACACCCACATAAATGCCACAGTAAAGTCAGTTAACAGAAAATTAGGATCCCTCTATAGAATAAAACCTTATCTTACACCACTGGCTAGGTCCGCTATAGCTAGAACTAATTTACTTTCAACCCTTCTTTATGCCTCTCCCATTTACACTAACCTCTCTAAAAAGAACCTTCACAAACTAGCTATATCCTATAATAACATTGCCAGATTCGCTACAGGCTCTCCATTTAGAACTCATCACTATCTAAATCTGAAACAACTAGGCTGGTTAGAATTTCTGAATCAGATACAATTTCAGCAATTCACAATAACATACAAGGCCCTTTATCAACCCCATAATACTCCCATACTCTTTTTTCATTATACCATATAGCAATCTCAAAAATTTACGCTCCTCAAACAAAATGCTTTTGAATATTACTAAATCTAAAAACTTAGCTGGTGATTCTTTGTTCTCTAACTCTGTCGGTAAAGTATGGAATCAATTACCACCTGACCTTACATCTCAGACCTCTCTCCCACTTTTTAAAAGAAATCTAAAGCTCTACTTCAGTAACCACTGGTTATGCTCCTGTTCTAACCCTGACTAACATTTTCTTGACTCTGATCTTTTACCTTTCTTCTATTACAAACCTTCTTAAAATACTTCTATATCCTTTTCTCTCACATAGAAATAAATTGTTACTAGTATACTTTAACCTACTTAGTATACTACCCTTCTAAGACTTGTTTCTTGTAAGAGTGGATTATAAAAAAAAAAAAACTTTTAATTCTTCTATTTTTTATATATTCTTTTAACGATTTCTTTAGCTAACATGTTATACTAAAATTATTGCTGTATATAACTGTTTTTATGGTATAATTATTGCTGTATAAAACTATTTTTATGTTATTCTCTATTAAATTGTAGTTTTTTTTTTTCACTGGAGCTTTTCTCCCCGGGACTCTACTGAAAATGGACATATAACCAGTTAGACTAGCCCGGTCAACAAATGTAAAATAAAATAAATAAATAAAGATACCAGGCATTAAAGATGTGGTGTCCATTAAACCAGTTTTACGTGCATGCACACTCCCCCACTGATTTTATCTGCTTAAATGTGTTTGTATATATGCACGTGAATTTTTGTATGTGAGAAATTGTTCTTAGGAATTTTAGTGAGTATGTCTTTAAGTAAGTTAATGTGTTAATTGCTGTTTGAATGATTAGATACACTAGAATGATACAGCAGTACAAAGACAAAATGATTGACTTCAACAATTGGCTAAGCTTCTGGTGTCATTCTAAGGCTATCCAGTATCTGCTTGGGATGACATGGTCAACAAACCACAATGCTTTACCACAGATGGCCTGCACCTGTCACTCCTGGGATTCCAGATACTGGCTAAGGCTCGTGCTGCCCCTATAGTGCCTCTTTTAGGCAAGGTTCAAATAACAAATTCACCACTGTAACAGGAACAGGCAAGCAAAAACTGAGGGTAATGCTACTTAATGCTAGAAGTCTAAATCTCAAAATGCACTCACCCGAGGCACTCCTTAAAATAGAGAACATCGATATCTGTGCAGTCACTGAGGCCTGGTTCAGGGCTCCAGAGACCACCGCTGCACTACCAGGCTATAACTCATACCACACTTTTCAGCCATGTAACCTGGACCGAAACACCAAAAGCGGAGGTGTGTCCATATTCATTAAGGATATCCACACCTCCAGGCTAGTTGCTCAGCATAATGCATCCAAGGTTATACAAGTGCAACTAACTCTGGGCAAAACTACAATCCAAACTGTAGCTTGCTACAGATCCCACACCATGCCTCAGGATTCCCACTCCTCTTTTCTTGATGTACTGGAAAATATTAGGGTTCAACCAAACACCCTAATAATGGGCAACTTCAACAACCCACCATTAACTGGGAAAACTACTCATGTACCAAATCCTTAGCTCAACACTTTCTGGAATTCATAAATGCCAATACCCTGGATCAACTTATCCACACCCCCACCAGGGGGAACAATATCCTAGATCTAGTCATTACCAACATGTGAGCTGTGTTCCACACCTGAAGTTAACTCGTCGTCGGTCTGATCCGATCATAAGCTAATCACCCTTGCTATCCACATCCTGCCCCCACACCCCATTAAGGAAACCACGGTCAAAAATTTCTCCAAAGCCAACTTCATGCTTCTTAAGACAGAAGTGGTGAACTTCATGACACCCATGCAGATGGAAAATACAGTTACAACTGCTGAATCCTACACAAATGCACTCTATAAGCACTTACACAAGTGCATGGATCGCGCTATCCCAAACAGAACCAAGACGCTATCCTCCAAAAAAAGGAAGCTAATCTGGTGGTCCCCTGCCATAAATAAACTGTACAACAGAAGGAAGAAACTGTTGCAAAAGAGAGTAAAATTCCATGAGTGACGGAGCTTCTTGGTCAGCCTCAGTAAGAAGCTGAGATCCCATATAAGATCCTCCAAAGATAGCTTCGAAAACAAAATCACCACTAATTCTAAGGACAACCACAAAGCATGCTATAGCTATGTCAAGAATCTCGATGGCTACACCTAGATCTGCTCTGAGTTACAGCACAACGGCATGAAAATTACAGAACAGCTGATACTGCCAACATCCTGGCAGATAGGTTCAGTGCTAACTTTACCCTCTCCGCTCACCCCCTAAAGGGACCATATCTATACAGGAAGAATGCAGAGTCCCGGTAATCACAACTACGCAGGTAAAAGCTGCACTCTCTAAAGCCAAAAACACAGCATCCATGGGACTGGACAACATCCAAGGCTGCGTTTTACACAAACTTCAGAATGAACTGGCTCCCCACTTAAACACCATGTTCAAGAATAGCCTCATGTCAGGCTTTGTGCCTACTGAATGGCACACAGCAACAGTTTATCCCACTTCACAAAGGGGGAGCCACCACTGATCCCGGGAAATATCGACTTATTAGCCTGACGAGCCTGGTCTGCAAAGCCATGGAATGTATCATCATGGAACTCATAAAGAAAGACATTGGTAACCTCCAAACTCTGGATCCCACCCAGTTCAGGATTGTGAAAGGCAGATCATGCCTCCTGAACCTGATTGACTTCTTTGAGGCAGTCACCAAAGCCGTAGATGATGGTAAGGTGGTTCACATAGCCTATCTTGACCTCACCAAGGCTTTCGACACCATCTCCCATTCTGGAATTATAGCTAAACTCACTAAACTAGGTATAAATCCCTATGTCACAAGATGGGTTGCCAACTGGCTCACTGACAGAATCCACACTGTAAAAGTTGCAGACTCCAAATCTGACCTCAAAGCAGTGACAAGTGGAGTACCATAGGGTTCTGTCCTGGGACCTCTCCTGTTTGGTATCTACTTCTCTGAAGTACAGGCTAACACAGAAGGCCACTGGCTAATGAAGTTCACAGATGACTGCAAACTAGGAGCCATAGACAAGTCCCCAAATGATGTGGACATCCTAGAGAAGGGCCTGACTGAGACAGATGCCTGGTGCCAGAGCCATGGCCTAAAGCTCAATGCCAAAAAGTGCAGTGTCATCCACTTTGGTAAAAAGCCTGTACCCATGAACTACCACATAGGCAGCAATCTACTTAACACTGAATGTGTGATAAGAGATCTTGGGACCCAGGTGGAAAGTAGTCTCTCCTTTGATAGTAACATTGCCACAGTAGTCAGGAAGTCCTTCTACATGGCACACCTCATCATAAAAGGGTTCTCATCCAGGAAAAAAGAGGTCATTGTTCCACTCTACTCGACACTCATTAGACCATTATAGAGTACAATGCCCCTTTTGGAATGTACCTCACAAGACATCTGCAGCAGCTGGAAAGGCCACAAAAGTACCTCACAAAGAGGATTACTGGCTTCAAACAAATGCCCTACACTGACCGCCTCAAAAAACTCCAGCTTTACTCCATAGCATATCGCCTACTCCGATGTGATCTCTGCCTAACATATAAAGCTATGTCAAACCCAGAGCTGTTGGACATGCTACACCTAAAGAAATCCCAATCCCTCTAAGCTACATGCTCTAGGGACCTAAACATTGTCACCACAATAAACAGGACATGCTGGAGGGATAGTTTGCTGTCCCAGAGACTTCCCATACTCTGGAACAGGCTACCCATCTATGCCAAGCAAAGTTCTTCATTAGCCCTCTTCAAGAAAAATCTTGATGAGTGGATGGGAAATAGGAAATACACCACAGGGATCACTTCTGTGTCTCTGCTCAACAGTGCCACAGGAAAATAACTTTCTTGAGTGGCGTAAGCCAGGGAACCTTGTTGGCTAGGCTTACATAGGCCCTTGGGCCGATAGCCTAGTACCTACTTATGAAACTATGAACCTATAAGTGTTTGACAGTGTTTTAATAGTATTTGAGTCTGAGGAAGCAGCCGTGCAGGTCATGAAAGTGCTTACTCTTTGTTATTTTATTAAATTTGTTGGATTTGTTATGCACTTAGCTGTGGTTGGTCCACTTTGTTTTTTTTAGAACTATTGTTGTTTTACTTACAGAGGACCTTTGCCCAGTTTCTATACTTTTTTGTGACTGATGTTTATGTTTAAAAGTTTGCCATGAGACTGAACTATTACATTTCTTTTTCTGTATTTTGAGTCAGATTTGTATATGGTGTATCTAATAGAAGAATGTTGATTCATGAACTGTTACAAAATCCATTGCCCATTTGTGGGTTCTGTCACATGTATAGATATTACATTCAGAAGGTATAGTTTTATATTTTATGTCTCAACCAGATTTCTGACACACATAGTATATCATTTTGAAATATTGGATCTATGTATTTTGCTATGAAGAATTTACTAGTGCATATCTGCACTTTTAATTTGATTATTACTGGGGGGTCCTATTATAACAACGAAAAGGCTGAAGATCGAAGGGCCTAAAATGCGAAAATGATGTTCATCAATGTGTTTTTCGTGAGATTGTGGTACAGTAAAGATTGGAAAATTTGCCCTTCCCTCACTGTAGTGTGATCTCGGAGTTGGTGGATATAATTAGCGGGGGGTGTAGGGGATGCAGCCCCCCACAAAAGCTACTTCGAGGTAAGGCATTTTTGGCTTTTAAGCTGTTCGACATTTGGTCCTTTCGATGTTATAATATAGACCCTTCTGCACCAGGCATAAGTACTTTGGTCATTTCATTGATATTTTTGTAGGAGATCAGGAGTAATGCACAGTTGCCCAAAGAATGATAATAGTATGCTTTTGGCAGTTAGGTAGTGGTTGTTATAGCTTGTTGTGATATAGGACTGCAATTATTAGGTGATCAGACAAACTCATGTTCTGTAAAATAGCATATATTCCAGCACTTAGGCTATATGTCCACTGGATGGATGTCTGATTTCTTCTAGAATCTGGCATTTTTGGCCAGGACACTTACTCCTCATGGCTTTTACTTCTTACATTTGCTAACTGTAAAGCTGTCAGTTTATGTTATTCATTTTTCTTTTCTTAGAATTCATTTTAATTTGTCTTTCTAGATGCCCTAAAGTAATACTGGTAATGACTGCAAACTGCAATCAGGGACAACATGTCGAATTCCCAGAATTCTGTATCATGAACATGGAATTTCGTTTCTATTAATGGTCATTTATTACTGTCCTTGTTGATCTATAGATACTAAATTTCATGATGATTTACAACTTCCACTGTTTTTTATTAAGGACTGGAAATATAACTTGTTGGTTAAGATGGATTCCTATATTTTCAACACATAATGAAATTACATGGTAAGACTGGTGAAATGGTCCTTGTCTGCTACTGGAATATTAATGTTTTATGTACAGTAACTTTTTTCACATAGTCATTTATTTGCATTCAGTATATGAAGGTATTATAGTCATGCAATCCTTCTCAGGAGAAATTACGTTTTCTAAAGGAACTGGTTGTTTTCTGTAATTAAGCAATGTAGCTCCTTAAATGTAGGCTTCATAATTTAGTTACTTTTAATAACAGATAATATATTTCTTCAGGTGATTCAACAGGATCATAATGAAGAAACAAGGCTAGTTTCTGTGGGTAGAAATAACATCATCATGCAGTAAGCATTAAAACCAACAACATTTTTATCTGAATAACAATTGCTGATGATCTGCATTGATGAAATATTTATCAGATTTGTCTTGTAAGAAAAGAGATAAACCTTCCACACCAAATGGAGAACTGTATACTAGTATGTCCTCTGAATTTCCTATTAGTGTCAACTTGGTATAATTTTAGCTACTGAGTCAGGCCTCATAATATGATTGGAACACCAAGTGCAAAATTGTTGGTTTCTGTTTTATTTTGTGGGCTTTCCCCATTAAAAATGGGAATATTTTTTGACACTGTCAGGTTTAATGTAGGCATAAGAACTGCTTATAAACCCTGCCATTGCACTAAGGTGGCGTCAGTCCGTAGAGCAGCAAAGAGAAGGTTTTGCAGCCAAAATGAAAGGAATAATTGTGTGTGTTTTATTTTGTTTTCCTCTTTTTGTTTTGTCTGAGGAAAGAATGCAAACAAAATGTATTCCAAGTTTAAAAGATGTGATACATGCTACAAATATTTCAAAGAAAACTGTAAGTATTATTCTTCCTTAGATGTTATATATGACTAATACAAAATATTCACTGTTTGCGTTCTCATAGCATGTGTTGTATTGTTTGTCATGTAACTACATTTGTACAGTTTATTGAGTGATTTGGGTTGCAAATAACATGGCTCTAGCTGTCCAGGAGGACAAGGTATAACTGTACAAGTAGTTTTCTAATGACATTAACAATTAATTTTCAAACTAATCTATCTTGGATCGAAATCAGCTTTCTGCGTATTATGTCTGTGGCATTAAAATGATTGCTTCATATTATTACTTAGTTTATCAAATCTAACTGTTATACCAGACTGCATTGATCTCCACCTTGTAACAGAAGTAAAACTTCCCACATAACTTTTTTTTGTTTTGTTTTGGCTTTCCTAACATGAAACTGTTTTATAATAGTTCCGTACTACATTACTGATTCAGTTTCATCACTTCTGTTCTAGCCTTCATCCATTTCTTATTCTATGTATTATTGCAATGGTGCTAATATATGTATATGTGTATTGAACTTGATTGATATGTTGTGAATAGAATGAATGTATAACTTTGCCTTAGTAACTATAAACATTTAATTACTACTGATCTTAATATCTTTTTATTTAATGTATTCTTACAAAAGTCACCTTCATTACATAGCACAGTTTTATTTTTTTTCAATGTTATCTTTGCCTTTTGCTTGCTGATACTTGAATGCAGGCTGACGATCAGAATCTCTTTTCTAGATAACAATCTCCTAATGTTTATATTGCAACACAAGGCTGCAGTCGTACTAACAATGTGTTCATTTACACAGATTAACAGCACCAGCTTTCACACTCCTGCTCCACCTTTGGTAAGTTCAAAACTATTTTATTTATTTTGTTTAGCATATGAACATATATTTTACAGTAACAAAAAAGTAAAACTTAGAAGTAGTTCCCATATTACTCATATTTCAAACAATTCTAAATAGACTGGTCTTGGCTGTTAACTGTATAAAAGGCATTTGTATTATAAAAGACCATGGACATTGCTGTTGCTAAATGTAGATAAAACTGATACTGCATATTTCTGTAAACTATATCAACAGTTAAAACTACTTTTAATGTGGAAGAAGTTATCATGTAATTGCTGTTAGAGAGATTTTTCTTTTGATAACAAAATGACTTTTTTCTTTCAATATGTAGTTTACTTTCCACCCCCTGCAAGTCTTCTCTAAGGCTACAGTGATAACCATGCCAGTTGCTGATACGCTGCATAACTGTAATATTTAACAACCTATATTTCCTTTTCTCAAATACCAAAATAAAACAAGACATTTGAATATTGAGGCAGTATCTCAAACTAATTTCAAACTAATTTTTTGTTGAAACCTAAACTTAATGTGGAGCTACCATCTCTCTAAGTAAGAATTTTTCCTTCATGACAAGTATAACATCATGCACATATTTTTATGCATTAGTCTTCTGCATGATGATGTATTACCATTTCAGTTTATTTGTGGTTCTTAAGGTAATTAGGTAAGCACATGAATTATTCAAAAGAGCTGCATTCTGTGTTTCAAGAATGAATTGATGTCATGAAATGTAATTATTAAAATAACTCCATTAGTTATACCCTTCTATGGCAATCATTGCATGTGTTTTAAAAACTCAGACTACACTGATGAATATATCTACCAATGTGTTTGCCATTTAACATCTGACACTAACAGTGAGTTATCTAATGTTCAATGCTTACAGCAATTTGCTGTATCTTCAGTGCTCCAAATTATGGTAGAGCTACAGTGAGTGACGTGATAAGTTGTAGGGTCACTAGATATAGCCCATTGTGCATATGAGGTGGATGGTTGATCTTGTCAAGTGTAACTTGATGAGCAAACTTATACTCATGACGATGTCTTACCAGTGTCCAGTTCTAGGAAGTGTATGGCATAATAAACATATTCAGCATACTGTTGATTCTAACAGCCCATTGATCATTTAATTAGATGAATACTATCTGTATAACAGAATCAAAGTAAAGATCATGTCATTATTTGAGGCCTGAATAAGCAAATAAATAAATGATTAAGTCTGAATGTTGGGAAATAAATTACAATTGCTCAGCTTGGTGGGGGGATGAATGGTGTTAATGACAGAGGAGGTGGAAAGGAGTTGACAATGTGTGGATCATGGATGATTGCAAATGCAGACATTGGGAATTACATAACTATCATGGGTGCACACATACACATACACACACATGTACATACACACACAAACGCACACAGAAACACACACACGCACACACACACACACACACGCACACACACGCACACACACGCACACACACACACACACACACACACACACACACACACACACACACACACACACACACACACACACACACACACCCTCTTTCTCTGAAAGTGTTTTTTATTTGAGAGTTACAAAATGACCGAAAATTAATCCATTAACTATATGCAGGCTATAGCTGTAATCTGTAAAGCATGTCCTATGCAGTGCTATTTAATTCTGCTCTGGGTACATTGTAAAATTCATTACACTTATAATGTTGCACAGCATGCTGCTTTTGTGCATAATACACGGAGAGGAATTATTGTTGTGACTACACATTGCATTACACATGTCAGTGGTGCTATGAACTTTATAGAAATCCATATATAGACAAAAAGGTAGAAAGTAACAACAGGACCATGGTTCATGGGATGTCGCTGAGACTCATGAAGGTTTCAAACTCAGTACACATGTATGTATACACACATTCACTTACCTCAAAGCATGAATATGGGGAAGAGATCATCAGGATAAATTCTTAGTGTAATGTTGGAGGAGTCAGTAGATGTGATGTGTTCACTTATGTTGTATGCAAGTCTATGCGTATGTATGTGTGTGTGTGTGTCCATTTGCGTTTGTGTCTGTGGGTCTGTGTGTGTTTGTCTGTGTATATGTGTATTCATAGCATTGCATAAAATATGATATTAGTATGTATATATATTTTTTTCATGTTAAGTGTTCGGAACATTATACTGTTTAGAATATTGCTCAGCTATGTCTTGCTGTATAACATATTACTGCATCACTTTGTTTGAGGATAGTTTAAAAGATTCTGGATGTTTTTGTGAGAATGTGATGCTGGACAGCTCAGGCTAAATTGCTGGAGGCTTTAACTTGTATAGCTGCTCTGTACCTTTACTCATAGTGGTTCACAGCTCTGCATGTCTGCTTAGTGCACATTGTACTAATAGTGTATCTCCAAACTGTATATAGCTTTAATGAGGGAATTCTTAAGTGCACCAGCCTTTGCATTACGTGCTTAATTTATGACTACCACCCAAATTAAGCAACAGATAAAAAATGGAATGGATGTGCACTGTAGAGGTCAGTCCACACTGTGGTTCAATATGTAAATGTAATCTATTTTATTAAAAAATACAGTACATGAATATCCAGGAGACCACGTGCATATGGTCATTTTAGTGGTCACGTAATCATTTCAGTACATTAGAATTATTATAGCAAGCAGGGCAGTTTCCTAATTGTGAAAAAAAAAATAAGTGACAAAACTGTACAGTGATTTATTTTAGGAGTCATAGAAGCTTGGATAGTGGCACAAAACACAGAAGTTCATGTAATCAGTTGCTCAGCCATAAAATGAGTCAGCATGAAGTGTCTTAAGGAAAGGAATTATTGAGATGTATAGTATCTGTAATAGCAGTGACGTATAGCTTATTCCATTGGTGATTATCATAGTGACGTGGAGTATCAGTGCAGTAGTAATTTTATATATTATTAAGGATATTTTAATATAAAGTATAAGGGAGGTTTGATGCACCATTTGTACAGGAGTGTGAGATGAGCTATGCCTTAGTAACTGAATGTGCAGTAATGGTTCATATATATATATATATGTATATATGTGTGTGTGTGTGTGTGTGTGTGTGTGTGTGTGTGTGTGTGTGTGTGTGTGTATGTACATATATATATATATATATATATATATATATATATATATATATATATATATATATATATATATATATATATATATATATATATATATATCTATATATATATATATATATATATATATATATATATATATATATATATATATATATATATATATATATCTGTAAATATAATGTATTTACTTTACATTTGTTTACTGGGATGGTCCGAGTGGGACAGTGCCCATTTTCTGTGGAGGCCCAGGGAGAAAAGCTCTAGTCTAAACTTACATACAAACTTGTCACAACAATTAATAGAATTATAGACAAAACTGACAGAATGAGTGTTAACACATTTACAAGATAAAAGTGTAAAAAAGATATATAGAATGAAATGGAACAAGGCTTTAAACACTTAAAAATAGACAAATATATGTGTAAACTTATATTTGTGGAAGAACATAGCATTAAATAGGACATTAAGTAGGGAGAATCATTTAGGAAGTAGTGCACAGTTAGTAATACTTCGAGAAGTAGTGTTGTTAAAAGAGATAGGTTAACAGGTTTAGTGCATACAGCCAAATTGTATAAGTAATGCTAAGTTAACAATTAACGTGGAGTATTACATCTGTAAAGCCAGGTTTCAAATAAGTGTCTTTTGAGAGAGATTTTGAAACGATCAAGGTTCCTTATGGATCTAATACTATGTGGAAGGGTATTCCAATTGTTTGCAACAAAGTTAAAGTAAAGAGAGCAACTTGCTGTATTGGATACTTTGGTTACTTGAAGTAAGTCGTTAGATGATTGAAGAATACAAGTGTTAGCATAGGGTTGTAGAAGATTTTTTAGGGAGCGTATGTTATCAGTACTGTGTATGATTTTGTGAGCCATTATTAATTAATTTAATTTATTCTATTCTAAATCAGCCAAAGGTTTCTAAAATATCATATGACAGAGCATATCTTATTTCATTATTGTGTTTTAACATTATTTTGCTTTAACTGAATCAAATGTATCCTAGAATTTCATAACACTCACTGAGCTTGGAAGCCTACTTTATGCCAGTATTTGAGCATTTCTTAACCTGTCAGTACATGCACTCCTCTATTTTTGTTTACTCCACTCAAGTATAGCCTGAATTCTCTTGTCTTCTGGTGAATCATGGTGTCTAAGATGTTTATTGCAAGCCAGTCAACCATGACCTAGAGCTCTGCTGTCAGTATGACCAAGTATGATTTGCATCCCCTTGTTATGCCGATTGCAATATGATCTATCCTCCTGCATCCATCTTATCCAAGTGTCAGTTGTATCATTTAATATTAACTGAGTCAGGCTTAGTCTTTATTGTCTCATCCATGTTTGCCTTTCTTGGCTAACACCATGTTTGCTCTTTCCAGTTCACCACTACATTAAAAGTCCCATGTCTCTCTCTGCTACCATTTTTATTTCACACTGTCTCCTTTTCCTACCGAAAACTTAATTTTCTCATTTTAGTTCCAAGCCATAAAGGGCCATTGTCTTTGAGAATACCTATATTGCATTCTGCCTGGCCAAGATAGGTCTGCAAGCACCCTTCAAACTTTCTAGACAAAACACAATGCATATTTCATAGCCTTATCACAATGCCTTTTCATATCAAAATTACATAAATTGTATAGCAGTGCATAATCCTTGCACAAAATGTTAAGTATAAATAATAAATGCATCATGTATTATTTTTTCAAATGAATCTCTGCAATGCATCAGGTTTCACTTCTCACCATCCTAATTTAAACTCATCACTAGAACAAGTGAAAGTTGTATGAACTATCACCAGGCCAACTGCTTGTGCAAAGACTAAGTTTATAGCTCTGCAAAAATTCTGTACCTGTCACCTTAGTGAATGGTATCCTGTTGACTGACTCCTTTGTTAACTGTCTCATTACATTTGCTTAGCAAACAAATAATGACAATACCTTGAGTAGTCCAGAGCAAGTCTCAACTCAGTTATATTATAACATGCCCACTGGACAAGTTATAGGCCTGCATTACTCCTGCAAGGCCTTACAGTCATCTTTCTTAACTACATATGGTATGAAGATAGTGCAACATGAGAAAATAGTTACCAAATGACTTATTGATCTGTTGCATGCCAACTCCAGTTTACATGGTAAAACACATCTCACATAGAGTACTCATGGCCTGCCTTTTGTTGCTCTAGCAGCTATTATGACATCATGACTCATCAGCCATCTTGTACCAAACCACTTGCAACATATTTCAAAGTATTCAGTCCTGCCATCACCCTTTTTTTTTGTAGCTCTGGTAATATAAACTACTCATCTTCATGTTTATCTAAAAAACAAGCCGTTACCTAGATCCACCTACTTATCTTTACTTCCCTGATGTTTCCCTGTCTTTCCTGACTTCATATCTTACTCCTTCCATTGCCTGGTATACCCTAACCCATTCTGATTTGTATAATAGCACGTTCTTTAAATATCTCTAATTCTTTGAGAAGAATCTGTGACAAAGCCAAAACCATAACATGTAACAATAGCCTAAACTCAGGGACAGATTTTCAATATTGCTCTTGTATAATTAGAAAGTTGTTGGAATAGAGGTTATGCATTAACATGCATTTTGTCTTGGTTTTTGGCTAGGAAATTTCCTAATAAATTTATTGTTTCAGTCTTATTTTACTCCATTTCCTTCAGTTAATTGTGCCAAAGCCTGGCCATTACCTTATTTTCTAGTTTCTGTTGGTGAAATGTTTTTTTTCCCCATTATATCTTAATACTGGGGAAAAAAATCTTTATATGTATAGTATTTTTACTATGGAATATGTGGAAGGAAATGTCAGGGCTTAACACACTGTTGACATTTATCTAATAATAAATTACTTTCTTTTCAACATTGCAACATTTTTGAACTATCAGGTAAACTTTTTTATGATTTTTCAACAGGATTCAAAAGGAAAACTTGAATGCTTTTATCAAGCACTGAAATCATGTAAATCGTGCAATGAAGCAAGTTACAGACTACTGCAAACAAAGCTCTTCTCATATATCAAAAAATGTCTTCCCAAGGTAAGACAGTTTCATACTTAAATGGGTGGAAAGATAGCAAAAGTAAAGGTGATATTATCGTGATTTGTTAGTTTTATAATGTGGAATCCCAGAATCAGTTAAAATCCATAATTAAATATGCATTGGGGTAGTCTGCACTCTAAGGTTATATGATACATAGTCTTATACAGCAGATCTGACACACTCAGAAAATTACATAAGGTAGGCTTCTTGTCATGATGACTGGACCTGAAATGATGACATCTCTCTCCCTTATGTCACCACCACTGCCACTAACCATGTGTTAATGTGGGATTTGATGGTTTGAATTTGTCTGTTTTATTAAAAAAATATATTTTTTGCTGTCTGATCCAGCAATGGCCTTGAAACAACTCAACTAATAACCTACTTCTAGGTTGTGTGGCCTTTCAGTTGTTATATTAAAAATGGGGATGTCATCAGCAAGTCACCCTGCATGGATTTGAGGGGGCTTATGCCTCATATACAGTAGCTGTGCAATTCACAGCCTGGTCAGTTCATCAGCTTTACATAACTGGCTTTTGAATAAACTGGACCTAGCTAAGTGTACCATAGGTAGGAATATACTTAGTTAAGTGTACCTTATGTGGTAATCTAGTTGTCTTCAGCTGGTGGATAGTGGTTGATCTGGGGGGGGAAGCAGCACTCACTGAAGTGAATGATACCTCCATCTTTTTGTCTTTATGGGAAAGTGGGCTGAACTCCAAGCAGATGGTGTACAGCTTTTTTGAATATATATGTATGTATGTATCTATCTATACATATATATATATATATATATATATATATATATATATATGTGTGTGTGTGTGTGTGTGTGTGTGTGTGTGTGTGTGTGTGTGTGTGTGTGTGTGTGTGTGTGTGTGTGTGTGTGTGTGTGTGTGTGTGTGTGTGTGTGTGTGTTTGTGTGTAAAATGCATCAATGGGAAGATGGCGTACCTATGATTATTTATTGTTGATAAGAACAAGGGAGAGAGAGCTTGCTAGTTTAGAGTAAAATAGTTGCTATGAATATAATAAGAAATACAGCAATTTGCTTTATCATCAGTTTACAATTACAGGATTTGACGTACTTCTGGGTAGGATGTTCATTCATTTAGTTTTAAAATTACTGACTTAATCCAGTTTCATGGGGAAGCTGGTGCCTTTCCCTGCTGTTGCCCATAGAGTAATTCACTCTGAACAGGATGCTTACCCATTCTAGGATAGACACAGTAACTCCCACAAAGTACAGTCATAAATGAGCAATTCAGAGGATTAGCAATTCACCTATGGCATACATTTGTGATGCAGAAGGAATCCAGAGCAGCCAGAAAAGACCCACATGAATGTAAGTGGATGTACATTCTCTAAACATAAGGTATGCCAGACAATCACTTAACTGGACAATCAGGCATTGTGAGGCATCTGTGCTGACCACCATACCAGTGTACTGCCATGCCATAAGGCACAAGGGCAGAATCAGATGCTCCAAATACATTTTCTTATTATATCACAGCATACAGTTGCCTTATTCTTAAATGGGCCAGAGAACATCATTTTCTGCATGCAATTAACATATCAGAATATGACAAATTATGTTTGTAGCACTGAATTTGTAGCACTGTTAGAGGTAACAAAACTGTATTTTATTTAAGTTTTTTGGTATTCTACTGCTCTGTAATTGTTGACGTTTATAAACATTCTTTTGTTTCTTGCTGGAGCACAAGAACGTGAAATTAGCATGCTATTCTAGGCATCTTCTCACACTGATTATTTATAGCTGGCCTGCTTTTTAGGAATTATTTTAGTCCACTGAAATTTAATATTTTATTCAGCACCATGGCATAGAGGGATACATTGTGATTATGAACTGACCAAGCGGGGTTTCATTACAAACATAGGTTTCCATTAGAAATCTCCCCAGGAGAGGTAGGAATGATGAGGCAGGGCTGGGAGTGCATATCTGGGGTATGAACTCTGTGTTAAAATTCCATTCAGGCACTGTGGATTACCAAGAAATGGATAAAGTGTTTGAGAGGGCACATCCTGCAGAAGAAGGAGACACACCAGGCAAGTGTTTCTAATTTTCTCAAAAGACTGACACAACATTTCTAATATGTAATACACAGGGAGAAAGTACACACACACACACACACACACACACACACACACACACACACACACACACACACACACACACACACACACACACACACACACACACACACACACACACACACACACACACACACACACACACACACACACACACACATTATAAACATCACACACAGCCATAAAGAAAGATAGAGAAAGACAGAAGAGGGGCTTAGAAATCAATAGCTTCATCCAGGAAATTGCTTCTAACTTAATCATGCACCCCTGATATCCTATTTATATACTCAATGCCTCCAAGGTGATTTTCTTTCAGGCATCCTTTGTATGCCTGTTTGACAAAAATGTATATAATTTTTTCTCATTGGGCACTAGTTGAATAGCACATATCTTTGTTCTTTTATTCTGTTTTTATGACAGTTATAGCCATCTTTACTGATTCAGTCTAGATACAGGTATCTGTCGATGTACCTATTTATCTATCTATTCTTAGTTTTTTTTTTTTCATTTCTCCATCTCCCACATTATATCTGTGATATCCATAAAGAGGTCCTTTAGTCACTGTTTGTACGATACAGAATTAGAGGAATATTATTTTGTTTTCTTCTGGGTTTCCACATTTCAATATTTTTTCATTTTGTTTCCATCTTTGAAGTTAATTTTGGCTCTCAATGTTTTCCAACATGATCTACAACAATATTTAGTCATTTTGTGAACGGCAGAGCCGTACCTCATATATGCATGTGTTTGTTCCATTACCTACCTCCTTCTTTCCAATATAACTTCCCTACATATGCATCCTCTAAAAAAAGCCTTTCATATTTCCCATAAGCTTTTTCTCTTTTCTTTTTAATGTATTTCTTAGTTTTTGAGACACATTTTTTCCAATTTCTTTTGCTACATATAACATTTAAGTGGCCATATAATTTGCCCTTCATCAATCCCTGCTAAGCCTCTGTTCATGACCTCTATTATATTGCATGTGACTAGGCTAAATACTTGAGTAAGTAACATTCTGACATTCCCAAGTGCTTAATTGCCATCTCTGGCTGTTTTTTAGTTTTATTATTTTTTTTTTGTTAATTACTGGGTTGTAATTAAACATGGAACATAAAATTACAATACTTTGACTATAAAGTTTTAGCTAAGAATTATAAAAAACATTTGAGATATCAAATCCGGGATAGCTACATGCAGAACACACCTACAGTGGGGGGGTTGTTAACTGTTTAGTGATTTTCGTAAATAGATTAAATCTTCACAGTATAAATATGGGTATTGTTTATAATGTGCCTGCTCATCCTAAGTAGATGAACAGGTACATTATTTCTTCCAGGAGATATTATTTCTTTGTCAGTTAAAGCAAAGTAGCTGTTGCACATTTTGTGAAATTTCCCATTCTGTATCTGTGGAGTGGAAATGTGTTTAACATTGTAAAGTAAGAAGTCATGAACCTAACCTTCTGTCCTTGCTTTACCAAAATGCATGACTATCCATGCCACTGGACTTTCCTTTAGTGGTTTTCCCGTTCCATATGCCACAGGATCTTTTCTCATACAGCATTTAAGAAATCCAGCCATACCGGTTTCCATTCTGGTGAATGCAAGCCCCATTTAAGAACTATACACAGTGCTTGTGCTCTTATTGTATACCTTTATGTGCATATACATGGAATATCAGTATGAAAAGTGTAAAAAACATTAACTGTTTGATGAATGAGATATCTGCTTGGCTGAATTGATGCTACCAGTAGGCAGGAAAAAAGAAATTGTTACATTTTACCTAGAAGTAGCTATTTTTTTTCATTGTGAAGGGTAGCATAGATCCTTGTCCATAAGTGCACATAGGATCTGAGGCATTGTTAATATTCTGAACTGTATTTGAATTTCTGTTTTGTTTTCTTCCTTGTTAAAAACTTCTTCTGTTTTTTTTTTTGTAGGTTTCCTCTGACTGCAGTCAATACACTATAACAAATTCCAATGAGTTTTTTTCAAGTCTTCTTCAATCTCTCCAGTCAAATTACTCTTAAGATATAAAACATGTGAAATAACAAGCTAAACTATTTATTTAAAAGATACACTATGCACAAATATTTATGTTTAGGGTATTATTTATACTGCTATTATTTATTTCTTAAATTATTGTGATATGTGTCTTAGTTCTCATGGAAATTATTTAGAAATGTATTATAATGTATTTCAACAATAAGGTTAAGAGTGATTTATAATTATCATATTTCTTTAAACTGATCAGAGATTCTGATGTGTTGTCTTTGGGAAAATTAAATGAAAGAATAGTTCTATCACCTTTAAAGTCAGGTTTATTTGGCATTTTAAAGTAATGTGTATTGCAAAATCAAGCTTTACTATGCATTGTCTATTTTCATGTAGCAACTGGTTCTAGTAGTCATCTGACCTTTCCATGTAGCTCTGATTTTAAACAAATTGCATAATTCTTACACAGTGTATATTGATTATCTTCCTCCAACCAAAAAGTACCTCTGACAGCAGTCCAAATAAAGTTTCTTCATTCTTCTGTGATGTTTAAATTGATACATATCTGCCTTGCTCATTCGATTGTAAAGGTAATTTTGTTTTTAAAGCTGAAATGTTATGACAGCAATATTTAGTACAAGGCAGGAATTTTTCTCATCGCCTTCTTAAGATTTACAAAAATCTAGCATTGCATTTGCTTTATTTGTGCACTAAAAGTCTGACTTTTAAGAATGCAATACCTCATTCAGTTTAGACCACTCTACTAGTCTTTAATTGCACCTCCAGATATCTGACCTCAGCTGTGCTTAATATGTTTTTGTGCCTAGAATATTCACCATTGACAAATTCCAGAGTCATATTTAATGCCTGCATTTCCAGAAGGAGCTGTCTTTATTTTATTTCAAACAAACAAACAAACAAACAAACAAAAATGTGTTTTGCTGGGAGGGGCAGGGGTTGGGGGCATAAAATATATATTTGTGGTTTAAGCTCATTACAGTCTCTGTACAGTCAAACTGGTACTTGATAAGAAAAAAAATGACAGAAAGTTGAGTAAAGCAACAGTAGGATGAAAACTGGCAAGGAAGCTTAAAAAAGGTACAGTTTTCAAATTACCCCTGTTTACTGACACCAGTTGGGTGAAGGAAATGCATATACTTGTTATTCTGTTGTTGCAAACATGACATGAGATTTGCATATTACAAAGCTGCACTGAGAAATATAGGAGAAAGAGAAGAAAAAGCATGACCATTGTGAATGTCACTACTGCCTCATTCTTATAAAACAATAACTGTTTTGCCAAAGCATAGCATATATTCTATAATATCAGTACTACAGTGCAGGACGCATTTGAGCTATTCAGATTTTAGTATACAGTGTTGAAGTCCAGAATGAAAACAAAGGATACATTTCATTTTTATGAAAATTCTACGGCAAATTTTATGAATAATGCTTTTATGCCCTAACAGAATTTTGCAGACTATTTATTTAAATGTTTAATATTTAATAAATTAATTAAATGAAATTGTTTTATCGAATGTTTAATATGACAATATGAGCATTTGTATTCTTATGTATGATATGTCACAATTTATCAATAAATTTATTATTGCTGAAGGACACTTCTGAATGAGTGATATTTTAGTTTTGTTATGTAAATGTTATTTTCAAATGCTTATCAAAGTTATCCATTGTTAAAATAGGACTTAAGAGAAAATTGAAAGCAAATATTTCACTAAGGCGCAAATCTTTTTTATTTATTTTTTTGGCCTTGCAAGATGCTACACTGAGACACAAATACTGAGATAGATTTCTTTATAGCAAGATTAGTTGACCACATTTAGCTGAACTTTGTTTTTGTCTTATAGGTTCACAGGTAGGTACTAGGCTATCGGCCCAAGGGCCTAAGAAAGCCTACCCAACAAAGTTCCCTGGCGTATGCCAACCCAAGAAAGTTAATTTCCTGTGCCCCTGTTGAGCAGAGCCACAGAAGTGATCCCCGGGGTGTATTTCTTATTTCCCATTCACTCATCAAGATTTTTCCTTGAAGAGTGTTAATGAGGAACTTTGCTTGACATAGATGGGTAGCTTGTTCCAGATTATGGGAAATCTCTGGGACAGGAATCTATCCCTCCAGCAAGTCCTGTTTATTGTGGTGACAAGGTTTAGGTCCCTAAGATGGAGTTTTTTGAGACGATCAGTGTAGGGCATCTGTTTGAGGCCAGTAATCCTCTTTGTGAGGTACTTCTGTGGCCTTTCCAGCTGCTGCAGATGTCTTATGAGTTACATTCCAAAATGGGCATTGTACTCTATAATGGGTCTAATGAGTGTCGAGTAGAGGGGAACCATGACCTCTGTTTTCCTGGATGAGAACCCTTTTGTGATAAGGTGTGCCATGTAGAAGGATTTCCTGACTACTGTGGCAATGTGTTTATCAAAGGAGAAACTACTGTCCACCTGGGTCCCAAGGTCTCTTATCACACATTTGGTGTTAAGAAGACTGCTGCCTATGTGGTAGTTCATGGGTACAGAGTTTTTACCAAAGGGGATAACAATGCTCTTTTTGGCATTAAGCTTGAGGCCATGGCTCTGACACCAGGCATCTGTCTCACTGAGGCCCTTCTGTAGGAAGTCCACATCATTTGGGGACACGACTATAGCACCTAGTTTGCAGTCATCTGATAACTTCGTTAGCCAGAGGCCTTCTGTGTTAGCCTGCACTTCAGAGAAGTAGATACCAAACAAGAGAGATCCCAAGACTGATCCCTGTGGTACTCCACTTGTCACTGGTTTGAAGTCAGATTTGGAGTCTGCAACTTTT
Organism: Protopterus annectens; assembly: GCF_019279795.1. NCBI lineage: Eukaryota > Metazoa > Chordata > Ceratodontiformes > Protopteridae > Protopterus > Protopterus annectens. The sequence continues at coordinate 1,371,757,099 of NC_056733.1, forward strand.
ACAATGTGGGTTCTGTCAGTGAGCCATTTGGCAACCCATCTTGTGACATAGAGATTTATACCCAGTTTAGTGAGTTTAGCTATAATTCCAGAATAGGGGATGGTGTCGAAAGCCATGGTGAGGTCAAGATAGGCTGTGTGAACCACGTCACTCTCATCTACGGGTTTGGTGACTGCCTCAATGTAGTCGACCAGGTTCAGGAGGCATGATCTGCCTTTCACAAACCTGAACTGGTTGGGGTCCAGAGTTTGGAGGTTACCAATGTATTTTTTATGAATTCCATGATGATACATTCCATGGCCTTGCAGACCAGGCTCATCAGGCTAATAGGGCGATAGTTCCCAGGATCAGTGGTGGCTCCCCCTTTGTGGAGTGGGATAACTGTTGCTGTGCACCATTCAGTGGGCACAAAGCTTGATGTGAGGCTATGATTGAACATGGTGCTTTGGTGGGGAGCCAGTTTGTTCTGAAGTTCATGTAAAACACAGCCTGGGATATTGTCTGGTCCCACGGATGCTGTGTTTTTGGCTTTAGAGAGTGCAGCTTTTGCTTCTCAAGTTGTGATTACAGAGGCTCTGCATTCATCCTGTATAGATATGGGCCCTGTAGGGGTGAGAGGGGGGGGTAAAGTTAGCACTGAACCTATCTGCCAGGATGTTAACAATATCAGTTGTTTCTGTAATTTGTGTGCCATTGTGCTGTAACTCAGAGCAGATCTGGGTTTTGCCATTGAGATTCTTGCCATAGGTATAGAATACTTTGTAGTTGTCCTTAGAATCAGTGGCAATCTTGTTTTCATAGCTAGCTTTGGGGGATCTTTTAAGGGATCTCAGCTTCTTGCTGAGGCTTACCAGGGAGCTCCTCCACTCATAGGATTTTACTCTCTTTTGCAAAAATTTCTTCCTTTTGTTGTAGAGTTTGTTTATGGCAGGGGACCACCAGATTAGCTTCCTTTTTTTGGAGGATAGCATCTTGGTTCTGTTTGGGATAGCACGATCCATGCACTCGTGTAAGTGCTTATAGAGTCCATTTGTGTAGGATTCAGCAGTCGTAACTGTATTGTCCATTTGCATGGGTGTCATGAAGTTCACCACTTCTGTCTTAAGAAGCAGGAAGTTGGTTTTGGAAAATTTTTTACCATGTTTCCTTAATGGGGGGTGGGATGCGGATATCTAGGGTGATTAGCTTATGGTCGGATCGGACCAATGAGCAATTAACTTCAGGTGTGCAACACTGGTCACTCATGTTGGTAATGACTAGGTCTAGGATATTATTGCCCCTGGTGGGGGTGTGGATAAGTTAATCCAGGGCATTGGAATTTATGAATTCCAGAAAGCGCTGAGCAAAGAAGTTGGTACATGAGTAGTTTTCCCAGTTAATGGTGGGGTAGTTGAAATTGCCCAATATTAGGGTGTTTGGTTGAACCCTAATATTTTCCAGTATATCAAGAAAAGAGGAGTGGGAATCCTGGGGCATGGTGGGGGATCTGTAGCAGGCTACAGTTTGGAATGCAGTTTTGCCCAGAGTTAGTTGCGCTTGGATAACCTTGGCTGCATTACACTGAGCAACTAGTCTGGAGGTGTGGATATCCTTAATGAATATAGATACACCTCCACATTTAGTGTTCCGGTCCACGTTAGATGGCCGAAAAGTGTGGTATGAGTTATAGCCTGGTAATGCAGGGGTGCTCTCTGGAGCCTTGAATCAGGTCTCAGTCACTGAACAAACATCAATGTTCTCCATTTTAAGGAGTGCCTCGAGTGAGTGCATTTTGAGATTTAGACTTCTAGCATTGAGTAGCATTACCCTCAGTTTTTGCTTGCCTGTTCCTGTTATGTTGGTGAATTTGTCATTTCAACCTTGCCTAAAAAAGTCACTATAGTGGCAGCAAGAGCCTTAGCCAGTATCTGGAATCCCAGGGGTGACAGGTGCAGGCCATCTCTGGCAAAGCATTGTGGTCTGTAGACCATGTCGTCTCAGGCAGACAGATAGTAGATACCCTTAGAATGACACCAGAAGCTTAGCCAATTGTTGAAGTCAATCACTTTGTCCTTGTACTGCGGTATCTTTCTGGGCAATGGCAGGATGCTACTCAGGGCTAGTGTCATACCTGCCTGGGCTACAAGATTGGAGAGGTCTTCCATGTCTCTTTTCATGTAGTCCATGGAGGTACGTCTGAGGTTGTTCACACCAACATGGACAATCACAGACTCATATTTGTACTTGTTGTGGAGTGACCTGAATGCGTGGGTTATGTGAAGGATCCTGGTACCTGACAGGCAGCTGACAGTGATCTTCTCCTTGTTTAGCCTGGTGAGTGGGACATCAGTATGCCTGACTACAGAGTCACCTATGACTAGTGTGTTGGGTAGGTTGTTTTGCTTTATTGGCTGTGTTTGAGTGGCACACTGAGTCTGTGGGCTATGTGTCATTTGGGTTGTGTTGGTGGTGAGAGGTTGCTTGCATTTCTGCTTTGGAGGTCTCTGTTGCTTGAGCAGATTATTACTGATAGCCTCCATGAATGTTTTTGTGTTTCTATGTGTGGATTTTGGTGGTGTATGTTTAGTGGGACTATGTGATGAGTGTGGTGTGGTGAAAGTGTTTACCTTCTCCTCTTGACTATCAAGTTCAGTCTTGGTTGGAGAGAGCTTTACTTCCAGTTTGGCTAGATAAGTGCATATTTCACAGGTTGCAGTGTTGGGTGGTAGGAGGAGAGAGTTGTCTGTGTACATGAGGCAATTGCTACATTGCCCCAAGAAGCCCAGATTCATCAGATAGACAGGAGAGAACACTGGGAGCTGACCCTTGGACATGCCTGAATAAAAAAATATTTTCCTCTAGACAAGTGAGGAAAGTGAGTACAAGAGCTGTATTTCTCTAAGCAAGTGAAGAAAGTAAGTACCAAAACTGTTTTCCTCTAGGTAATGAGGAAGGGTAAGTGCTGTAGCAATTTGTAGTTTATTTAGTGCTTTCAACAAGTTCTGAACAAGTGCTGAGAATGGATAAGCAAATTCAAGTGCTAAAACTAAGAATCTGGATCTGGATCTTGTTGTAGATAGGCTACCTAGTGCTTACCACTCCCACTGATAAGCTAGAAGGCTTCCCCCAACACAGAATGGCTTGGGGGCACAGAAGCTTACAAACAGTCCTGGATGCAGCAAATATGTATTTGGACTAAACTAGTTACAGGTAAAGTGCGAAACAAGCACAAATTCAGGCTCTTAAACCAGAAAGTTGAAAGAGATGGAAAAACTGCCCAAACAGCCAATAAACTACAATTTCTGGGCCAGAAACCACTCTTGTGGTAGATAGGCTACCTTGCGCTTACCACTCCCACTGATAAGGTAGAAGGCTTCCCCCAACACAGAATGGCTTGGGGCACAGAAGCTTACAAACAGTCCTGATACAGCAAATATGTATCTAGATTAGATTAGGTTCTTAGGTTCTTAGATTAGTACTAAGCTAACTGCCCTTGCGAGCCATTTTAAGCCTAGCCAATTATCCCTTGTGAGACTCAAACCCTGCACCTTGTGTTTGTAAGATAAACACCTTACCCATTAGGCCACCCTCCCAACCCTAGGAAAGGCTTTATATATATATATATATATATATGTATATATATATATATATATATATATATATATATATATATATATAATATATTTTTTTTTAGTTAAGTGGGTTGGCTTTCTCAGAAAGTTCTCTCTGTATTAGAAAGAATGAGCTAATGACAGTAGCAAAAACACTTTAAATGTAGTACAAGCTAGCACACTTGAGTGTGTAGCAATATTAAGGCAAATATGGTTTAAATAAATGCAGATAAGTTAAAAATGACAAAAACAAGTTTATGAAAAATCAGATCAGAGCACTGTTACACTTAAAAGCACACAGAACAGCAAATTAAGGTTTTAAGGTAGAAGACAGTTATGTAAGAGCAGCTCAAAAAACTGTAAGTGATTTTTTTTTTGTGGAGAGAGAGGGAACAGAGCAGATTAAAATGCTATAGGGAATGTCCTTCCCAAGTGCGCTCTCTGTACACAGCAGAAGAGATGGGACTGGTAGGAGTATCCAAAATCAAAATATGATCTCACTGTACTCAGTTGAGTGAGCAAATGAGATGGGCCCAGTAGGAGTGTCCAAAAACAGATTTACTGCAGGGGCGCGTATTTCCAAAGCCACAATTAATACAACAACAAGAACAGGGAGGGGAAGGTGGGAGACTAACTGCAGCTAGAGACAGGGAGTACAGTATTCAAGTGAAACAATTATCTACAAATTTCTAATCTTAAATAAGTCAGTTGATTTATGCAGGTGAATCTCAGCAGCCAACCACTCGGAAGATGAGCAGAATGATTAAAAAAATGTGACCAGCACAGATTATAATGCAAGCAGAAACCCCCAGGCTAAGTTAACACAGAATTTCAAAAACAGTCTAACAACTTTCAATGTATCCAGATGGCTACACTTTTTCACACTTCAGGCAACTAACTGCAGCTTGAGACAGGGAGTACAGTATTCAAGTGAAACAATTATCTACAAATTTCTAATCTTAAATAAGTGCAGAGAAAAGTATACTTAAATCAGCTTTTGTCAGTTGATTTATGCAGGTGAATCTCAGCAGCCAACCACTCGGAAGATGAACAGAATGATTATAGTACAGCTTGATGTCATTCAGACTGTGGAACTTTGAGGATAATGAAGTTTTCCATTTAACACCAAGATGGTGTGACTTCAGAGCCAATATATTTAAAGAGGTGTGGGATCAGAGTGGTCTACTCCTGTAAAAATATGTTTTCTGTGTGTTTTTCTTTAAAGTCAACTTGATCAATTGTTTTTTTTTCACTCTTTCTTGGGACAGTCTTATTTGACCCATTGAACCACTGTCAATCAAGTCTCAATCTTGAACTTCTTGAATGATGGAAAAGAAAGACAACGCTGAAGAATAAATCTTAAAAACGAAGATCCTTCTTAAATTCTGTGATGTGAAAATTAAAGTAGATTCTTCATTAGTGGAAACAATATAGCTGGAAATATAGATTTTTTATATATAGTACATAGTATAACAGATAAATTGAGTGAGTGTGTTGTTAAGCAAGCTACCACTCAGGATAGATGTATTTACTCTCTCCAGAATGTAATCTTAATCTCATCCAAACATCTCATTTGCTCCATCTAGGGTGACAGTGATATATTAGTGGTGAAAGTCTGATGATCCATTTGATCTTGCCTGTGGATCCATATTATCCCATTTGCTTCTCTTCTGGTAAGAGTCAGGTAGTACAGTGTGGACCAACTATGGGTCCAGAGAAAAGGCCTGTCCTTGCCATTGACTTATCTCTACCCTTGCCTTTTCCAACATATATTCAAATGCTACTTCATGCAAGTGGAGCTTGCAGTGGCTTTCATCAGGGGGTGTCTCTTTCCATAAGGGGCATAAACTAGCAGGATAATCCCTGTCAATTCACAGAAAAGAACTGCAGGTAGTCTTCCCCAGTCAACACCTGAAAATCACGCTCTTTTTATGTGTCCCTCAAGTGTTTACTCTTCCCACAACTTCCTTCCACCTCTAAGCCATGGGGAGGAACTTTCTCTTCCACTTTCTCTCTGCCAGGTTTGTGGATATGAATGGATGAAATAGCTGAATACTATTTAGTCTATAATGCTACTTACAAAAATGTAAAAAAATGGTGGTAAAATTAACATTAATTTTTTTTTTCCCAAAAAAAAAGTGTGGGTCCCTTCCTCTTTTGACTTTTCTCCACTATTCCATTCTGGAATTCCTGTGGTATATTTAAGGTGTGTGTGTTGGGGGACCCCCCCTTACATTTTTGTTTTTTGTTTTTTTTTTTTTTTGCATTTTTTTTTTTTGAGAAAAAAAAATTTCTGTCTCTGTTTGCTCGACATTTTGTTGTTTCGATATTTATCAATGAAATAAATAGCCTTATATTTACAAGATAATATGATATAGATGCATAAACCAGTAATCAAATATAGCTGCCAAAGCCAACTATGTCAAGCATAAGAGCTGTGGGACACAGAAAAATGTAATGTAAATATGAAGACTAAACATGAAAGACAAATAAGGCTATTCATGGCTGAAATTAAGACATACTATGACATCAATAGGAAATATGTATCTACAATATTTAATGATATGTGAAAAGAAATTAATAAACAAAAGCAGGTACACAGACCACTCGTAGTCCAAAGTTGTGGCAAGTATGGACCCTCAGCAGCAAAAGAGAGTAACTGAGGGAAAAAAACTAAAAAAAATGATATCCACTCACAGTTATTGGAGAAGTTGCTTAGAACAGGACCTGTCTTCTGAGGAGTACTCATCTTCCAGTAAATAGTGTTCTAATGGAACAGAACTGAGTACTTGTGGATCATAGGAATTTACTAGGCTATTGGCCCTAAGGCCCTTATAAGCCTAGCCAAGAGTTTAGCCCATGTTTAGACAAGTCAGCACCCAATGCCCCTATCCAGCAGGGATGTAGGTGGAATCCTAGGGGTGTATTTTCTGTTTCCCATCCAATTGTCCAGGTTGCACTTAAACAGGGGTAAAGAGGTGCTCTGCTTGATGTTGAGAGTGAGTCTATTCAACAGATGAGGTAGCCTCTGGGACACAAATCTGTCCCACCAACAAGTCCTATTGATGTCACAGACCAGGTTGAGGCTGCACGTGTAAGTTACATGAGTAGAGCTTGACTTCCAGATATACAGCATTCTCATCAAGTCAGGGTCCGAGATCACCTTGTATGCCAGACAGAAATCACCTCTGAGGAGGCTGTATGAAACTGATTAGAGGGTAAGGCTTTTGACCTATGTGTTTATGATAATTGTTTGAGGCCCTGTATTCTCCTGGTGAGGAACCTTTGTGGCCCCTCCAGCTGCTGCATGTGCTTTGCAAGGTAAATGCTGAAAGAGGAGTCATACTCAATAATGGGCCTTACAAGGGAATAATATAGGGATGCTATGATCTCCTTGTGCCTGGTGATCAAAATTCAGGTTGCTGTCAATGTAGGTGCCCAAATCCCTCATGACTGATTGCATGCTTAGGACATTGTTATTAATGTGATAATTTGTGGGCACATCACTCTCCCCAAAGGGGATGATGATGCATTTTTTGGTATTCAGCTTGAGGCCATGTTTCTGGCACCAGTCATTTGTTTGGGTGAGACCATCTTGGAGGATGTCCACATCACTAGATGAATTGATGACAGCACCAGCTTGTAGTCATCTGCAAACTTGGTCATCCATAGCCCACTGATTTTGACCTGCACCTCAGAAAATTATATCCCAAATAACAGAGGCCCCAAGACCAAATCTTGGTGTACATCACTTGTTACGAGTCAACTGCTTGATGTGGCTTTCCCTGTTTTTACTAGGTGGGTTCTATCAGTGACCCAGTTTATGACCCACCTGGTAACATATGGATTGATGCCTAGTTGAGAGAGTTTATTCATTATGCCCGAGTGGGGAACAGTGTTGAAGGCTTTGACCAGGTCAAGGTAGGAGGTGTGCACCATCTTCTCCTCGTCCATGGCTTTGGTGACTGTCTCAAAGAAGTTGACCAAATTTAACAGACATGACCTCCCCTTGATGAACCCAAACTGTGTGGGATCAAGTGTTTGGAAGATGCAAATGTCCTTGTTAATGAGGTCCATGATAATATATTCCATGGCCTTGCAGATCAGGATAGTTAGGCTGATGGGTCTATTATTTCCCAGATCGGTAGACAGTGGACAATCCACCTTTGTACAAAGGGATGACAGTGACTTTCCTCCACTCAGCTGGGACTAAGCCATTACTCAGGCTTTGGCTGAATAGGGCGCCTAATGGTGCTGCAAGTTCCTGCCTGAATTCAATTGGGATGTTATCTGGTCCCATGGAGGCTGTATTTTTTTGCCTTTGAGAGAGCAGTGATGACTTGTTCCCTAGATGTAAGGGGGAAGAGGCAGGTACTGTGGATGTCCTGATTTACTGATGGGGGAGCAGAGGGGTGAAGTTTTTGCTGAAATGGTCAGCCAGCAAGTCTGCTATATCTACGGCATTTGTATATGTGGTATCCTTGACCACCAGTTCAGAAACAGATCTAGGTGCTTCATTTGAGGTTGTAGACATATGTGAAGAAGGCCTTATGATTGTCTCTAGTAAATGGCACCAATTTGGGCTCAAAGTTTGCTTTGAAGGATTTCACTAGTGCTCTTATTTTCTTAATCAGACAAAGGAGAAATTGCTTCCAGTTCGGCACCTGCTCCTTCTTTTCAATTGGACGTAATGGCTAGTGAATTAATCTCCCACAGGTACCTTGAACTGATGGAACACTGAATCAAGAAGCACTCAAGGGCCACACGAGAAAGAAACACCTATTAACACAGGGTCTTGTTCCACCAAAACATCTCCTCCAATAAAGGTAAAAATAAATCAGTAATGTAACCAAGATGAAGGCTATAAAGTCAGAACAGAGTGATTGCCTCAGCATACAAGTGGACAATTTATTTAAGGAAGTATCTCACACAGACTGATATCTCAGACAGACTATGAAATGCAATTACCCAAGATAATAATAAAAAAGTGTTTGAAATATATAACAAACCATGATGACTACCGGAAATACTGAGCTCTTTGATAAACCATCTTTTTGTGACCCCTGATATGCTGAAGTAGAGAGAGTTAGATACATCCTTAATGTGCTGACTATCTTGATGAATACAATCATTCTTTCAGAAGTGCTTGTTAGATAAAGGCATTTTTTAGTTGAATAATTGCTGGATAGATCAGAATCCTCGACCAAGCCAATTAAATTTGCAGTTAGATATCTAAATAATTACAACTAAAACTCAAATGGAAAAGAATACCATACTGGTTTCCTAAGATTAGCTTCTGATGCCATTCATAGGGTTCCACAATATATAGCAGCCTGGGAGAACATTGCAAATAGTCCTGTCTGATTTTCCAGGAATGGCCTGCATCTTTGAAGTCTTCTGCATATTGACTAAAATCTTGTCTGCTTCTATATTGCCTTTTTTAGGCAATGCCACTCCTCAAAAGTTTTCAACATAACAAAACTGAACCTAGACAACATAAAATAATTGCTGCTCAGTAATAGGAGTCTTTAAACTGCACTCCCTGCTAGCACCTCTTTCCCCTGCATCATCACAGGGATATAGCACAAGGAGAGTAACCCATTGCTGCAGGGTTTAAATGCCTACCACAGATTCAGGCCTACTACACTATATGAATCCATTCAATGCAACTGTGTCTCCATATTTGTAAACAAAAAACACATCACTTCTAGACAGGTTAGACAAGATAATGATTTGGAACATGTTAACTTACCATTAAAATGAACCCTTATCACATCATGGCTGACTACAGGACCCTACTCTATGTTCTTCTCATTCCATAACTCCTACATAATGAGTATGCAGTCATTAAGCTTTAAGCCCGACACTATTCTCTTAGGTGACTTCAAATGCCCCTCCGTGAACTGGAAGACATATACATTTTTTAACATGTATACCACATGCCCAGAGATTTCATTAATACAAACTCTGGACAAGTTAGTCTACACACTAGCCAGGGGCAATAAAATCCTGAATATTGTCCTCATCAGTATGGGTCAGCTCTGCTTCTCTAAAACTGTAACTCTCTCCCTGGTTAAATCTGACCAAAAAGTCAGTCACATTCACCTTAAGACTGAAAACAGAAACATCCAACAATAACTAAGTGTTCAGAGATTATGCCAAGGTTAATTTACTGAAACTGATTAATGGCCTGGCTAAATTTTACATCCACTTCCAACTCAATGACCCAGCTACTTATGCTGAATCCTTTACTGTCCAAATCTATGAAATGTGAATAGCTATGTGATGCCTGTGCACTGGCCCAGCAATCAAGGAGCCTCAATCCTCACCACTAACACCAGTGAGGGCCGTCCATATAGTGAAAGAATAATAAATACACACACAGTAAAGTACAATTTCTCTTAAGAGCACACACAGATGACAGTCAGTCTGGGGCTGGTTTCTGCTTTTCTCTCCAGGTTCCCACTTGCAGAGCTATAGGGTCCAGATCTCAGCCTAATGGGCAAGTTAAAATCTAGCACCCTGTCCGTCCAACTGGTGCTTGATGTCACTGCCCAAGTAGCTGACACACACATACTTTGTGATAAGCATTTATGCAACCACACAGACATTCCTGGGGAAGGCTGGCACAATTTATCCAACTGTGCATCCTTTCTGCCCAGTCTAAAAGGTAGTACCAGCTGCCACCACCAACTAATATCAGCTACTCCAAGGCCCTTTTGAAAGGGGTGTCCAATTATTACTGTGCAATATTATTATCCAAATGGTAAGTGTGACTGAACAGTCAAGGCTTATTAGAGTAACTTGGTACAGTATCACTAAATACATGCAATGTACTCTAAAGCTTAAATTAACTCTACATAAAACAGCCCCAGTTGAAAGGTTTAAAAATATTTAATAATAAATAATAAAAACACAAGACAATAATTCTTACTACACAGTGCTAGTCAAGAGTTCAGAGATCACAGAGAAATACTTATCGTAGAAAAGTTCTGACATCACAGAAAAACACTTAGTCTAATCTTCTTAATTCCCAGCTATTTCTAAGAGAAAACACAGTTCTAAAATCCTACTTATATCTAGAAACAGGCAGTGGTGGTGATGTTGCATGTTCTCAAGACAAAACTCTCTGAGTTCTCTGATTCTCTCTCTTTAAATTGATAACACAGAGCTGCTTCACATGGCATCATTCTTCACACTTCTCTGGTGTTCCCAGGCTAACAGAAACTACATACACATTCTTTACACCTGGTCAGAAACCAGAGCAATAAAGGACATTCATACAAGCAAATTCTAGCCATTAACTCTGGTTTTAAAACAATAGACAGGATGCCTCCTTTTAGACATATCGGCTCTGAATTTTGACATGTAAGACAGTCATAAAATGCTTAACTTAGCTTTCTTACAGCAGATTGCACTGTTACATTTTTCAGTTCAATATCCAATGCAGTCTTTTCACATTTAAGAGAACAAGCCTGTGGCTTACATTAATATTTACAAATGACAGAATTATCTAAAAAAATCTATCTGGCTAGGCTGGCAGCCTTTACCTGTCTTCACAAGCTGCATGGATGTATCTGCACTCTTGCAAAGTAAATACAACACCAAATTCAAAAACAAACCTCAGTGGTGGAACCAAAATATAAAAATGCTCTGAAAGAAAAGAAAAAATATATAATTGCATTTACAAATAAATGTAACTCTCAGGATGTAAAAAAAAACTCTTGGAAGCGTAATAAGAAACTCCAGACCCTGATCAAATCAACCAAAGCCAGATATGAGGTGAAAATGGCCACACAGGCTCAAATCTCACATGAACAACTGCTCATGGTTCTGTCCAAAGCTGAGGATATTGCCTCTGTGAGGCTTGATAATATACAGGACTACTTACTGGCCAGCCTGAAGCAGGACTATGAGACTTCCTTTAGAGGCTATCCAATGGCAGCCTCCGAACAGACTTTGTGCCAGATGAATGGAGGGCAGTAACTATCATTCCATTGCACAAAGGTGGGGCATCAATGAACCTAGGAAACTGCAGACCCATGAGTATGACCAGCCTCCTCTCTAAGGCTTTAGAAAGAATCATTATGGAATTAATAAATAGGAATGAAATTAACGTACAAACTTGCAACCTAAGTCAGTTTGGATTTGTCATAGGCAGATCTTTCCTCCTTAACATGATTGATTTTTCTGAGAAGTTTACTGAAACAAAGAAAGAGGGAAAATCAGTACACGCCACATATGTAAACTATGCAAAAGCATTCAACGACATCCCACATGCAGGTGTCATAAACTGTTCCTGCTAAATGACAATGTCTATGTAATTCATTGGATAACAAATTGGCTGACAAATACAACCCAGTAAATCAGGGTGGACTACTCTACCACCTCCAAATGACCTGCCGCTAGAGGTATACCCAAGGTTTCAGTGCTCTTTAGCATTAACTACTCAAAGCTAATGTTTGGCGGTTTATGGCTGACCAAGTCTGCAGATGACTGTAAACTTAATACTTAGCATAAACTAGACAGAAGACACCAAGATCCTCTAGAGAACCTTTCCTAAGCCATTTGCTGGTGTAAAAAACATGGACAAAAACTAAGTGCGAAGGAATGTATAATAATATCCTTCAGGAAGCAATAAGTCTCTTGTAACTATCACATTGACTAAACACCCCTGAAAACTGATCCAGCAGTTAGAAACATGAGAACCTATGTAGATAGTGGTGTCCTTCAATCACAATGCATCTACTATTGTAAGAAAGTCTGTTTTTATTGCTTAACCTATTACTAAGGGTATAGTGTCCAGGTCCATGAATGTGATCATTCCACTATATTCTGCACTCATCAAGCTGATGATTGAGTATAATGCTCTCTTCATTACATAACTGCTCAAGCATTCTATACAACTTGAATGCCCAAAACCTTTCTAATTAAGAAAGCAAGAGTGTAAACTGGAAAAACTATGTGGGCTGTGTCTTGCAGGGTATTGAGATTTGATCTCTTTGCCTCGCATAAAGAGCCTCAGCAAACCCTATCCTGTCAGACCTATTGCAACATCACAAGTCCAATGGGGGACATAAACATCCACTCAAGAAGTCTCAATCTCTTTTGCAACATAAATAGAAAATGCTGGTGGGATAGATATGTATCACAGAGAATACCACTTCTTTGGAATTATCTTCCTCTCCTCATAAATCAAAGCAGTTTTCTTACATTATACGTAAACTGGATGAATGAATAGTAATCACAAATTTACTCCTGGTTTGGCACCCTTATTTCTCATGGATTGGGACAACATATAAATGTTCTACTCAGCTCTGAGTTATTTGTACTTAAAATATAAGGACTAAAACCTTCATGTGAATGCAAGGCTATGTTTCAGAAGATCCTTAAAGAACAATAGCCTACCTCGTAGTAAGAAACTATGAAACTATGAATCTATGAAGCATACTCCTTTTTCTAAAGAAAAATCGCTTTTTCTGAACAAAATGAACTTTGTAATTAATGATAAGATAGTCAATTTCTATTGACTTGGGCTCCAAAATGCCTTTCAACAGAAGAAATAGATTTATGCCTCTTGTTATAAATTGTCTTCACAAATGAGCATAATTTTTTTTATGCAGAATCAGCACTCCATGTGTTGTACTTAAGCAGTATTAGAATTAAAGAAAAGTTTTCCCTACATGACTTCTATCTACTAATCAGTCTGTCGCCCTTCAGCTTTCTACTACTGTATTTCTTTTTCCCCCTGTATAACTTGCTATATTTACAGCTCACCTGTCTCTCTCGTCTTTTCACATTACCTATTGTATGTATCTTCTTTTCACACACGTATATTGGAATTTTTCATTTAACCTTGCCATATAATCTATTTCGACTTTTCCCAGTTAGGGGTCACCACAGTGGATCACCTGTCTGCTCATGATTGGCAGTGGAGTTTTACAGTGTCGAGTTGCCAGCCCAGTGCCCGACTTTCCACAGAAGGAACACACGCACACACTCATGCCTAGGGAGAATTTGGAGTGTCCAATCCACCCACAGCATGTCTTTGGGATGTGGGAGGAATCCAGAACTTCTTTTTTTGACTTTTCCTGGTTAGGGGTCACCACAGTGGATCACCTGTTTCTATTTCTTCCTGTCCTCCGCATCTTGCTCTGTCACACCAACCACCTGCATGTCCTCTCTAATCACATCCATAAACCTTATCTTAAGCCTTCCTCTTTTCCTCTTACCTGGCAGCTTCATCCTTAGCATCCTTTTCCCAATATACACAGCATCCCTCTTCAGCACATGTCCAAGCCAACACAATCTTGCCTCTCTGGCTTTGTCTCCAAACTGTCCAACCTGGGCTGACCCTCTAATATACTTATTCCTAATCCTGTCTACCCTCGTCACACCCAGTGCAAATCTTAACATCTTTAACTCTGCCACATCCAGCTTTGACTCCTGCCTTTTTGTCAGTGCCACTCTCTCCAACCCATATAACATAGCTGGTCTCACTACCCTTTTGTAGATCTTCCCTTTCACTCTTACTGGTACTCGTCTGTCACAAATCACTCCTGGCACTCTTCTCCACCCACTCCACCCTGCCTGTACTCTCTTCTTCACCACTCTTTCACACTCACCATTACTCTGAACTGTTGATCCCAAGTATTTAAACTCATCCACCTTCGCCAACTCTACTCCCTGCATCCTCACCATTCATCTGTCCTCCCTTTCATTCACACACATATATTCCGTCTTAGTCTTGCTGACCTTCATTCCTCTCCTCTCTAGAGCATATCTCCATCTCTCCAGGGTCTCCTCAACCTGTTCCCTACTCTCACTACATATCACAATGTCATCTGCAAACATCATAGTCCACAGGGACTCCTGTCTGATCTCTTCTGTCAACCTGCCCATCACCAGTGCAAATAAGAAAAGGCTCAGAGCTGATCCTTGATGTAATCCCACCTCCACCTTAAACGCATCTGTCACTCCCACGGCAGATCTCACCGCTGTCACACTACCCTTGTACATATCCTGTACCACTCTCACATACTTCTCTGCCATTCCCGACTTCCTCATACAATACCACAACTCCTCTCTAGGCACCCTGTCATATGCTTTCTCTAAGTCCACAAAGACACAATGCAACTCCTTCTGACCTTCTCTGTACTTCTCCATCAACACTCTCAGAGCAAACATTGCATCTGTATTGCTCTTTCCTGGCATGAAACATTACTGCTGATCACTAATCATCACTTCCCTTCTTAACCTAGCTTCCACTACTATTTTCCATAATTTCATGCTGTGACTGATCAGTTTTATCCCACTGCAGTTACTACAGCTCTGCACATCACCCTTATTCTTAAAAATCGGTACCAAAACACTTTTTCTCCACTCCTCAGGCATCCTCTCACTTTCCAAGATTTCATTAAACAATCTGGTTAAAAATTCCTCTGCCATTTCTCCTAAACACCTTCAAGCTTCCACAGGTATGTCATCTGGACCATCATCTTCTTCATAGATATCCTTACTTCCGCCTTGCTAATCCATTGCACTTCCTGATTCACTATCCCCATATCATCCAGCCTTCTATCTCTCTCATTCTCTTCATTCATCAGCCCCTCAAAGTACTCCTTCCATCTGTTCAACACATTCTCCTCGCTAGTGAGTACGTTTTCCTCATTATCATTTATCACCCTGGAGGAATCCAGAACACCTGGAGGAAACCCATGTGACCACAGGGAGGACATCCAGACTCCGCACAGAAGGCACCCCAGCATCGAACCGGATAACCTCTTGCTGTGAGGTGGTAACACTAACTGCTGCACCACCGCGGCCTCCCAACCTTCTTGCATAATATGCATTCTTAATATGCTGTCTTCTTTCATCTTGACTGTTTCTAAACATTTTTTTGTCATACTTTATACCATTATGATTGTATTTTTTCGTATAACCTTGTTCATCTGTAATAATTTGTAAATGTCTCACTACTTGCAATGTTCTTGTTTGACATGTTAATAATTGACTGTGTTCATTTTCTGTTTTTGATTATTGTACCCTTAAAGATTTTCTCCTCAAGTCTCAGCTGAAAAGGGGCCTTTGGTCCAGTTGGATTAACCAGGTTATATAATGTCAATAAATAAATAAATAAATAAATTATCCAGGGATTTATGAAACAGATTTACAGGTAGCTTTGTTTTTGAAACATTTCTAGACAAATAATTTCATGTCTACATAAGATGTTTAAAAATTGTTTAGATCAACTTGCTTTGATGACCCCTAAAATATAATCATACAGTACACATACCTCTAATCTGTTCTCCTTATTCAGCCTCAAATGTAATTCAAAGGATCAAAATGTTCAAAGCTGATAAACATTTTTATTTCCTTAGAGAGTTTGCTGTGTGACCCTGACATGGAAGGCTCTTTTCATTGACTTACATATAAGATGTTCTTCAAACTGCAGCTTTAAGAATCAAACATTTCTTCCCACAGTGCATGATCTGAAATGTGTCAGAGATGCTTTGTTTGATTGTTTTACTTCTGGGTAGGCAGGGCTGTTTGGGCACCAGAAATGTGAAATTCCACATGCTGTCTAAATACCCTGATGTGAATCATAGCAAAGAACGACTAAAGACAAGTGAAGCCTCAGTCCTGAAGATTCTCATATGTTCATAGGTTCATAGATGCACATTAGGCTAACAACCACTAGGGCCATTTTAAAACTAGCTGCACAACCCATATGTGACCCATAAATTTCATAGGATGACAGGAGGTTAAAAGGCTATTGGCACTAGGGCCTGTACAAGTCTAGCCATGGCATGCCCTTTTTCCCTTGAAGACTGAGATACAAAGTCCATATCTGCAAAGCTATTCTAAGGTCAGCACTGACTGTGTCTGTCCAAGAGGGACATAGGTGAGATCCTGGGGTAAACTTAAGGATTCCCATCCAGTCATCCAGGTTATGCTTAAACAGGGTCATTGAGGAGCTCTGCTTTACATGAATTGGGAGTTTGTTCCAGAGTAATGTCAACCTCTGTGAGACATATCTATCTCTCCAACATGTCCTGTTGATGTCACAAGCTATGCTAAGGTCACTGGAATGAGTGATTCTTGTCCCAATAGATTAGCAGATATGCACCATTTCTTTTAAGGCAGGGTCCAAGACTGCTCTTTAGGCCAGCCACAAGTTGCCCCTAAGCACTCTATATGATGCAGAGTACAGTGACCGGAACTTCAGTCTGTCCATGTTGGTCATGTGTTGAAGGCTTTGAATTTTCTCTGTGAGAAACCTCTGAGGTCTCTCCAGCTGTTGTAGGTGATTTGTATGGCAAATACAAAAGGTTGCACTGTACTCAGTTACTGGTCTGATGAGGAACAAGTACAGGGGAGTTATAACCATCTTAGCTTTGGATGCTATGTCCTTACTTATAAGGTTATTATCAACCTGCGTTTTCAAATTTCTCAGCAGTGGATTAGAACATAGTGGGGTATTATTGATACTGTAATTTGCAGGGAGTTCTCCTATACCAAAGTGGATGATAAGGCATTTGTTTGCATTAAGTTTACGTCTGTGGCTTTAGCACCAATCATTTATCTGTGTGAACCCATTTTGTAATAAGTTTATATCATCTGGAGACTCAATGACAGCATCCAGCTTGCTGTCATCAGTGAACTTTGTAAGCCTCAGGCCATCAGTGTTCACTTGAATTTCTGAGAAGTAGACTCCAAACAGTAGAGGATCAAACACAGATCCCTGTGAAACACCACTGGTAACAAGTCTGCAGGTAGAGGTGGAATCCCCAACTTTGATTATAAACGTATGGTAAGTGAACCACTACCCATCTAATGATGTATAAGTTAATCTCTAGCTTAGTGAGTTTCTCAAAAATGCCTGAGTGGGGTATTGTGTCAAATGCCTTGGCTAAGTCTAAATAGGCTGCATGAACCATTTTGCCTTCATCTGGGGTAATGGAGACATTCTTGAAGAAGTCCACCAGGTTTAACAGGCATGATCTGCCTTTAATGAAGTCAAATTGGTTTGGTTTGAGGGTTGGAAGGTCACCTATATCCTTGTTGATAAGGTCTATGATGATTCTCTCAATGTCCTTGCAGATAACACTGGTCAGGCTAATGGGTCTATAATGCCCAGGGTAACTTGAAGGGCCCCCTTTGTGTACGGGGATTATGGTTGCTGTTTTCCACTCAGCAGTAATGAAGACAGTACTTAGACTGTGGTTGAAAAGTCTACCCAATATTCATCTTACTCTTGTTTTAGAACATTTAGTAGGCAGCCTGGTATGTTATGTGGTCTCATAGTGGCTGTGTTTTGGCCTTGGAGAGTGAAGTTATGACTTGCTCTTTGGAAATATTAGGTAGGGGACTGGTGACAAGTATGCTTTGGGGTATGATTGGTGGGGACGTGGGGGCTGAAGCTTTTGCCAAAGCTGTCTGCTAGCAGGTTTGCAACAGTCTCAGATTCACTATGAGTGGTGCCATCCACTACTAATTCAGAACAAAGCTGAGCTTTCCCTTTAGATTTTGGATGTAGCTAAAGAAGGCGTTGTGACTATCCTTAGCTAGGGATGCTAATTTCATTTCATATTTTGCTTTGGAGGTCTTTACAAGATGAGTAATTTGCTTACTCAGGTTGCGGTGAGTGTTCCTCATCTGTTGAGAACATTCCCTCTTGATCTCTGACAACAGTTTCTTTCTCGTGTTGTATAAACTGTTTATGGTAGATGTCCACCAGGGGGGCTTGTTTTTACACAAGAAATTTTTTTTATCCATATCCATTCTGGAATGGTTGTGTCTATACAGTTGTATATGTGTTTACACAGGGCATTTGTATACACCTCTGGATAGGAGGCATTGGTCGCTGTGGTGGTAGGGGAGTTTGACACTATTTATGTCATCACTTAAGATGATATAGTTTGCTTTGCAGAAAATTTTCAGCCATTTTACTCCACGTGGGGGGTTAAGGTACAATCACTTCGAACAAGACTGATTTATGGTCAGATTTTACCAGAAGGGGTACCACACTTGGGGAGTACAGCAATCCACAATGTTAGTGAGTACTAGGTCAAGGATGTTAGATCCCCCCCTCTGAGGGGTGTGGACAATCTGCTCAAGAGCATTTGTGTTAACAAAGTCCAGGAATCTTGGGGTGAGCATGTTTCTGCTCATATATATATATATATATATATATATATATATATATATATATATATATATACATATATATATATACATATATATATATATATATATATATATATATATATATATATACATATATATATATATACATATATATATATACATATATATATATATATATATACATATATATATATACATATATATATATATATATATATATATATATATATATGGGTCCCCTTTGACTGAATGGAGATTCGCGTACAGAGCAGGAAGATTTCCCATTTCCACAATGTAGTGCGATCTAGGAGTTGGTATATTTAAGTAAGGGGGGTGTGGGGTATGCAGGGGGCATAGCCCCCCTGCTACAGCAGTTTAATTTTGTGTTTTTTCTTTTTTCTTGTTTTACTTCAGTTTTCGAACTATTACAACTTTGAACATATGGTCTCGGCCATATTTGGTGTGAACTTGTAATATGTTCGATATACTGAAGTAAATCCATACATATATATATATATATATATATATATATATATATATATATATATATATAGATTGATAGGTAGGTACTATGCTATCAGCCCAAGGGCCTACATAAGCCTAGCCAACAAAATTCCCTGGCTTGCGCCACCCAAGAAAGTTATTTTCCTGTGCCACTGTCGAGCAGAGAAACAGAAGTGATCCCCGGGGTGTATTTCCTATTTTCCATCCACTCATCAAGATGTTTCTTGAAGAGTGCTAATGAAGAACTTTGCTTGACATAGATTGGTAGCCTGTTCCAGAGTATGGGAAGTCTCTGGGTCAGGAATCTATCCCTCCGGCATGTCCTGTTTATTGTGGTGACAAGGTTTAGGTCCTTAAAGCGTGTAGCTCAGAGGGATTAGGATTTCTTTAGGTGTAGCACGTCCAACAGCTCTGGGTTTGACATAAGTTTATATGTTAGGCAGCAATCACCTCGGAGAAGGCAATATGCTACGGAGTAAAGCTGGAGTTTTTTGAGACGGTCATCATAGTGCATTTGTTTGAGGCCAGTAATCCTCTTTGTGAGGTACTTCTGTGGCCTTTCCAGCTGTTGCAGATGTCTTGTGAGGTACATTCCAAAAGAGGTGTTGTACTTTATATTGGGTCTAATGAGTGTCATGTAGAGGGGAACAATGACCTCTTTTTTCCTGGATGAGAACCCTTTTATGATGAGGTGTGCCATGTAGAAGGACTTCCTGACTACTGTAGTGATGTGATTATCAAAGGAGAGACTATTGTCCACATGGGTCCCAAGGTCTCTTATCACACATTTGGTGTTAAGTAGATTGCTGCCTATGTGGTAGTTCATGGGTACAGAGTTTTTATCAAAGGGGATGACACTGCACTTTTTGGCATTGAGCTTGAGGCCATGGCTCTGACACCAGGCATCTGTCTCAGTGAGGCCTTTCTGTATGATGCCCACACCATTTGGAGACTTAACTATGGCTCCTAGTTTGCAGTCATCTGCAAACTTCATTAGCCAGAGGCCTTCTGTGTTAGCCTGTACTTCAGAGAAATAGATACCAAATAGGAGAGGTCCCAGGACGGAACCATGGGGTACTCAACTAGTCACTGCTTTGAGGTCAGATTTGGAGTCTGCAACTTTTACAGTGTGGGTTCAGTCAGTGAGCCAGTTGGCAACCCATCTTGTGACATAGGGATTTATACCTAGTTTAGTGAGTTTAGCTTTAATTCCAGAATGGTGGATGGTGTTGAAAGCCTTGGCGAGGCGAAGATAGGCTGTATGAACCACCTTACCCTCATCTATGGCTTTGGTGACTGCCTCAAAGAAGTCGATCAGGTTCAGGAGGCATGATCTGCCTTTCACATACCCGAACTGGGTGGGGTCCAGAGTTTGGAGGTTACCAATGTCTTTCTTTATGAGTTCCAAGATGATATGTTCCATGGCCTTGCAGACCAGGCTCATCAGACTAATAGGTCGCTAGTTCCCAGATCAGTGGTGGCTCCCCCTTTGTGGAGTGGGAGAGCTGTGGCTGTTTGCCATTCAGTGGGTACAAAGCCTGATGCAAGGCTATTATTGAACATGGTGCTTAAGTGGGGAGCCAGTTCATTCTGAAGTTCATGTAAAACGCAGCCTGGGATGTTGTCTGGTCCCACGGATGCTGTGTTTTTGGCTTTAGAGAGTGCAGCTTTTACCTGTGTAGTGGTGATTACAGGGACTCTGTATTCTTCTTGTATAGATATGGGCCCTTTAGGGGGTGATGGGGGTAAAGTTAGCACTGAACCTATCTGCCAGGATGTTAGCAATATCAGTTGGTTCTGTAATTTTCATGCCGTTGTGCTGTAACTCAGAGCAGATCTGCGTGCTGCCATCAAGATTCTTGACATAGCTATAGAATGCTTTGTGGTTGTCCTTAGAATTAGTGGCGATTTTGTTTTTGTAGCTAGCATTGAAGAATCTTATAAGGGATCTCAGCTTCTTACTGAGGCTGACCAGGGACCTCCTCCACTCATGGGATTTTACTCTCTTTTGCAACAGTTTCTTCCTTCTGTTGTACAGTTTGTTTATGGCAGGGAACCACCAGATTGGCTTCCTTTTTTTGGAGGATAGCATCTTGGTTCTGTTTGGGATAGCATGATCCATGCACTCGTGTTAGGTGCTTACAGAGTGCATTTGTGTAGGATTCAGCAGTTGCAACTGTATTGTCCATCTGCATGGGTGTCATTAAGTTCACCACTTCTGTCTTAAGAAGCATGAAGTTGGCTTTGGAGAAATTTTTTACTGTGGTTTCCTTAATGGGGGGGTGGGGGCAGGATGTGGATATCAAGGGTGATTAGCTTCTGGTCGGATCAGACCAATGAGGAGTTGACTTCAGGTGTGGAGCACCGGTCACTCATGTTGGTAATGACTAGGTCTAGGATATTGTTGCCCCTGGTGGGGGTGTGGATAAGTTGATCCAGGGCATTGGAGTTTATGAATTCCAGAAAGCGTTGAGCTAAGGAGTTGGTACACGAGTAGTTTTTCTCAGTTAATGGTGGGGTAGTTGAAGTCGCTCATTATTAGCATGTTTGCTTGAACCCTAATATTTTCCAGAACATCAAGAAAAGAGGAGTGGGAATCCCGGGGCATGGTGGGGGATCTGTAGCAAGCTACAATTTGGATTGCAGTTTTGTGCAGAGTTAGTTGCACTTGGATAACCTCGGATGCATTATGCTGAGCAACTAGCCTGGAGGTGTGGATATCCTTACTAAATATGGACACACCTCCGCCTTTGGGCCAGGTTACATGGCCAAAAAGTGTGGTATGAGTTATAGCCTGGTAGTGCAGGGGTGCTCTCTGGAGCCTTGTACCAGGTCTCAGTCACTGCACAGATATCGATGTTCTCCATTTTAAGGAGTGCCTAGAGTGAGTGCATTTATATATATATATATATATATATATATATATATATATATATATATATATATATATATACCCAAATTGATAGAAGGATAGTTAAAGTAATCCATAACCAGGATGTTTGGCTGTACTGTGAGTGACTCAAGTAAGTCTAGGTAGGCAGTGTGGGTTGCTTGTTCCATGGTGGGGGACCTGTCGCTAACAAATAAGTGAAGAGGCTCTTTCTAATGGTTAGTTGGACTTGAAGTAACTCAAGGGAGTTATACTATTTAACCAGTCTTGAGGTGTATTTGTGGATACACCACCTCCTTTGGTACCTTCACATACATTTTGTGGTCTAATTGTGTGAAAGGCATTGTAGCCTTGGATGGGCGGTGTACTCTCAGTGACTTTGAACCATGTCTCTTTTACTGCACAGACATGAACAGCTTCTAGAGTAAGAAGTGCTTCCAGTGAGTGCAGTTTCTGATTTAGACTTCTAGCTTTAAGCAGCATGACCTAAAGCTTGTCTGTAGAGGATATTTTTACATCGGGAATGTTGCTCTTTTGACATTGCCTAAAAAGGCAATGTGCGGGTGACAAGTTCCTTAGCCAACCGAAAGCCAAAAGGTAACAAGTGAAGGCCATCCCTGGCAAAGCAGCGTGGCTTTTCAACCATGTCATCCCAAGCTGACAGATAATGGATCCCCCTTGAATGATACCAGAATCTAAGCCATTTGTTGAAGTCAGTCATTTTTTGTTTGTACTGGGGTATCTTCCTGGGTGAAGGTAGAGTGCTTCTCATGGCTAGGGACATACTTGTCTAGGACACATAATCTACAAGTTCAGTCATGTTTCTCTTCATATAGTCTGGTGTGGTACATCTCGAGTCATTCACTCCAACATGTGCTATAACAATCATAATAGTGCTTGTTGTTGAGAGACTTGAGTGTATGCATGATTTGGTGGATCCTTGCACCTGACAGGCAACTAACCATAATCTTCTCTTTGTCCAGCCTGGTGAGGGGGACATCTGTGTGCCTCACTATGGAGTTGCATACGACCAGGACATTTACTTTTTCGGGTGTTCAGCCTTAAGGGCTTATTAAGTGAGGCACTGGTGCATTGGTTTATATGTGTAGTGTATATTGTATGGACTGTATTGTGTGTGTGTGGAAGGATTGCACTTGTGAGGTCTCTGTTCTTTTGGTAAATTTATAGTGAGCACCTCCACGTAAGTGACTTTATGAGGTATGTGCTTGGTGTGTGGAAGAGGTGAAGAGTAATTGATGTCTTGTTCCATAACAAAAAGAGAACAATGATTCCAGATTTGTGTTACAGATACATCTCTCAAATATTGTGTTTGTATGTTTAAGAAGTAAGAGGGTTGTTGGTGTATGAAGCAATTGCTACATTGTCTCAGGATGCCCATATCAATCAGGCTGGCTGGAGAAATGGCAGGAAACTGGCCATCCATAATGACAGGTATATTCATTAATAAGTAAAGTAAAGGAGTGTGGACTAGAAGGGCAAGTTCTGCTATGGGGCTAGTAGAAACAGCAAATCAGTGGGGAGGTTTAGGAGTAGGACTTGCGTTCATCCCTAAGTGCACAGCTGAGTTGCTCTCTGAGCACCATTTGACAAATACGCTGCACAATGAGAACCAGGGAAGCTTAGGATGGTTTTCCTAGTAGTTATCTAGGGAAAATGTGCCTTTCGATGTGTTTGCGTCTATGCGCTGCAGTGTTAAACCCCGCTGCATGGTGCGTTGTTACACGCAAATGCGGTGCTTAAATATTAACAAGATTAAACAATTGTAGCACAGTCTGCCAACAGAAATACTCTATACAGAACTTATATTCCAAGAAGCTCCAACTCAGATGGGTCTTGAACAGCACACTTTTACCACAAGGGTGCAGGGGGGCCCTTTTAATGAATGTATTGCTCTAGTGATCTCAACCAGACTACATTCAGCAAATCTGAACCTAGCCTATGCTATTTCATGCAAATAAAAACAAAAAGACAAGTGGAGAATAATAAAAGCCTCAGCAGCAACAGTATAAATTAAAACAAACAGAATGGTGAAAAGCAGTAATGAAGTTCAGAAAAGGCTTAAATTCTACTTATGTTTTGCAGCTATCACTGGATGCCCTGGAATCACTTTGATGCACTTCAGATAGCTGTCCTGACTGCCACACTCTGAGCAGCTCTGACAAACTGATTTGATTTATATAGGAGTGATTACCAACTGCCTTTATCCATCAGAGGCATAGGTGCCAGGCCAAAGGTGAATTTCTGATCACCCTTCTATTGGTCCAAGTTGCTCATAAATAAGGAAAGGAAGGAGCTCTACTTCAAATGGATAGGGAGATTGTTCCAGAAAAAAAGAATTCTCTAAGAACTACATCTGTCTCTTCAACGTGTCCTATTTATGTTGCAAGCAACTTTGAGTTCTTTTAATCTATTAGTTCTGATGCTGTTTGCTTTGTGAATGTGTAAACGGTTCATGAAAACAGGGTCCAGGGATGACTTATATGCCAGGCAAAGAACACCTTTCAGCAGTCTGTATGATACTGAGTAAAGAGATAGGAAATTGACATGATCAGCATAGGACATTATGTTTACTACCTGTATTCGTTTTGTAAGGAATATTTATGGATGTCCCAGTTGCTGCATGTGTCTGGCCAGGAGCATACTAAAGATGATATTATTCTCCATGATGGTTCTGATGAGGGTGAGTACAATGGTATGATGATCTGTCTGGACTTAGATACCATGCTCTTTCTTATAAGTTGAGCAACACAAAAGGATTTTCTTACTACCTTGGGCACATGTTGGTCAAAGGCTAGGGTACTATCTAAATGAGTTCCCACATACTTGACTAATGAATCAACTTTTAGGCGTATTTTAGGAGTGATGATGTAGTTACCAGGGGAGGCCAACTTCCAAAAAGGTACTATAATGCATTTCGTGGTGTGACCTATAACGTGTATAATTCAACTGAAAAACAAACAAATCTGTTAGGGGAAAAATATAAAAAATAAAAAACCTACAATAAGCTGCTTGTATAAGTGTGCACACCCTTAAACTATTACGTTGTTGAAGCACCTTTTGATTGTTAGTTTGAAAGCGAGGCAGTGGTGGGAGGAGGAAGGACTGTTTTAGACACATTTGATTGTTTTCTTATAGCATGAATTTAGTTTTGTTTGCAAGCTAGAATTTAGGTTAGTGAGAATATGGAATGCATGTAGTAGTGATGATAGTAAACAAATAAATGAAATAGTTTTTCTGGGGGTATTATTAAGGTAGTGTTTGGATCTGTATTGGGTTACTAGTTTTTGATGTTTTTGATTACATGGTCTCAAATTTCAGATTTTCTTCAAAAATAACATCTAGAAATGTAGTTTGGGATACAGCTTCAAGTGCAATATTATCATATGCTTTTGTACTGAAAGCGTGTTTATGCTGTTCAAAATGTTTTAGGTTAAAGAGTATGATTTCAGTTGTGTTTAAATTAAGGATAAGTTGAGAGTTTGACAGACAAATTTCCATTGAAGAGAAGACATCTTGAGTGTTTTTTTTTTTTTTTTTTTTTTGAGTCATGAAAAGACAGTAACAAAGCAGATTAGGGTGGAATCATCTGTGTATTGAATGATGGAGACATCTTTTGTGGCAGTGAAGAGTGAGTTAGCATGTATGTTGAAGAAATATGGACATAGAATTGAACTTGCAATACTCCTATATTTACAGGAAGGAAGGAGGAGTAAATTTATTGCCACTTGACAGCCTGTAGTCTGTCAGAGAGGTAGTTATGAAACCAGGATAGGGGAGACAGAGAGACCTTTTAGGAGACAAGCTATGTTAAAAGCTTTTGGTGAAGTACAGTATCAAAGGCTTTTGAAAGATCTAGAAAAACAGGGCAAACAAGGTGACCTTTGTTAATTTCTTAATTAAAAAAAAACACAATACCTGTGCTAAACTTCCAAAGGTAGTTATAAAAATACACAAATAAAACCATAAACCGCTACTGACAACTGGATACAAGTTCCTTTAATAAACAAAAGTTAAGGGTTTTAGACCTTAGTTGTCTTCTTCAGAATATAATACAAATACAATACCAATCAATTTAAATACTCTCAAATAAAATCACATGACCTTATTAAGCCAATCAAAAATGTGACACATACTGTAACTAAACAAATACAAACTGTACCTAAACAGTGAATGCTTTAACTAAAATACACTCACATACATTTGTTGGAATTAAATTTATAATTTAAAACCACTTTGCAATTAATGTTACTATTCAAGCCTGGTGGACTGTAAGCATTACAGGTCAACAAAGTTTCAAAGTTTTTTCTTCTAGTTCTTAAAAAACAGACCGGTTTCAGCAACCCTGTACCTTCATCAGTGTAATATCAAACAATATAATGGTGAGTTTAAATAACAAAACCAGTGATAGAACTCCACCCATTTAAAGAGACAATTATAAAACTTTATTTAAATCAAGTGCAAATAGTGCCCCCAACCTCACTATCCAGGATTGTTATTTGTTATTTTATTTATTTATTTATTTAGTTATTTTATTTATTTCAGTTTGATGCCCAGGGAAGTCTACTGGGCCATGAAAAGCCCATTTTCAGTGGAGGCCCAGGGAGAAAAGCTCCAAGAAGAAAAAAAAAAAGAATTTTGATACAGAACTTACATGTTGCAAGATAAATATCATTAATGAGAAATATACAGCATGTTACATATTAAAACATAGTCATTGAACATAGTAGATTAGGTATACATTGAACATTGGAAAATAAGTATACCAGTACTTGAAACAGTAGCGCATCCATAATAAGGAATAGGTCATCCCATCATTAAGATGCCATGCCAACCTAACTTATTACATCTAGCATAATTAATTCTGTCAATAACAGTAAAACAAAAAACAGCTGAAAAACATTTCTGAGTATGTTTATATAATGCATTAGATGAACTGCCATTCCTAATGTCACTCATATGCTCATAACTATGAGTTTTAACCTATGTAGACATTTGTCCAACATAAAAAAAAACTGAGCATGTACAAGTGGCCAGATAAATTAGCTAATGAGAACTACAAGTACTAAAAGAGAGAATGTCAAAGACTTTTGCATATTACTAGATGTAAATTGTTTTGTTTTCCTGACATATTTATGCAGAGCAATGCCCACAAAGTCGATAGCCGAACAAAGGAATACCATCCATAGTCATCTGTTTGCTAATACTAGGCCTGATAGTTTTCTATAATGATTTGTCAACACATCATTCATAAAAAGATAACATTTTAACAGAACACGTTGCGGTTTGTTGAGCTAGATTCCATTCAGTAACCAATGCTTCATCAATTTGATTTACCAGGAGTTGTTTCTTATTTTGCTATTATTGACATGATTAATTATGCTAGATATATTAAGTCAGTTTTGCATGGGAGGGTTTTATAACTTTTTTTTTATTTAAACTCACCATTATATTGTTTGATATTACACTGATGAAGGCATAGGGTTGTTGAAACTGGTCTGGTTTTTAATAAGTCGAAGAATGAACTTTGAAACTTTGCTGATTAGAGTGCTGGCTGTTTTGTTGCTCATTTTGTATCATTTTGACCTTTGCAGCTTGCCATACTTGCACGGGTTTTTGTATTTTGGGACTGTAAGCATTAAACATAATCTGCCACTTAACTTCCTTCAACTCAAGTTCTACCTCCTTAACACCATTAAAATCAGTGAGAAAATAATCTATAACTAAAGATATATTTTTTTCTTAAATCCTGACATTCTGATGAATTAAAGAATTACTGTAATCCTTTCTTTTAACTGCATATTGTGTACATACACATGCTTTCTAAATTTTCTTTTCTTTTTTTTTTTAATATATAATGATTTACACAAGCTACACTCAGCCAGATAGGCAACAAAATTGGAAGCACAAAAAAAAAAAAAAAACAGGTGTGCTATAAGTTCTGTCTGCTGCAAAGTATTAAAGTATGCCCCAACTCATACATTTGAATGTACCCCTCTTAGTTTTCTTGTGACTCACTTAACTTCTCTTCATTAAAGGAACTTGAATCCAGTTGTCAGTAGTGGTTTATTGTTTTTTTTTAATTTCAGAATTTACCTTGTGATAAAGCTAAGTAAGGCAGCTGTTGTACCATGTTTGGGTTTAAAGTTTGTAAAGAGTTTATTAGTGGTTAGAAATTTCATAAATTGTATATGTATGCATTTTTCTAGGATCTTGGCTAATGGAAAGAATGTTGTAATGGCCCAATAATTAGAAAATTCAGTAGATGTCTCTCTTATGAAGTGGAATAATATATGAGGTTTTCCAGAGAGTATGTATTGTGCTTTCAGTTGTGCAGTGATTGATGCAAATGAATGTATAATATGACAGAGAATCTGTTGCTATACCAAAGTATTTCACAGGAATGTTATCAGTAAGGATAGAGGTTATACGGAATCGATGGGAGAGAGAGATTTGGGTTGCTATTGAATAATCTAAGGATAGATTGAATGAAATGAGAGTTGACTTCGACTTTTCAAAAGAGTTTAGGGTTATTTTGGTGTCTTCACTGAAGATTGAGATAGTAGGTTTGTTTATCTGATTATATTTTAGCTTTGGTGAGATTTTTTGTTGTTTAAATTTGTCATGTGTATCTTGGGTCTTATTTTGTATCGACTGTTTACAGGCTCTGTCTCTTTGAACCATTAGATGTTTTGATTCCTTGTTAAGTCAGGTTGTAGGATTATTTTTATGCCTTTTGATTCTGATAGGGCATGGTGATCTAAAACATTAAGAAATATTGAGTTAAATAAATTAACAGCCTCATATAATGATAGAAATTTTAAGAGGGACCACTCACAGTATTATCTCTAAAAGTTTCTTTGTGAAGAAGTTTAGGTTTCTAACACTGTTAATGGAAGATATTTTGCTAATTGTACTGTATTGTCTGAGGATAAAGGTAGGCATGCGGTCACTAAGGATCACTAAGGTTATCTGATAGTCTGCTTATAACAATGCTGTTGTGGTTGGTTGTTAATATCCAGTAAGGGATGGATTCACAAGTGCTTTTTTATCTACCCTGGTAGGGGTATTAATCATCTGGGAGAAGTTGTAAAGGCTAATATGATTTAATGAGTTTTTGGAGTCATAGGAGATCTAGTTAATATTAAGGTCACCCAGTGAGACAGAATCATAATTAATATGAGTGTTAAATCAGCAGAGAATGTCCTCAGCTAAATAAATGTCATTGCCTGGAGGGATATAGAGGGTATCCTGTCATCAAAAATGTGTTAACTTTCATTTTGTTTGTTACCTTGATTTTGTGCCAGCTTTGCTACACTCTATCCTATTAAAATGCTGGTGTCCTAGTTCAGAGGTGAACCCCTGGCAAATTAAATCAGAAGCCAGAACATCTACTAACCATGTCATTTATTTCCAGAAATATCCTTCCTGTAGTATTGCATGCCCTTTTGATGAGCAGTCTCTTCTCCTGTAAAGGTGTTCATAAGCAATGTTTGTGGACCTGTGTCTGATATGACAAACTGGAGTCAATCCAATATTCCCAAACAACATGGTTATCAGGATTTCAATTATCCCACTATCAGCTGGGAAACCTACTCTGTCCCTAACTCACTAGTGCAAACGTTCCTTGACTTTGTTAACTCAAATGTCCTGGAACAAATTGTTCATACTCTGACAAGAGGAACACACATACTAGATCTGATCCTCACTAACATCACAAACAGATGCAGTGGTGCAACTCTCTGACACACATTAGTTAAATCTGACCAAAAATCTGTCATCTTCTAGCTAGCACTTACACCATAGGGCAAAGTCAGACTAAAACACTTCACCAAGGTAATCTATGCCCTTCCAGAGGAAGGTATAAATGCATTCCAAGCCCCACCCCAGCTGGAAGTGGTAACTACACTGAAGCTTACACTAAAACCCTGTACAATCACTTGCATAAGTGTATAGACTCAGCGATACCAGATAAAATGAAAGATAGTCCTCCAAGAAAAAACAAGCTGCCATGGTGGAAACCCAGCATCAACAAACTTTACAACAAATGCAAAAAGTTGCTGTCCAAGAAAACAAAGGCAAGGCTCCAACTATGGAAAGCACCATACTCACCATCAACAGGCAAATAAGACAACATATCAAATCCTCTAAGAGTATCTTTGAGAAAAACTTATCAAGCACAGCCAAGGATAACCATAAGGCCTTTTACAGCTATGTAGGTAGCTTAAAAGATAGGACCTAAGGATGTGCTGAACTAGTGACTCCACAGAAATAGAAAACCTGTTAGCAGATAGGTTTGGCAAAAATTTCATTCCCTTGTCCCCTCCAAACAGATCACAAACCTTGCCACACTCCCTCACCCTACATGATTGAAGAGCATGTCATTAAGGCCTTAACCAAGGCAAAAAACTCATCCTCTATGGAACCAGACGGCATTCCAGGCTGTCTTCTAAACAGGCTAAAACATGAAGTAGCATCACCATTAAGTACCCTTTTCAATCACAGACTAACCTCAGGGGTTGTTCCTGAAGAATGGAGAACAGCAACAGTTATTCCCTCCACAAAGGTGGTTTAGCAACAGACCCAGGTAATTATAGACCCATAAGTCTGACCAGCCTCATCTGTAAGGCCATGGACCATATCATTATAGACCTCATAAATAAAGACAAAAGCAACCTCCACACCCTGGATACAACCCAATTCGGCTTCATCAGTGGCAGATCCTGTCTATTAAATCTGGTGGATTTCTTCAAAAATGTGACCAGGGACATTAACGGGAGCAAATCTGTGCACACAGCATACTTTGACTTGGCAAAGGCTTTTGATACAATGGCACACTCAGGCATTACCAATAAACTTAGCAAACTGAATATAAACCCCTTTGTTGTAAGATGGGTTGCCAACTGGATCACAAACCAGACACACACTATCAAAGTGGGTGACTTCACATCAACCAGCAGACCTGTCACCAGCAGGGTGCCACAAGGGTCAGTGTTAGGCCCCTTACTGTTTGGCATATACTTCTCAGAAGTTCAGGCCAAAACTAAGGGAATGTGGCTGATCAGGTTTGCGGATAACTACAAAGTAGGTGAAATCATTGAAGCCCCAATTTATGTCAGTATACTCCAGAAGAGTCTTATGCAGATTAAAGACTGGTGTCTTAGTCACGGTCTCAAACTGAATGCAAAGAAATGCAGCATAATTCCCTTTGGCAACAAAATGTCCCTTCACACTACCAAATCAACAACAATACCCTACGTACCTACAAAGTGGTAAGGGATCTAGGATCACAAGTTGACTGCGACCTTAACTTTGACCCCCTTGTGTCTACTGTAGTAAGGAAGGATTTCTGCATAGCACACTTGATTAGTAAATGCATCCCCTCAAGAGCAAAGGAGGTTATAACCCCTCTACACTCAGCACTAATCAGACCCATAATTGAGTATAATGCCCCATTTAGCATGTATCATACAAAGCACCTGCAGCAATTGGAGAGACCTCAGAAGTTTCTAACAAAGAAGATCAAGAGACTTCATCATGTGCCTTACATAGACAGACTAAAGTCCCTGTCACTATACTGTATCATATAGACTTTGTAGGAGAGACTTATGCCTGGCTTACAGAGTAAGCTCAGAGCCAAACCTAATGAACTTGCTGCACATCCGTAAATCAGATGGGACTAGATCTACCCATTCCAGGGACCTAATTATGGACTGTGACTTAAACAGGACATGCTGGAGAGGCAGACTTGTCTCCTAGGAACTGCAATGTCTTTGGAATAGGCTACCAATTCATGTGAAACAGAGGAGTTCTATTACACAATTCCAAAGGAACCTGGATGAGTGGTTGGGGCACCATAAATTCTTACCAGGGATAGTGTCCACACCCCTCCTGGACATAGGCAGTCATTACTAAATGCAATCCTGGGTACATGCTAGCATATCTCTGGTATTAAATTGGGGATGAAATGGCTAGGCTGGAAATGACTGCTGGGTCGATATCCTAGTAAAATCCTATGATCCTATGATAATTAGGGTGAAAACGTTCAAACTTCACATATGGTAAGTACACTAGGTTTATACAGTCTGAGTTTTACACAATTGTATTTTTGCTTAAAGAACAAAAAATGCTGATCCCTGGTAATGCAAGATGGCAACAGAAAAAGTTACAAAGTGTGACTATCAGTTATAAGATATGTGACAATTTTCTGTCCTTTCGATGAGATGATAAACTGAAGTCCATCTTCCTGAGTTGGTGATAGCTTAGGTGGATGCAAAAGTTCCCATGGTAGTTTTAGAAGACAGATTAGAATAAGATCCCAGGTGTCCTGTCCAAGTTTCTGCTAATTAATATGAATACCACCTTGATTCTCCCCTGAAAAGAGGACATTGAACTAGTGGGAGTAACACAGTCAAACTCATGCCTTAATCTTTATCACAGTCTGTGGGATCATTATTTACCATGTTATACTATATTCTGCATTATATTATATTATATTATATTATATTAAATTATAATATAATATAATATTATATTATATTATATTATATTATATTATATTATATTATATAACATGGATCTGAATTGCTCAACTGCATAACTTAGCTTGGCCAATCATGTTAATTAACATGGACAAAATGCTATAGTCCCCTTCATTCAGGCAGACCACATTACAGGTAAGTGCCAAGAGGTTTAGTAGAGAAGTAGTTGTGAGGTGTGTGGTCTGTCTGCACATATGTGGCAGTGTGTGTGTGTGTGTGTGTGTGTGTGTGTGTGTGTGTGTGTGTGTGTGTGTGTGTGTGTGTGTGTGTGTGTGTGTGTGTGAGTGTGTGTACCTCTGTAAAGGTATGAGTGTTCCTGGGTCACTATTACTGACTGTGTGTCTGCCTGAGTGATCGCCATATGAGGGTTAGTTAGGGATTCAAAAGAGTATGGGCAGGATTCACGAAGCCTCTGTGTAAGAGATACATGGCTTACATGGAGGCTGCAGTTAAACGGTGTGACATCAGCATGTCATGCATATGCATGAGGGCATGCTGAATCACACCGAAGGCTAACACGGTCCGTGGAAGACAGTAGGGGGCGTGTCCGTAGGCCGAGCCCTGCAAGCGGACACGCCCCCAGAAGAGTAAAATTGCCCAAAGTAAACACCCACGACAGAGGCCATGGAAATGTGAATAAACACAACACAACACATGCCCCCACAGACTATGAACATAAAATATATAAATGCACATGTTATATATTTTTTTTAAATCGTAAAGATGTTTGCCCATGAGTGCACTCGTTTGCGCGGGCGTGCCCGTAGCTCAGCCACAGTTAGCAGTCAGTGGAAAAGGATATAAGAACTAAATATGCAAAGTAAGCCAAGAAGCAATAACGTAGCGGTAGAGACATCGGCTGAAGAGCAGGCATTCATGGTTCGAGCCCCCACAACACCAATTTTTATTTTTAGTAAAATAAGCACGAAACAAGTCCCTGACAAACATGTACACATATAAAATCATAGTTCATGTAAAATGTAATGTAATAGTCCATTTATTTTGAAGAAATGTGAGATAACAAAATAATAAAAAATGCCAGATGTGCCTATAGCTGAGCTACAGTTTAACAAGGTGAGTGCATCTGTCCGTAGGTGAGCAGTGGTTTAACAGGTGCAAAATGAGTGCCCGTAGGTGAGCAGTGGTTCAACAGGTGCAAAATGAGTGCCCGTAGGTGAGCAGTGGTTTAACATGCTGAAACTGTGTGCCCCTAGCTGAGCTGAGCGTAATATGCGTGCTGACAGCCAAATGACGAATAAACCAGCATAACCCGTTTGCACGGAGCTGCGCACCGCGCCAACAAGCTAACCGACGGGCAACGTTGAGCAAGCCGTATCAAAACTGCCTTTACACAGACACAACCCTCAGCCTGTCTAGACAGTCATAAAAAAATAAAAAGCAGTGGCCAGGTTTAAACCCAAGACACTATGCGCAATAGTCAAGATACTGAACCACTAAGCCATGACAGCAGTACCTATAAATGCAGTAATAGCAAATATATAGGAATGAATACAAAGTGGAGCATGACAAAGCAGGTTTTGTGAAGTTGATACAATTCCAAAATGGCCAATCACAGATATGTGCGGGAAAAACGGCATATATAAGCCCCATAGGCGGGAATACACAGCATAAACGATTGTAGAACTGACTTGCAGCCAGAATGTCAGGAGTAGGTGAGGGTAGTTGCTTTCGAGCACAGAGGTGGGGCATTGAGGAGTCCAGATACATGGTCTGGCTCCTAGTCCACAATCATGAGGCCTAACTCATGCAGGGCCAG
Organism: Protopterus annectens; assembly: GCF_019279795.1. Lineage (NCBI taxonomy): Eukaryota > Metazoa > Chordata > Ceratodontiformes > Protopteridae > Protopterus > Protopterus annectens. The sequence goes on from NC_056733.1 coordinate 1,371,791,569, forward strand.
GTCCTGTGGGGAGCATATAGGGCTGAGGCATGGGACCAGTTGGCTCATGATCTCACCAGTGCCACAGGGATTCCAAGGACTTGTGAGCAGGTTCGTCACCACCATGCGGACCTGAAGAGACGCAAGCAGGAAAAATTGAACCTTTGGATCCAGGAGGCCCGGCAAATGCCCAACACCCCACTACTGAGTAAGTTACATTTAATTATGTATGTAAGAAATTAAACTAGCTGATATTATGGAGATGTGTATTCCAATATTACTTCATTTATATTACAGCTGCAGGTGTCCGTTCTGCGAACCGCAGAGCCTATGGTGATAGGCTGGTGCGGTTGCGCCACCAGGCAGGTCAGTAATCCTCTCCCAGTAACTGTAAAGAAATATAAAAGTATGACAGTTAGCAAAAGAGTGCAGTGTAGTCACTAAGTAATAGAATGTGCAAGTAACAGTGTAAGAGTGTTTGCAAGTATTGCTTGATTACAAAAGTGTGTTGCAGTCTGTAATCCAAACAGAAAAATGAAAATGTCTGAAATAAAGTCTGAAATAAAGATGCCCCACCTGTAATATAATAGTACACAACCTGCCGCAGGCTGAAAAGTACAGCTGCAGAAGATGAGCAAATCACATGTGTGAAATATACCCCTGTTGAAATACTGAAACATGACAGAAGTGAGACTGCTGGAAAGGATTGTAATAACTACAGGTAAAACATGTCAATAAAGCCTAGAAGTAAGTACCATCCTGAATAGTAAAATGAAAACAAGTGAGAGAGTGTGAGAAAGAGTTATGAATCCGCCAATAAAGTAGTAATAACCCCTGAATAAAGTATACTGCAGTCAGTACAGAATGAAATGAATGTGAGAAGCAAAACCAAACAGCGAAATCTGTTCAAAGTGTTGCTGCAGCTGGAATGTGTATCCCAAAATCTAGATATGTTGCTCTCAGTCTGCAATATGCAGATAGTATGATTGTCTGACATACCAAACATCCACAGTTGTCTATAGCTATATAAAGCAAATGTAGCAGGATGATGTAGCTGAACAAAGCCAGATATGAATGTGTATGAAGAACAATAAAATGTATATTGATGTAGCAGTAACAGTCCTATCACCAAATTGAAGTAGTTATCATATAGGAAACTGTAGTTAGAACAGTAGTGTGTATATATGTGCAGCTATTAGAAATGTACAGCATATGTATTGGTATTCAAAGGTGTTAATATTATTTTCTTCACCCCACCCTATAACCACATATAACCCATTCCACATGAAAATGGTATGTGCAATCACAATTAACACCCCTGGACATTTGTCCTGTTGGGTCATAAATATTTGCATGTCCGTTGATGCATCTGCCCTGTTCATACATCCAAACCTGATGGCCTGTTGCCATCAATCAACCCTGCATGTTGTTGGACTGTGTATTGCTGTTCAAATTATGCATGTGTTATGCTCGCCGTTCAATGGTGTGAATATCTGGGTGTTTGGTTAATGGGAATACGAATGCATGCTGTTACAACTAATTGCGAATGGTATTATATGTTACTAACCCAAACTGTCATGACATAATGCAAAACATAGGACGACAGGGAAGGCGGGTTCCAGCGGACCCACCTCTCCCACCTCAGCTGGCGAGTGCACCTGGCACTAGTGCCCAGTCTGGACCCTCCTCCGGTGGCCTTGTGCCACCTGTGGGTGGAAGCGCTGCAGGGGATGGGGCTCATCCCCCCTCTGCAAGTGTGGCCGGAGAAGAACCACCACTCACCCTCCGTAGCATCCGGACTGTGGTGTGTAGGGATATCCGGGACTCTGTTCTTGGGCCCCTACGCCAGCTTGAGGCACAGGTGGCACAACTTACGGGCATGCCTGTTGCCTGGCCTACACAACCCCCAGCACAGCCCTGTCCTGGGCAGTGAGGGAACAGTGGCAACTGCCCATGGGTGGGGATATCACTTCCACTGTTGCCATCTGTGGGCTCATGGGCTCTGGATATCCAAACATCCATCCACGTCAATTGTGTAAGCCTCCCACATGTGTCATACACCGCCCCTGTATGCGTCTTGTTTGTCTTGTCTGTTGACCTACCCAACCTACCTCCCCAGCTATACCGACTTCCTTCACCTGACATACCACTCTCACCTGAAAAAAATAAAAAAATAAAAAAAGGGCACTCTGTACCCACAAAAAAATTATGCCCCATACATAGCTGCCCATTCCGCACACATGTCTTCTGGACATGGAAACTGTCAATTACAATTGGCTGTACAACAAGTATTATTGTTGTCCTGACACCTCTCTCAAGGGTGGAAGGTTTCAAATGTCATACTAAATTACATACATATGCACAGCTGTTGCTGATGAAGAAATGGGCAGCTATGGGCCTTACCTACATCCCTCCTGCAAATCCCAAGCTTGTTTCCCTACTGTCTTACCCTCTTTGTGACCCCTTTTTCACCACTTTCCTGTCTCCCCATTTTCATTTCTTTCAAAGAAAATAGCACGGGTGTGCGCCAGAGTAAGCACTGTTAAGCAGTTGTAAGCGAGTGTGCGCGGAGCTGAACACCAGAGCGCATGCGGGAGCTCCGCGCAAACCAGCGCTAACCCGGTTACAACTGCTTAAAAGTGCCTTAGTCACTCTGATTGACAGGTCCTGTAGTCAGTTCAAAAAGCAAAATATAATCCCACTGTTAGTCCCAAACCCAGGATCTTGGAAACAGTAGTCTGCATGACCTACCACTAAGACATGACTCTTATACAAGAACATTGTGCTAAAATAAATATATCATGTAATAGTAGGAATGAATGTAAAGGGAATATAGGATGTGTAGTACACAAAGCATGTCATTTAGAATTACTGTCAAAACTAGTGGATTTCCATAATAGTAGTGTGTGAACAGAAACAGCCATGCTAGTTGGTAGCTAGCAGGTAATAATGTCAGTTAATGTACATATATAAATGTATGTATATTTACATATATATATATATATATATATATATATATATATATCTATATATATATATGTAGGTGTCATTGTGCATACACACTTATTACAGGAAACAGGAGAGAGGAATGGAGAAATGTGAATCTACAACACAGCCTGAATCATGAGAGAGATACTAACCTTTGCACTCACAGAACAGTGTCCACAACATACCAGCATGGTACCCGCCCTTACAATCTGAAAGGGCAATGCCTATCTCACATACCCTTTTATAGCACTGTCCTGAAATCACAGTGAGAACTGCAATCAGTACACAACTGGCTGCATGCAATTAGCAAATGCTGTCTTACAATTGGTGCAGAGGCCATCACATGGACTTATGCAGATACCTGCAAAAGCATCCTGTACTCACACTCCACACATGCAATACATTCATTGTACTGTCTGGAGGCAGACAGAGAGAGAGAGAGAGAGAGAGAGAGAGAGACAGACAGAGATAGAGACAGACAGTGAGAGAAAAAAAAAAAAAAAACAACACACGGTACACACACTGAGTCTAAGCTGTCAGCAGTGACAGTAGCAAGCCGTGCCAGCAGCGGCAGGAAGCAGTAGTAGTGGTAATGCAACCAGCTGCGACAAACACAGGTAATGTAAAGTAGCAGGTTAATAGTCTGCATACTGTGAACCCTCCAAATGTGTCATAGGTCTGTATCTATAGGTATGTCCATGTGATATGCTGTGTGCACGCAGTTCCACCAAAAGGGGATGACTATACATTACATGTCAGTCAGTGTTAGGCCATGATCCTGGCAGCAGTTTTCTGTTGCAGTGAGGCCCGTCTGTAGGATGTGTGTGTCAGCTGGTGTAACGACTATGGCGCTTAGTTAGCAGTCATCTGGGAAGTTTGTCATCCACAACCCGCACATGTTCGCTTTTACATCTGAGAAATAAATGCCAAACAAGAGGGGTCCTAGGACAGAGGCCTGTGGGATACCACATGTGACTGGCATTGAGTCTGACATGGCTCTTACAATATTGATATTATGGATTCTGTATGTCAACCAGTGTGCAACCCATCATGTGACATATGTAGTAACATGTAAGCTAAGGAGCTTGTCTATGATGCCTGAGTGGAGTACTGTGTTGAAGGCCTTAGGCAAGTCCAGGTAGGCTGTATGGATTGCGTTGCCCTCATCAATGGCTGTAGTGACTGTTTTGAAAGGTCAACCAGGTTAAAAAGGCAGGATCAGCCGATCACAAAGGCAAACTGGCTGGGAACAAGTGTCTGCAGGTACCCAATATCGCTGTATATGCGTCCCATACTGAATAATTCCATAGCTTAGCAGACCAGGCTGGTTAAGCTTATGTTGCGGTAGTTTCCAGGGTCAGTAGAGGTGCCTCCTTAGTGGAGTGGGACCACTGTTGCTGTATGCCAGTGTTCAGGTACATATCCTGTAGTATGGCCAAGGTTAAATATCAGTCTTATATGCGGTTGTATGTCCTCTTGGAGTTCACGTAGCACATATCCAGGGATACCATCAGGTCACAGTGATGCTGTGTGTTCTGCTTTGCTGAGGGTGGCCCTCACCTGGACATGTGAGATGATAGGCAGGTTACATTTAGCTGTGATAAGTATTTCTACTTGTGGGGGAGAAGGAGGGGGGATACGTGCACCGAACCTGTCTGCAAGAATGTTGCCAATATCTGTGTGTTCGGTGAATGTTAAGTAGGTGTGTATTAACTCAGAGCATATCTGAGGCGTTTGGTCCATATGTGTAACATAACTGAAGAAGGCCTTGTGGTTATCTATAGTGTTTGTGGCCATTTCCCTCCCAGAGTAGGCCGTGGATGTTGTTATGAGAGACCGTAGCTTATTACCAGTGCTGACCACAGATGCCTTCCCTTAATGTGAATCTGCTCTGTCCTGCAGTAGCCTCCTTCTATTGTTATACAATCTGCCTTTGGCTGGGGTCCACCGGACAGGATGCCTAACCTTTGTGCATAGGGTCTGGGTTAGAAATGTGTGTGCATGTTCCATGCAATCTTTGGGATGTCCGTGGGAAGCATCCACAAAGGGGTCAGCAGTGTGGGTTGTGGCTTCCACTGGCCCAGTGGGCTGCATGGATACCATCTCAGTCCTAACAAGTGAATAACTGTCTAATCACATACATATCAAAGTAGTCTACTGTGCTGGTGGTGGTGGTGGGATATGTATATCAAGGCCGAGTAACTTGTATCCAGATCACACTAGTGGATGGTGTTCCACATACAGTACCTTGGTATGAACCCCCAGAGTGAGGTTGTGCATTGGATCTGTCACAGTGTGCTGACCGATGGGGCATGCTACTATGTTGTATGGAATGTGGCAGGTATTGTTGCACAGGTGTTGGCTGAGCACTGATATCTGGCCATGTACTTGTGTATCCACCAAGAGACACACACATGCTACATATGGGAGTAGTAGTATATCACTAAAGATGAGTATCATGTATAGTATGTGTGCCATTTATTGCTGACATAGTCTGCTGATATCCTGTTTGTGTTCTCTTCCAGGGAGATGGCGCGTCAGCGTAATCCCGCCTACTCTGCAGCAGAAGATGAGGAGATATACCAGAGCCTGGTGCGGGATTATGACAAACTGTTTTCCCGCACCAGCCAGAATCAGCAGGAGAGGGCTGCACTGTGGCAAGACCTTGTCCGTAGGGTAAATGACATTGGCACGCATAATAGGACATATGAGCAGGTACGACATCACTGCAGTGATTTAATCAGAAATGTCCATCAGCGTGCGCCAAATATCCACAGGCAACAGGTTGCCACAGGAGGTGGGGTGGCCACACATCCCCCCCTCACCAGACTGGAGGGGCTACTCCTAAGTGTTGTGGCTCCAGCCCCAGAACAGCAACAGCAATACACCTGCATCATGATGGAGGCTGGATCCACACAGCAGCACGACATGAAGCATGCAGGTAATATGCCATATGTACACTTGACTCTTCTGTACAATGTTAGTTTATGCATGTGTAAGTTGTGTCCGTGGTATGTAGCTGTCAACATAGTATGTAATTGTGCAGGTGTGATATTGACAATATCAGCAGCTGACATGTGAAAGGCAACTGGTGTACTACTGCACTGTATCATATGCAGTATCAATGGCACAGTTGTGCCCACTGACATTAATCTCCTCATTTCTGCAGGTCCCTCTAGTGTTACAGCAAGGCAGGCCATCCATGCTGGTGAGTGTGTTTAACAATACCTATAATAGTCCTGATAGTGCTAGTAATACTAGTGTAACTCGGTAGTGCTCTGTGTGTATACTGTGGGGTGTGCATGTGAGCATGTGTGCCTGTGTCCACATGTGCATGTGTGCCTGTGTCCACGTGTGCATGTGTGCACGTGTCCACGTGTGCATGTGTGCATGTGTACATGTGTCCACGTGTGCATGTGTGCATGTGTGCATGTGTGCCTGTGTCCATGTGTGCATGTGTGCATGTGTGCATGTGTCCACGTGTGCATGTGTGCATGTGTGCATAAGTGCATCACTGGTAACATTGTGTGGACACTGTAAACTGTGTTTCCTGTCTTCCTCCCACAGGTTCTGGTGCTGCTCTGGTGTCCTGCAGCAGGGAACCTGAATCTGGTGCCACAGGTACTGGTAATGATGATACCTGTGTAATGGCACAGGAAGGTGTGTCAGGGCCCGTCATTGGTCAGCCAATTGACAGTACACAGCTGTCAACCCCATCATTGCGCACAGTCATCCTGACAGTACATCCTATGTCACCATTGTCCCTAGGTGATGGACAGGATACAGTGGGCATTGATCAGGGTAATGTGGTATCTGCGGCACATGCTTCCCCACACAGCAGCCATGGGCAGGGTCCTGCAATGGTACCACACAGACAGTTGCCCATGGGTTCTCGTGGGAGCATCCATGGGCGTACTGCCTCTGGCAGACATGCCCAAAGAGGTCTGTCAACCTCAGCTATGTTTTGGGCTGTCATGCAAGCACAGTCGCGTATGGAAAGGTACACCAGACAGGGTCTGAGGGAGCTGAGAGCATGTTGCACAGCCATGACTGACAGTATGCGTGACATCGCGGATGCTATCTGTAATTTCACTGATGTCATAGACAGACATTGTGGGGACATATTACAGCAGTTCCACAACTACATGTCCATGAGCCAGGGCAATGGTGGACGGTTGCGGCATCGACGTGGCCGTATGCCAGCAACAGCTGGCAGTCGGCGCAGATGACAACAGGCCCGCGCACGCCCCCATAGTGCCAGCAGCAGCCCCAGCAATGCTGGGTCTGTGCTGTCATCAGAACGCTCCAGGAGACCACGTGCACGTGGCTCTGGACAGTCCCAACAGGGACCTGTGTCCAGTCAACACACTCCCGCTTCTGATGACAGTACCCAGTCTGGCTTAGTACCGGATACGGTCCGTAGCACCCCTGCCAGGCACAGGTACCGTGTCCGTGCCCACAGACACTGATCTGTATGACCTGCCAGGTGCAGTCTGTGGCTGTCCACAAACCCCTGTATATGGCAGCCATGAAGTGGAACTGTATGCGTGCATACACACATGCGAAATGTTAACACCTAGGGCTACCACATACATGCACACACTGCACCAACAGTGCCCCACCCTGTACTGCTGTCCCTCACCAACACACATACACACACATGTCAATTGGTGGTATCAGTGGCAGACTCAGGCATACCTAATTCACACCCTGTGCATATGATGAAACTGTGCCACCTCCTGCAATCTCCAACATCAGTGCAGGAACAGGTAAACATGTTGCTGATGCACAGGGTGACTACATAGAAGTGTATTAGTAGTATCATGTTGGTAACAGTACAGTGTGCTGATATGACTGTGTGTATATCCCAGCATGCCTGATTCAGTAACCGTATGACTGTCCTGAATTGTTATCTGCACCCATAGTACGTACCAAAGTGTAACAGCTGCACATTATTGCATACCGGTGGTAAGGATGTCAACAGATAGCCATATACATGGGTAGCACAGGGGGGAAGCTAATGCAAGTAGTGATACGCAATGATGGACATGTACAGTAATGGTGGCAAGTTGCCCACAACAACTATGCAATGTGGATGTTTGCGCATGTTGATATGTGTGCAGTACCAATGTAATCCAAATCACAATTAACTATGACATAATATCAGTTCTACCATGGGCATCTGCGCTGTGCATTCCTGGGTACATGTTGATAGTGCCTACATATTTGCACTGTTACCTACTGTTAGTGTTACCCCTTCTTTGTTGTACAATGGACTACTTCCAGCCCTGCTTACTGTAGCTTTGTTTGCATGCATGTTCGCTTGGGGTTCCTGGAACACTGCTTCCACCTGCAATGCAGAGTTACAGTGCTTCTGTGGACTCCTAGTGACATCTGCATAGCGTACGATACGTATGTCAAGTTTACACATGACAGAACGTCACTGTCTGTCCTGTTCGCATGTGACACATTGCACATGTCTTACCTGGCATTTACCCACGTGTGCAGTCATATATGCCAGTGCTATGAAATCAGTAGCAGTACACCCACACATACACACCTTCAGTATGTTGTTCCCCATTGGCCCTATGTGTTGGTAATCACCATGGCAATCACACTACTAGGGTAGCATGTGCAAAGGTAACCTGTGAATCACCTCTATGGTCCAGTTGTGGTTTATGTGAGTCATGTGGCAATGTCACAGCTGACACATGTATGCAGTCAACCATCACCCCTGGCCAGGAACGTACAACACATGTGTGGGATGCCACCACATAGCCAATCTGGGGACTGAGCACTCTGAACCCAGTAATGCCATACCCTGTCAGGTGGCATGACATACTACAGTGACTACAATACCAGTCAGACATAGACCCGCACTGACAGCAATCTGAACACACTGGGGCATACTTGGAGACTCAGAATAGCATCCTGCCTGAGCATCACACACCTCCGCAGCTGGCACACAGGCATACGTTACGTCGGAACAGAGCAATTGCCACACATGGCACACACATCCCGTGTGCCACACACTCACAGCCTGTAGGGCTACACAACACACCTGCTACAGATGTGTTAGGTACCTCTCTTGGCTGCTGCAGTGGGGTCCCGCTCAACAGGCTGTACATGGTGAAGGTCACAGTGATATGCCTGTGGGGCACTATGGTCCACCACAAAACACATGCATACAGGTCAGTCAGAGGCATGGACACATATGACTAAGTCATTGACCATGCCACTATGGATGACCTGAGACATACCTCCCTGGACTACATGATAGGGAACATAGAAGGGATCTCTCAGCATGTGGCATGGGCCAGTATGAGCCTGATTTTGGTTGCCATCATACCCTCACCAGGTATGCTACCACTATATGTCAGAAGGGTGTTCTATGTCTACATTCTGCTCAATCTCCAATGTCATTCATAGGGTATCCACTGGCTGTCAACGTGTGCTTACATGCTAGGGAAGCCACAATGATTTGCGAGGGGCAGCTTGCACGTGACACCCATGGGCCAATGTATATTGGTGAAGCCCCTTGAATCACACATACTGCCTTATGCTGCAGGACACAGATTACATAGCCACCTCCGCAGGTATCACACAGGATAGGACACTAACAGTGATGCTACACAACACTAGCAGTGTACACCGCAAGATGCATGCACTGGACACTGTCCTCAGCACGGTGAACTGCAATGTCTGTGCAGTACCAGAGTCCTGATTCACGGCTCACAGGTGCAACCCATCACTGCCAGGTTATACCTCATACCATGCCTGTCGTCCCCTACACATGTAACACACATGGACAGGGGGGTGGTATCCCAAGGCACCACAGATACACACACCTCCAGGTTGTTGGCACGGCACAAAGCATCATGGCCTATTCATGTGCAGCTAACAGTGTGTTGGACTGCCTTCTGGTTCATAGCCTGGCACACACAACCCTCCCATACACAGGAAACCCACCTATCCTCCATAACAACGCTGGCAATATGACAGTCTCAAGAACTGTCTTTATATGGCTGGACTGCATCCAGCCAAACATTGTGCGTGAGCATTACTGTATCTACAACACACTAGTTGAAGGGTTCCCAGCATGTGGTCACTGAATTGCAGTGGAATAACATGTTACCACACCACAACAGGTGGGAACATGCAGCACCTGTACATCGACTACATGTAGACTATATGGCCCAGACCAGATCTGTATCCCCTGCTGTAGGTATTTTGCCATATACACCCATACTGTATAGACACATACCGCGTGTGGCCCCTGCACAGTAAGACACAGTCATATTGTTATGCATTGCAAATACCATTTATCCACTCGAGGCACGTGTCAGACATGGTAACTACTGCAGGTCACAGGTATTTATGTGTATGTGTCACACACATACATCATGTGTGCATTGCCATTGCTGGTTTAGGCAATGGCATGCATTGTTATGCACAAAGACCCACACATGGTCATAATGTGTGACACAACCACACGTGGCAGTTGTGGGTTTCCAAAACATACCTATCTGTACTCTGACAATGGTAATAGACCCCGTAGCAGAGCGCACTATTGGCATTACTGGCCCACTAGACCTGTTTGGCTGTGCTGATAGTGTGGAGACATCCCCTGTGTTTACTGGGGGAATATGCAGCATCTGGTGTATTGTAGTATTTGCTGAAAGGATCTGTTCTCTCACACTTGCATTTACACACACCCTACTAACCCCCCACACACACTTGTCATTTGCAGGATTTATACCCCTACCTAACTATGTCATGACACTTGAAAGAGATGCATTAGCGAAGCGCACTATTCGGATTACTGGGAGGTGTCTCTTCTCCAGCTGTATGTATAGGCTGCTGACATCATCAGTGTTTGGAAAGGGTAATGTGTATCATGTAGTGTGATCTCCTGATTGCAAAAAAGCACATGTTTTTCATACAGAATTGCACACACACAAACTCCCCACATCCAAACACACACACTTGTCATTTGCAGGTTTCAAACTCCTACGTAACTACGTTATGACATTTGAGAGAGACGCATTAGCAGAATGCACTCTTCGAATTACTGGGAAGTTTCCCTTCTCCGCTGCACTTATAGGGTGCTGACATCATCCATGCTTAGATAGGGGAATGTGCATCCTGTAGAGTGCTTTCACAGTTGCCAAAAGGGACATCTCCCCTCACACAGGCTTGCACACACACTAACCTCCCCTCCACACACACTGGGCAGTTGCAGGATTCAAATCCCTATATAACTATGTTATGACACTCATGACAGACGCATTAGCAGAGTGTGCAATTTGAATTACAGGAAGGTTTCTCTTCTCCTGCTGTAGTTATAGGGTGCTGACATCATCCGTGCTTAGATAGGGGAATGTGCATCCTGTAGAGTGCTTTCACAGTTGCCAAAAGGGACATCTCCCTCACACAGACTTGCACACACACTAACCCCCCTCCACACACACTGGGCAGTTGCAGGATTCAAAACCCTACCTATGTTATGACACTCATGACAGACGCATTAGCGAAGCGTGCTATTCGAATTACTGGGAGGTCTCCCTTCTCCTGCTGTACTTATAGGGTGCTGACATCATCCGTGCTAAGATAGGGGAATGTGCATCCTGTAGAGTGCTTTCACAGTTGCCAAAAGGGACATCTCCCTCATACAGACTTGCACACACACTCAACCCCCTCCACACACACCGGGCAGTTGGAGGATTCAAACCCCTACCTAACTATGTTATGACACTCGTGACAGACACATTAGCGGAGCGCGCTATTCGAATTACTGGGAGGCGGGCCTTCTCCTGCTGTACTTATAGGGTGCTGACAGCATCCATGCTTAGATAGGGGAATGTGCATCCTGTAGAGTGCTTTTACAGTTGCCAAAAGGGACAGCTCCCTCACACAGACTTGCACACACACTAATCCTACTCCACACACACTAGGCAGTTGCAGGATTCAAACCCCTACCTAACTATGTTATGACACTTGTGACAGATGCATTAGCAGAGCGCGCTATTCAAATTACTGGGAGGTTTTTTTTCTCCTGCTGTACTTATAGGGTGCTGACATCATCTGTGCTTAGATAGAGGAATGTGCATCCTGTAGAGTGCTTTCACAGTTGCTAAAAGGGATATCTTCCTCACACAGACTTGCACACACATCAAATCCGCTCACCCACACACACACACACTGAGCAATTGCATGGTTCGAACTCCTACCTACCTATATTATGTCACTTGAGGGAGACGCATTAGCAGAGCGTACTAACCGAATTACTGGGCATCTGGTCTGCACCTGCAGTATTTATAGGGTGCTGACATCTTTATTTCTACAGAGGTATGTACATCTAGTACTACCTGTCAGGTGGGGGATAGCATATATATGCATTTGCAGCCACCTACGTCAGGGTCAGATATGCACATCGCACTGGCAGGTTATGTTCTATACCATGCTTCATGACCACAGGACCTGTAACACACAACACAACCAGTCCAGAACACCACGCCCATATCCAGGACACACACTTAGCTTCCCTGGGAACAGTGCCGGGATATGCAGATGTTCACATACACCATTCCAGTTGTTAACATCAGGTACAGGCATATTGTGTGTGAGAACTACTCAGGCCTCTACCACTTTACCCTACAGCCACTACAATTTGTGGGTCCATGTGCTATGGCAGAACCACACACCACAGCCACATGGGGGAATACATATTGCACCTGTCCATCTGCAACATGGGTACTCACTGTTCCACACCAGAGTTAGACCACCATTGTTGATATCTGACCATACCCACCTTTCCCTGGACATCCATATCCCATCCCCACCCCCAGGCAAGGTTGTCACTGCACACAAACTGTATTTAGCACAAGCAGACTCTACTCTTGTGAACACTGGGGTGGACGACTTCAAAGGACCCATGCTGGGGGACTATACTGACCACTCTGCATAATCCTTGACAATTGCATTCTATGAGCATGTGTAAGGTTTGCATTGATCATGCTATCCCACATATATTCATGACTGCTCCACAACAAGACACCTGTCAGGTGTACACCAGCCATATATGAGCCGTCCAACAGACAGAGTGAGCTAATGCATTGCAGAGCTGTAGCCCACACAGGTAGGACATCTGTGAACAGTTCCGGCATGACACTTCATTCCCACATAATCATCACAACACAGTGTTGACAGTGGAATTGTCCAGACAATGCAGATAGGGCTCCCATCAGTCTGTTATTGACGGTCACTTACTGTTAGAGGTCCTCAGCAACCCTCTTCCAGCACACAACAACAACATGGCTGTTGCTTAGCACATTCAAACCCTGGGATCTCCACTGTGCCCCTGCTTGACAGAGGCACAGCTCACTAGCCTCACATGTTGCCTTATGTGACCTACTTTACAGTGGCACAGTAGCCTACTGTACTGGGGATGCAGATGCCAAGCACACTCTGGCTAAGCTGTCATTCCCTAGGGCAACAAGCCTAGTATTGACCTCTACACCCATATGTTCAATTGTCAGATGCACAATATTTGTTGTGCTGTTCTACTGTTTGTAGGTCTTGATTGCCATAGCATTCCCTGTTCCTATGCACAACTTGTGTACCTGTGGAAGATGTTTGAATATGAGGGCGATCCACTATATCACTTATGTCTCTGTAGTCATTTACTGTGTGCACTGGGCAGATTGCTGTAATGTGGTTGGTTCCTGGAATGACATGTACAAATATCAGATATGTGTGGCCAACTGCTAAATGCAGATATGGCCTAAGTGTGTGAGCATGCCCAGTTCAGCCTTTCCATGGCATGTTGTCTGACATGTGCCTCATTTATCAAAGTGGCGAGCATGCCCAGTGTGAGCTTTCCATATGTTGCACTCTGAAGTCCACCACATATTTGGGTGTGTGTGAACTTCAACAATATCTCACGTTTATGGTTGTGTGTTTGGTGTCATGTTGTGTACTAACTGGCCAACTGCTTCGTGTCTGCCACAACAGGGATTATACTGTGCCTGCAGGGATTGCACGGGATACTTTGCAGACAGTTGTCAACATACTTTCATAATGACCTAACAGTGTAGTACCGTATAGTGTACTGGTTCAGTACTTTCACTGTGGTGGACGGTATCCTGGGCTTTAGTCCTATCACTGCTTGACATCTTCATAGTGAGCACAACAGACTGTGTAGGGGCCAGTTGTGCACATATGACCATGTTGCATTATGTTCAGATATGGACTACCTACACCAGGCTTGTCCAACATTGGTAGTGTATTCCACAACATAGGTGGACATTGGCAAACACTAGCGATGTTCCCTAGGCCATTTCTGATGCTAGTCACAGGGTGTGTTTGTCCTTCAACACACATTATAACTGGAGTTTGCCATGACATATGTCATGGTTAGTATACTGTGCCTCCGTCTACCTCTGACATAACAGTGATACCCAGGGTTAACCTACCAACTCCCATCCACTCATCGGGATTCCTCTTGAGGGGTGTCGATAGGTGACTCTCTGGCTAACCTGTACCGGGAGTTTACTCAAGAGTGGGGGTGCCTTCTGTGTTATAGATCATTCTGTACAGCTTGTCCTATGTATGTCAGTGCTGGGGTTCAGGTCTCTCATGTGCATAGCTCACTGCCATTCAGATTGTACAAGGTGCAGCATGTTCATTGATTCCAACTTGGACATGGCTTCATACATCAGGCACAGCTTGCCTCTGGCTGGGCAGTATGGCAGTGTGTGGAGCTGCAGTTTGTTTACTCAGGCAACACATGGCATCTGTTCATGCTCTTTGCTACTCCTGGTGGGGTACTGTTGTGGACTTTACAGTTGATGGAGGTGTCTGCTGAGGTATATCCCACAGGGGCTATTGTAGTAAATTGTGACCCTGATGAAGGATGACTGCAGAGCCACAGTGACCTCCCCTTATCTACATCTGACAACCTCCATGATTGGGTGGGTATATGGTATGTTTCTGCGAACACTACAGCCACATGTTTGTCCAGTGCAGGATATCTATCACCTTGTGTCCCCAGGTCTCTCATTACATATTAGGTACGTAATGGGTTAACACCAGTGTGGTAATTTGTGGGCACTTACTGTATATCCACGGTGGTTGTCTATACACAGTTCTGCAGTTAGCTTGCTGACATGGCTATGTCTCCAGTTGTCTGTTTCTAGGTGGCCCTTTTGTGGGTTGCTTGTGTCAGCTGGGGGTCGGATATGGTGGGCTGTTTGTACTCCTCTGCATACATGTTCAGTCACAGTCCTTCCATGTTGGCCTATACCTATGGGACATATATACGGAACGGGGGGTCCCAGGACCAAGCCTTGTGGGATGCCACTCATATCTGCTTTGTAGTCTGACATGGATGCAGCATGTCTGACCATGTCAGTTCTGTCCTTGGTCTGGTTTGCAACTCCTCTACTGACATAGGGGTATATATTTAAGCTGGTGAACATATCCATACTGAACTCGTAGGGTATTGTCTGGAAGCATATGCACGGTCCAGCTACGCTGTGTGGACCACATTGCCCTCATCAATGACCTTAATGACTGTTTCAAATGGGTCAAACATGTTTAGGGGCAGGATCTGCAGTTATGACAGCCACACTGTGTAGGGTCCGGTATCAGTAGGTCCACGATAGCGTTATGTCTGCGGTACATACTGATCCTTTCCATAGCTGTGCAGACCAAGCTTGTCAGGATCCTGGGGTGGTAGTTTGCAGTATCCACTCAGGCAACACCTTTGTTGTGAAAGACCACTGTTGTTGTACACTGCTCTTTGGGTACATATCCTGTGGTAAGGCTGACAATGGGCAGTAGTGTGATTTGGCATTCCATTATTCTTGGAGTCCATGTTGGCCTCAGCCCAGGACACCATCACATACCTTTGCTGCTGCGTGTTTTGCTTTGCAGATGATGGCTGTTACCTCAGCATCTGCAATGTCAGGGGACCAGCAGTCTGCTGGGATAGATATTTTGCATTCTGGGGGGGGGGGGGTTTGCACTACACCTGTCAGGTTGTATGTTGGCAATATGTGTGTGTGTTTGGTATGTTGTTTGTAATATCTGTGTGATTCAGAGCATATCTGTGGATTCCCAACATGGTTCCTACCATCAGTTAAGTAAGCCTTGTGATTATCCTTAGTGTCCTGTACAATTTGTATCTTCATAGGTTCATGGGTTCATACTAGGCTATCCACCCTAGGGCATTAGTAAGCCAAGCCAGAGTGTGTGTGTCTTTCGCCACCCCTTGCTATGTGACTATTATGGCCATTTATGATTTTCTTTACTGTGCCTCTGTCTGGTCGTGACACAGTGAAGACCCCCAGTGTACATGTACGATTATCCATCCACTTGGCATTATTCCTGTGTCAGTCAGGGGCTCTGCCTAACATGGATTGGGATCCTGTTTCTTGGTGTGGGGAGCCTCTGGGTTATGTATCTGTCCCTCCAGCACATCTTATTTCATTATGTGTTGAGGCTGACATCTGTCACTCTCACAGCTCCAATGGCTTTGATTTCCTGTGGTGGAGCATGTCCATTACTCCTGTGTTGGACATGGCCTTGTACAACAGACATACAATGCCTCTGTGTAGGCAGTCTGTGACTGCATTCAGCTGGGGTGTCTGCAGCCAGGCAGCATATGACATATATTTGACACCCTTTATCCTCTTGATGGGGTACCTTTGAGGTCTTCCAAACCGCTGCAGGTGTCACGTACGGTACATCCCATATGAGTCATTGTACTAGATTATGGGTCTGATAAGGGAGCAGTACAGGGGCACAGTGACCTCTGTTGATGTAGATGTGAATCCTTTCATGATACGGTGTCCAATATCGACAATCTTCCTAGCCACATTGGCATTGTGATTGTCACATGACAGATTACTGTCGACTTGTGTCCCTAGGTCCCTGATTACTCCTTGCATACATAATGGTTTACCACCTATGTGGTAATTTGTGAGTACCTTGTCTGGTATTTGGTGGGACATTCATACTGTCCAGTGTCTTCAGGATGTCTGGGTGTGGTTCTTGTGTGTGAGAGTGTGGTCTGTCGCATGCTACAGACTGTACAGCAGTTTTGACTACACTTAGGTGCACATGGGTGGTCTCCACTGCTTTGTGCATTGTCAGTTACCTGGCCATATGGGTGCCTGTGCTGCATATGGATACTCCCCCTCCTTTGATGTTTTGGTCCAGGTGTTGGGGCCATAACGCATGATATGTGGTATAACCTGGTAGTGCTGGTGTGCTATCAGTAGGCTTGCAGCAGGCTTCTGTCACTGCACAGACATCGATGTTCTCCATACTGGGAAGTGCCTCAGGGGCATGCATATTGCAGTTTACACATCTGGCATTGGTCAGTATTACCCTTATGTTTCTTGCCACTTATGTTTTCTAGGGTGGTGGGTTAGTCTTTTTGGCCTTGCCTACATACGGCTCTATGGAGGTGGCAAAGGCCTTATCCAGTATCCAGATGCCCAGGGGTAACAGGTGCAAGCCATCCCTGGAACAGCAGCATGGCTTGTCATGCATGACATCTCAAGCAGACAGACATTAGACCCTCTTGGACTGACAGCTGTAACTGTGCCACCTGTTAAAGCTGATCATTCTGTGTTTGTACTATGGCATCATTCTTGGTGAGGGTTGGATACTGCAACCCACCAGTGTTACCGGCCTGGGGTACATACTCAGAGAGCTCATCCATGTCTCTTTTCATGTAGTCCAGGGAGGTACATCTCAGGTCATTCACACCAGCATGGACAATGAGTGCATCATATTTCTGCTTGCTTTGGGGTGACCTGCGTACTTGTGTTATGTGGCATATTGTGGCAGCCTACAGGCAGCTTACTGTACCCTTTCCCTTGTTCAGTCTGGTGAGTGGGACAGCAGTGTGTCTGCCTATACAGACACCTATTACAACTGTATCAGGCATGTTGTTTCTCCTTCTGGCCTGTGACTGTTTGGCACACCAGCTATGTGTACTATGTGTTGCATGTGCTATGTTTGGAGGTTGTGGTTGCTTGGGATCTGATTTGGAGGCTTCTGTTGGTGTGGTGTGTTTGTAATTAGGGCCTCCGGGAATGTCTGTCTGTGTTTATGTGTTTGGTTTACAGTTCTGATAGGTCTATGTGGGACTGGGTTTGTGGTGTATGTGGTTACCTTCTCCTCCTGACTAGTTTTGACAGTACTGAGTTGGGGTAGCAGCCTCCGGTTTGGATAAATGGTTGCATCTCTCACATATATTTGTATTTATTGGGAGGAGTTGTGGGTTGTCTGTGTACTTGGGGCAGGTGTCACATTGCCTCTGGATTCACAGATTCTACTTGTTGTGGCTGGCCTTAGTGGATTGTATGTGTGGACATATTTTATTGCCATACTACTGATCAGTGATTACTTCCCTTTTTATGTTTGCTCTATCATGTAGTAGCTTCCTCATTCTCTTGCATGGTTTGGTAATGGCTGGAGTCCAGCATGCCAGATGCCTGCGTGTATGGCATTGTGTCTTGTTGTTATTTGTGATTGCATACTCCAAACATTCCTGGCTGTGTTCATGGAATGCCTGTATAACATGTTCTGCGGTGTGTCCCATATTCTGCACTTGCACAGGGCCTTTTGTGGATTCCACATCGGTTTGGAGGGGTGCAACCTATGCTTTAAACATGTTTTTCTCTGTGGTTTTCTGGCCAGGGTCTGTGGTAAGGATGTGTATATCCAGTGTGATTACTCTATGGTCTGGTCTTACCAGTGAGGGATACACTTCTCATCTTGCCATCCAGTACACATGTTGCTGATTATCACATCCAGTATGCTTACCCCTCTTGTGGGAGTGGTACGTTGTTCCTGGGCATTTTGGTTTATGGATTCTGGGAACTTTTCTCCTACTGTGTTGGTGCTAGTATAATGCTCCCAGTGTATGTCTGGGTATTTTCAGTCAAGCAATATAATGTGGTTTGGGGGGCTTGATATATTCATGTATTCAAACATAGGCCAGGTGCAGTTCCTGGAATTAGGACAGTAGTCGGCAGCAGGCTATATACTGGGAGGCGGTTTTAGCCATTGGTATTTGACCATGGCTAATCCATGCTGCTTCTTGTTGTGGTACCAACATGGGGGTGTGGTTATCCTTGACATTTATTGCTAGTCACCCTCCTTTTGTAGCTTGTTCCATGTTTTGCGGCTGTACAGCACAGTATGAGGTGTAACCTGGTAGTGTTAGGGTGCTGATGTGAGCCTTGACCCAGTTTTCTATTACAGGACTGATATCAACATTCTCCATACTGTGTGCGTTTACACTGCACGCATCTTGCTGTTTAGACTTCTGGCATTGGGTAGCGTTACATCTAGGTTCCTATCCCTTGTGGTACCTATGTAGGTGGGTTTGTGTTTTGAGACTTACCTATTCAGGGCGTGTTGTGGGTACTGACAGCCTTTGCCAGTATCCATGGGGTCTGGACTGATAGGTGCACACCACCCCTAGCAGGTGGTGCATCATGTCATGCTCCGCATGTCTTCCCAGGCTGAAACACATTGGCTCCCCTTTGACTAACTGCATTACTTCAGCCAGTTATTGCAATTGATCATCCCATCATCATTTTATGGCTTCATGCTTGGTGAGGGTGGATGTTAGTCAGGGTCCTCAGGTGTGCATATAGTACATGGTGTTACATTGCTTAACACATGGCATTCCTGCCTCAGGTGGTGCTGCAGGGCTGCCTCTGTCGGATGCGCATATTACACTCCCTGTACATGTTTGTGAGCAGGTCATGTCATTTTAGGCATCCATGTTATTATTTGAGTGAGTCAGAGGGGGTATCATTCCCAGGGTTCCTACTGAGCCAGTGTATGCGCTATGCGTTGCCTCTTTGCCAAGGCCAGGGCATACTGGGCACGCCTCCTTCTGCCTACTGGGGCAGGCTCAGGTTGTTCCTCCTCTGAGTCACGCTCTGCCTGTGATGGCCTTGGCAAGGGTGGGGGGCTGTTCGGCCCAGCCCTATGCTGGTCCTGCTGCAGTTGTTTTCGCAAGATCATATTATGTAGCATAGCACATACCATGACAATTTGGGTACATGTAGTTGGTGTGTACTGCAAGGCTCCACCAGATGTGTCCAGACACCGGAACCGTGACTTGAGCAGCCCAAACACATGCTCTATTACATTATGTGTTTGTGCGTGTGCCTCATTATGGCATTCCTGTTCAGGTGTGTGTGCGTTTCTGATGGGTGTCATCAGCCACGGCTACAGTTCATAACCTGCATCCCTCACTAGGTGTCCGTGTGGGATGTCCCCATTGGAAAATGTCTGGTACAGCTGCTTCAAATGCCAGATGTAGGAATCATGGTAGCTCCCAGGGCAGCCAGCACACACATTCATTATTATGCCCTGGGCATCACACACGACCTGGAAGTTGATGGAGGGGAAACCCTTGCAGTTAATGTAGGCCCTACCCCGCTCACCGGCTGGTGCTTTGATGCGTATGTGTGTGCAGTCTATTGCACCCACTACCTCAGGGTATTCCGCTATTTGCTGGAAGAGACGCATATTGCTGGACAATACCTCATGGGCATTGGGGAAATATACATGATCACCGACATGTGCTGTTATGGCATCCTGGAACTGGTGCAGTACCCTGGAGGCTGATGCCTGTGATATCCCCATCATATCACCAGTTGGTCTTTGGAAGGTACCTGTTGCTAGTATTCTTAGGCCAACACATACCTTGGTTTCCACTGGGATGGGTTCCCCTCTGTTGGTTCTGTGTGTGAGGCGTGGCCTGCACAGCTCAACTATTTGCTGCAGGAGCTCTCTGTCCACTCTATAGTGCTCTACTATCTCCAGCTCATGTAACCTGTGGTAGGTGACCCTGGGCCTGTACACTCTTCTCCGTCTCCTCACTGTGGGTTGTCTGGCACCATCTGCATTGTCACCACCCTCAGCAAGTCGCCTATGTCTCATTATGACAGCTATGGCAGCCCCTAACATTTCTACTCTGAGTTCAGCTTTTTCAGTTTTCACTTCTAATAGCTTACTCCTGTCTTGCAGTGTCTCTTGAGAAAAACATCCTGCACTGCTGTTTGCAGAGTTTTAAGGGCTGGGCTGGGCTACTATTCTGCCTGTGTAATTGCCTGCTTCTAATTGTTTTCACCTGCTAGCTCCAGCAGTATTCCCTGCTAGCTTCCTACTAATTCTGTTGCTTCCTTTTTCCTTTCTGTTTCCTCAGGGGGGAGCAGCGTGCATACCAGCAGAAACACGCTCACAGTGGCTTACACGCGCGCACACATGCTTACACGGTTCAGGATTTGCCTATTCGGGTTAAAATGCGCGCACACCAGTGCAAACAGTCTTACAAGTCTATCAACAGGCTCCCACATGCTCAGTCTGCCTTACAAACGCGCACACTGCCCTACTCGCGCTTCATGGCGCGCACACGTGCGCATGCACGACCAGCAAGAAACTTTGGTGTAAGTAACAGTGTACACCTTCCATTTCTTGACTTTCCCATGCTTATCTTGTGGCACTCCTCTTTCCCTGATCTGTGTCTGTCATCTGTCATGTTACACTAACCTCCAATGAACTACATTTCTTTCTGCCATTCCCCCCTGTGATGTCACCTATCTCCTACTCTATTCCTCCCCCTTATGTATCTCTTACACTACTCAGACTGTGCCCATTTGCTATGTGACTGTGGGATTCAGTATCCTAACCCTCATTTACATGAGATTGCCTACTAATGCTTAGTTACATGTCTTAAACTCAGCTTCCCCCCTTAGCAACCACTACACGGTGGCAATGTTGTTTTTGGTCTGCTGGTCTCTGCATTGTCATTCCATGTATTGCATAAAACCCACATTTGTTGGTTTATAACCTTCATTTTTATGTTTTATACAGCGCAGCCCGTTTGCGCGGGGCTGCACTGCGAAATTATATATTTTTTAATTTTTTGCATCGGGTTACCTTGCCAATGGCCACATATTTGCCCATTGGCATGCTGCCCGACACATATGCACCCTTTCTTTAGAGCTGACATGGCTCCGTTGTGATTTTTGCAGAAACGTACTCAGTTGTCAACTGAGTACATTTCTGCAGCTAAAACGTCTCTTACACGGGCTGGTTTCTGCTTCGTGGCTCGCTAACATACCTCATTTGCATACCTTTTGGCTGCAAGTGAGGTATTTAGCATATCCACGCCCAGTCCATGTAAGAGATGTTTTAGCTGGTCTCTTACACAGAGTTTTGGGCTGTTCCTGGATCGCGAGGCTTGCATGGAGTGTTACACGTCTCTTACACTCCGTGCAAGCCTTCGTGAATCCTGCCCAATGTGTAACAAAAAATGTGCAATAGCTATTAATTGATGTAACAACCTTTATGATAGAATGCATAATTTACAATTTTACATGACTATATTTCAAGTTTACATCATGGTGGAAATGCTGTCATGTAATTAGTGTTAGGGCAGAGGGGAATGTAGGAGATGATGTTAAGAGGTGCTAGTAGGTCAGTGAGAGACAGAGTAAGGCTAGAGGTTGAGAGACCTTTAGGGAGTGTGGCCTGCTGTATGGTACGGTCAGTTCAATCTGGTATAGAGAAATGTTTTAAGTTCATCTCTGAAGGTAGGGGAGGGGGGATGGTAGTTCCATTACACTGGAATGATGGATAGTTTAGGAAATAGGATGCTGATAGGATGGAGGTAGGATGGATATAGAGCGCTTGTTGCATTGCAGCTTGGTTTGTGGGGGATGTTGCTGGAGTTGTTCGAGAGAGGCATCTGAGGCTGTAGTATGTTCATTCGGTATAAAGTTTGACAGCTAGTGATGGGAATGATGTAGGTTGGAGAAGTTTTAAGAGGAAAGAGTTTAGTAGCAGGTCTGCTGTATTTTGTACTCGGGATCATTTTTTGAGGGTGAGGCAGTGGTGCTCATGAGACGGTAGATTTTGTTTTCGATTGTCTGTAGTATGGAAGAGTTTTTTTTTTTAGAGGCAGCAGCTATAAAGGAGTTGTCCATATTTGAGTTGATTCATTTATTTATTTATTTATGTTACATTTGTTAACCATGCTAGTCTAACTGGATACATGTCCATTTTCAGTTGAGGCCCGAGGGGTTAAGCTCCAAGACTTAGAATGACTCATTTGTCTATATCTGCCCTGGTTGGGTAGGATAGTTAAGGTAAGATTTTCTTAGCCCAAAAAAGATATGAATTACCTTTTGCCCTTAATTTCTCAGTATGGTTATGGAATGTTAGTGACTGGTCTAGTCAGCTGAGGTATTTGAAGGAGATGGTTCTTTCTGTCAGTGTGCCACAAACAATGGTGATTTTCTTAAATTTGGGGGTGGAGCCAAATATCATTTTTTTTGTTTTTGGTGAGGTTAAGTATTAGTGTGTGTGTGTGTGTGTGTGTGTGTGTGTGTGTGTGTGTGTGTGTGTGTGTGTGTGTGTGTGTGTGAGATGAACCAGGAATTAAGGGAGTTAAGGTCTTTTCCAGCTGCATTTCATTTGTAGAGTGATTGTGGTTTGATCTAAAGATTGCCATGACATCAGCATGGAGGATGAGTTACAGAACAAGAAGATCATGAGGTAGTTTATTAATGAAAAGAGAAGAGAAGAGAAGAGAAGAGAAGGGAAGGGAAGAGAAGAGAAGAGAAGAGAAGGGAAGGGAAGAGAAGAGAAGAGAAGGGAAGAGAAGAGAAGAGAAGAGAAGGGAAGAGAAGAGAAGAGAAGAGAAGAGAAGAGGAAAGAAGAGAAGAGAAGAGAAGAGAAGAGAAGAAAGAGAGAAGGGAAGTGAAGAGAAGAGAAGGGAAGAGAAGAGAAGAGAATAGAAGAGAAGGAAAGAGAAGAGTAGAGAAGGGAAGAGAAGAGAAGAGAAGAGAAGAGAAGAGAAGAGAAGAGAAGAGAAGGGAAGAGAAGAGAAGAGAAGAGAAGAGAAGAGAAGGGAAGAGAAGAGAAGAGAAGAGAAGAGAAGAGAAGGGAAGAGAAGAGAAGAGAAGAGAAGAGAAGAGAAGAGAAGGGAAGAGAAGAGAAGAGAAGAGAAGAGAAGGGAAGGGAAGAGAAGAGAAGAGAAGAGAAGAGAAGAGAAGAGGAAGAGAGAAGAGAAGAGAAGAGAAGAGAAGGGAAGAGAAGAGAAGAGAAGAGAAGAGAAGAGAAGAGAAGAGAAGAGAAGAGAAGGGAAGAGGAGAGAAGAGAAGAGAAGAGAAGAGAAGAGAAGAGAAGGGAAGAGAAGAGAAGAGAAGAGAAGAGAAGAGAAGAGAGAAGAGAAGAGAAGAGAAGACAAGAGAAGAGAAGAGAAGAGAAAGAGAAGAGAAGGGAAGAGAAGAGAAGAGAAGGGAAGGGAAGGGAAGAGAACAGAAGACAAGAGAAGACAAGAGAAGAGAAGAGAAGAGAAGAGAAGAGAAGAGAAGAGAAGGGAAGAGAAGAGAAGAGAAGAGAAGAGAAGGGAAGATGAGAGAAGAGGAGAGAAGAGAAGAGAAGACAAGAGAAGAGAAGAGAAGGGAAGGGAAGAGAAGAGAAGAGAAGAGAAGAGAAGGGAAGAGAAGAGAAGAGAAGAGAAGAGAAGAGGAGAGAAGAGGAGAGAAGAGAAGAGAAGAGAAGAGAAGAGAAGAGAAGAGAAGAGAAGAGAAGGGAAGAGGAGAGGAGAGAAGAACTTGGGGATCTCACACTCTAATAGGAATGGACTGAGGGAAGGAAGATTTTACTTTAATAATCAAGAATCGGTTTACTATTAAAATTTCGAACGGCACTCCGTCGACTGTACTATAGTCGAATACGGATGTTCGAAAATGATAATTGCGAACTCAAAAAAATAATCTAGGAATGGGTTTTAACATGGGTCAAAGTAGGGGAGATGTTTGTAGTTCAGAATAATACTGAACACCTACCTCGACCCATGTTAAAACCGTTCCTAGATTGATTTTTTTATTTCAACATTCGACGTTTTCGAACTTCCGTTGACGACTATAGCACAGTCGACGGAGTGCCGTTCGAAATTTTAATAGTAAACCCAAGAATCTATTTGACATGAAAGAGGAGTTGGTGGTAGATAGACCAAGGGCTTTTGTGAGGTCAGCAACTATTGTTCATGCCAGGTTACCATTGCCCATGTTGAGCAGAACATCATCAGGCTCCAAAGTGCCATCACTGTACTACAGCCTGTCCAGAATCCATCCTATTTAGTGTAATGACACAGTATTGCTAAATGCAATTTGTGAGTTAGATATAAATGTTTTTTTTTTCTAGCACATTGCCAGTACTGTGTACGATGGAAATAGGATGAAAGTATTTATTTGGCAGCTTCCTCTAATAAGGGAGGGAATCCTAGCTAGCTTTAACTCCTATAAGTGGGAAGAGTCAAAGCAGACAGGGCAATTGTTCATAAAAGAATAAAGTAATTCCAGAAGTTATCAAGCAGAACTGAGAAGCAGTAGGTTTGGATTAATGAAAGGGGAGCACATTTATAACAGTAAATGTAAAAGAAGATGGAGACCACAAAAAGGCTACGAATTGAAGACAAATGTGGATTGTTGCTATTAAGAGGGATAAAAGATAGATAAAAGGGAATAATATATGGTTAGTGGAGTCAATGAAAAGCAAGCAGCAACTCTAGACGATTTGAAAATAACATTCATCAATCTCACATTGTAATTCCTGTTATAAAACATGCACCTCAAGTATGTGAGGTTACTATTCAGCTTTCTTTAACTCAAGCAGAGAAAACCCACAGGTAATAGTTACCAGCAATTGTTTCAGTCTGAGCAAATGCTTAGCATTAGGGTTCACAAGTCTAACTGGCTTAAATGCTGCTGCTATTTTCAAAACAATTATTGATGATTTTAGCACATTTCACTTAAATTTAGAGCAGCCAAGTGACCAAGCATATGTTGATGGCTGCTGAGCAATGGCAGGAAAAGAAAACTGTATACTATATGAAATATATTCCCTAAAGTTGTATTTGTTCATTGTTCTGTGCATAACATTAACATTGTATAAATGATTTTATCTTTATACCTGAAATTAGAAATGAAACTTCTACCGTTAAAACTATCATCGTCATTTTTTTGTTCCATCCAAAGAGAAGAAATCTTATTCCGTATATACGACTAACAAATGAAGTATGCTGGTTTACAAAATACAAAGGCATGAGGTTTTTTCTAACTTAGCAGGCAAACTGCATCAAGATACCTATTAGTTATAGAGTTCTTCACTGACAGAACGTTTTATCATTTTCTTGGTATAATTTCAGCTAACTCTGTAATGCATGAACCCGTGTCACACACTCAGTGCTACTCATCTTCACATTCTTACAGCTCATGATCAAACACAAGACCGTATAGCTGCCTTCCATGTCACAGGAAAAAGACAACCATCCTCTCCAGGATTAATTTCCATTCCTTGTATCCTGTGAGATCTGGGATAAGCTCTGACTCACCAGCAGCAACAGTGATGTAGACAAAATATATATCAGAGATTGCAAGAATAGATAGACATCTGGTCAGTTGGATGGCAGGGTGAATTAATTAATGAATGGATGCATTTCCAAAGTAAAAAAACAAGTAATAATCCCAAGAATGGGTGCAGTTATGGTGTGATGTATTCTGAATTGCCAGGAAATAGTTAATTCCACTGTTACCCATCCACCTAAGCCACAAATTACTGCTATCATGACATAACAGAGGCAATATGGTTAGAAGTATGTTTTTCAAAAGTGAGTGAGCTTCTTGAGAAAAAGGGAAAATGCTGAATTGTACTATAATCTACTTGTTTTACGCATACATTTTCTTGTGCCTTTAAGGTTAAATAATCTAAGTTTCTAATTAAATTCAATAAAGTTGAGGGGGAGTGGAAACTTACTGATAGGAATTTCAGATGAAGAATCTCAGTCATTCATCAGATACATCAAATGGGTTTGCTTATGGCTTGTTTGAGTGTATCAGTAAAAAAAACGTTACTTTCTGTATATTGTTTTGAATAGTAGAGGCTTATTTTTATGAATATGCTGGAATGTAATGCAACAGGATAACATTACACTGTAATATAATATTCTATTAATAAATTAAAAATAAGTGATATATATATATATATATATATATATATATATATATATATATATATATATATATATATTTATATATATGTGTGTATATATATATATATATATATATATATATATATATATATATATATATACACATATATATATATATATATATATATATATATATATATATATATATATTGGTTCATAGGTAAGTACTAGGCTATCCGCCCATGGGCATTTATAAGCCGAGCCACAGAGTGATAGCTTTCACCTCCCCATTAGATTAGTAACCTGGGCCTCTGTCAACAGGGCTCCTGAAGTGATCCCAGGGTAGAACTTACGATTACCCATCCACTCATCAAGATTTCTCTTGAAGAGGGTCAGAGAGGAGCTCTGTCGAATATGGATTGGGATTCTATTCCAGAGTGAGGGGAGTCGCTGGGACAGGAATCTATCCCTCCAGCATGTCCTGTTTATTGCTGTACATAGGTTCAAGTCGCTAGAACAAGTGGTTTTGAGGGATCTTGTTTTTTTGAGGTGAAGCATGTCCATTAGTTCAGAGTTTGATATGGCCCTATAGGTCAGGCATAGGTTACCTCTGAGCAGACGGTAAGCGACTGAGAAGAGCTGAAGCTTTTTTAGTTGTGCTTCATAGGGTAATTGTTTAAGGCCCTTAATCCTCTTAGTGAGGTACTTCTGTGGTCTTTCTAGTTGTTGCAGGTGTCTAGTGAGGTACATCCCAAATGGGGCATTGTACTCTATTATGGGCCTAATGAGTGAGGAGTAAAGGGGCACAATCACCTCCTTGGATCTGGATGAGAAACCCTTTATGATCAGGTATGCCACATAGAAGGATTTCCTGACCATTTTGGCTATGTGGTTATCAAAGGAGAGCATTCTATCTACTTGGGTATCCAGGTCCCTAATTACTTCTTCTGTACTTAGTGGATTCCCATCTATGTGGTAGTTTGTGGGTACTTTGTTTTTCTCAAATGGGATTACTATGCATTTTTTGGCATTTAGCTTGAGGCCTTGACTTTGACACCAGGTGTTTGTCTCTGTGAGACCCTTTTGCAGGATGTCTGTGTCAGCTGGAGAGTCAATTATTGCACCCAATTTACAGTCATCTGTGAACTTGGTTAGCCACAGTCCCTCTGCCTTTGCCTGTACTTCGGAGAAATATATACCGAACAGGAGAGGTCCCAGGACTGAGCCCTGTGGGACTCTGCTTGTGACTGGTATAGAGTCAGACATGGCGCCTGCCACTTTTACCATGTGGGTTCTGTCTGAGAGCCAATTGGCAACCCGTCTCGTGACATGGGGGTTGATATTTAAGCTGGCGAGTTTGTCTATGATTCCTG
This sequence comes from Protopterus annectens, assembly GCF_019279795.1. Taxonomy (NCBI): domain Eukaryota; kingdom Metazoa; phylum Chordata; order Ceratodontiformes; family Protopteridae; genus Protopterus; species Protopterus annectens. Next base: position 1,371,819,949 of record NC_056733.1, read on the forward strand.
AGTGTGGGATGGTGTTGAACGCCTTAGTGAGGTCCAGATATGCTGTGTGGACCACCTTCCCTTCATCTATTGCCTTGCTGACTGTTTCAAAGAAGTCAACCAAGTTCAGGAGGCAAGATCTGCCTTTAACAAAGCCGAACTGGGTGGGGTCCAGTGTCTGGAGGTTCCCAATGTCCCTGTTAATGAGCTCTATGATAATGCATTCCATGGCTTTGCAGACCAAGCTAGTCAAACTTATAGGGCGATAGTTCCCAGGGTCAGTTGTGGCACCACCTTTGTGGAGTGGTACGACTGTTGCTGTATGCCATTCTTTGGGTACATAGCCTGTAGAGAGGCTGAGTTTGAATAGTGATTTGAGATGGGGGGTTAGTTCATTTTGAAGCTTGTGTAAGACACAACCTGGGATAGCATCTGGTCCCATTGATGCTGTGTTTTTGGCCTTTGCAAGGGCTGTCTTTACTTGTGTGTCTGAGATATCTGGAGCGCCACATTCTTCTGGGATGGGTGCTAGCCCCTTTGGTGGAGAGGGGGAGGTGAAGTTTGCACTGAACTTGTCAGCCAAGATGTTGGCAATGTCGGTTGGTTCGTTGTATTTATGGCCATTATGCACTAGCTCGGAGCATATCTGAGAGTTTGCCCCTAGACTCTTGACATAGTTAAAGAAGCCCTTGTGGTTATCCTTAGAATCATTGGCTATTTTTCTTTCGAAGTTGGCCTTGGATGATTTAATGAGGGAGCGCAGTTTTTTACTGATGTTAATCAGAGATGCCTTCTTATTTTGGGATTTTGTTCTATCTTGCAGGAGTTTCCTCCTTCTGTTGTAAAGTTTATTTATGGCTGGGGTCCACCATATATATATATATATATATATATATATATCTATATATATATATATATATATATATTATCTACTAATTACTACATTGACAACATGTTACTAATTACTACATTGACAACATGTTTTTTAAGTGTTTAATTTACATTTTAATATTCATTCATTATTTTTTTTCACTTTCTGTTGCCTACTTTATATTGCATGGGGTTGGGTGTTGTTATAAAGATCAAGGTGTTTCCTTCACAGGCACAAGGTGCATGGTTTGATATTCACCTTTGATAGGGACATTAACTAAGCTTAAACTGGCTCACAAGGGCAGCTAGCCAAGTGCCTACATATGAACCTATATTCAGTGTCACAAGAAAGGTTTAAACAGAGGTTTTAGACAGGCAACCAGTTCAGTATGAGGAGTCAGTCTGTTGCAGAGTGCACAAACTCACACATATACGGATATGCACAATTTACCACTTTACTTATTAAATTCCATGGTTACACAGAAATGATGTGTAGACCTTATACAAGAAGCACATCAGCCAGCAGGAGTGTGCCTGGATAAATTAGAACCCTAGCGGAAAAGGTTCCATGGCACCCACTCCATGCTGCCTATCCCACTCTGCTCTACCCATACTATCCAGATTGCTTTTTTCTCACAGTTTGTCTTTTTTTTCAGCTTTTTCCCCAAAGTTATTCACCCATTCATCCATTTATTGATTGATTCATTGATTCATTCATTCAAAATGTTTATCTATGGTAGACTGCACTCTGATAACTGTGGAGGAAACAATTGCATTATGCTATGATGTTTCTAGATGTTCTGAGATACATTTTAGAGTTTTTTGAAAAAAAATAGATTGCCTGAACTAAAAACATGATCAAGTACAGAAATGTAATATTACTCAGCAACTTTTTTTACTTCATCCTTTCAGCATATCCCAACTGACCAAGACTACACTGTAATAACTGTAGCACATATAACTATATTAACAAAAATTGTACATATCGAAAAAAAATCAGTCTTTTTTATTTAAAAAAAGTTATCCAAATTTGAATGCTCAAAACTGACCAACCACTAGGTCACAATAAACTAAGAAGACAAATGCATGTGAGGATACTTAAATCATATCTAGGAAGAGTACCTGCCCCACTTTCCCACCTCAAAATAGGTAGTCACTTTCTGTGTATCCCCCTTTGGTATTAAATTGGGATTAACATTCAGGCACGTACATGTTCAATCATATTTCAAGCTGCTACTGTCATATGTATATACAGCATGCCTCCTGATTTCCTAACCTCGAAAGATAGCCACCTTCTGTATACCCTTGTTATAAAAAATAATGATTACAATAATGTTTCCAACTTGTTATTTCTTCAGACAGTACATTTCTGCTATAGAAACTGTAGGGTCACTTTGTGTATCCCTTTGTAGTTTGAAAAGAAATATTGACCGCATTTTTTCCCAGCTCAACAAAAGCTATAGTGACCTTTGAGGTTTAGGAGGAATGTTAAATAAATAATCTCAATGTCATCAACCACATAAACAAGTGTAGCACATTTCTGTCTATATGCATGAGCAGGGATGGTTTTAGCCTAGGCTGGATATGGGGCAGAGACAGTTAATAAGCCTATGTCAAAATTTAGTTATAGAGCTTTTGTTGGGAGAGGGCACTGGGTCTCAGAAGTTCTGAAGTTCTGGATATTCTCTGATTCATCTACCCCTCCCCATTTTATTTTGAGAGAAATGACTGATAAAACTGATCAAATTACAATAGAATCAGGTGCTTTCATTCAGACAGCCCCAAAACAGTTATAGCCACTTCTATGTACAATTTTACCTCTGACTTTAATAAAAGAGGATGATTGTTGTGTGTAATGTATTTTACCTTTCTTCCAAACAAATAGTTGCCACACATTAAAATATTACACATTGCTTCACATATTCACATTATTCCTGCAAAGTCAAAGTAATAAGCAAACAGCCACAGGCAAATACCTGTTTGATTCCACATAAGACAGCCACAACAATTATAATGATTCTGTCTGTGTGTATCTAGTATCCAGTTAAGTAGTCCATCCTCTCACAAAAGCACACAAGTCCTTCAAAGCCAGATAGTGACTTTTAGTAAAAACAGGAAGGTCTGTTACTTTTGTCCAGCCAACCACATCCACTACAAATCAGTTATAGCCATAATGTCCAATGGCTATGTAATATTATTTCACCTCTGCAGTCCATATAAACAACTTGACACACATTAAAATATTCCAATCCAAGTTGCTCTACACAAGTCAAAATTCCTGAAAAATATTGTCAAAAATATCTGGTTGATTACTGTCAGCATCATTGTAAAAATAGTAATGACATATATTTCTCTGCTCTATTCCCCTCATCCTAACTGCTCACACAAATCACAAAGCCAGAAAACTTGCCAGATATACTGGTTGATCACTGCCAACAGCATTATTGTAAAAACATTATTATTAACCTTATCTAACTGACACCTCGTCGCTCCTCTTTGTACAGAATGTCCCTGATTTTGACCACTGTCATTCACTAATATTCTATAGTAAATTATTTATTACAGTTAGTCAGTAAAGCCAATCAGTAAAGCAACATCAGCTGGAACGCCCATAGAGATACCTTACCAAAAGAGTACAAGGCCTAAACAATATAATAATATATCCTGACATGGACTGGCACAAAGTCCTGTCACTAAATGTGATATTCTGTAGACTAATAAGAGATGATCTGTGTCTAACATACAAAATATTCTCTGACCCATTATTGATGGGATTACAGCAGATTCACAAGTCAAATGGCATTAGTAATACTCAGTCTAGGGATCTAACACTCTTCTGCATTATCAACATAATGATATGGAGGAATAGTTATAACTGCCCTGGAACAGGCTTTCCACCCACATAAAATAAGACTCATCACTCTCCAGATACAAGTGCAACTTGGAACTAAAGAAGCAAACAGAAAATATGCCCCAGGACTGCCCCATCTACTACTAATGGACAGAGGCTGCACCAAAATGCTTTATCCCATACATGGGTCCCCTAAATTTATGCATGGTATGATTCCAGTTATTCTCACTCAGGGTAATATATAATTATCAAACATGGGTTTAATAATGCCAGTCTAATACCAAATAGGAAACTGGCTAGGTATAAAATGGCCTACTAGGCAGTTATCCTATTACTCACCAAAAAAACAGTAAAAGCACAAAAGATTGCAATAAGAAATCAATTTCTTTTTGTGATCTACAAACAAAAAACATACAGCAGAATTATTCTATGGTGTCAGCAGTTAATGCCCAGTCTAGAGACTGTAGAGTTAGGTAGGCATGGATTTGAATCTGACAGGGTGTCAGCAGTATGACATATATGACCAAATGATAAAAGGCAGGACTGCCTTATAGCACCAATATTATAGTCTGGCAGCTGGCACAAAGGGTTAAGGCTATGAGTTATAGTTTCTATGGTACAGGGTTTGATTCCCTCACCTCTAATTCGCCAGCTGTGTAAGCAAACCATGCTTTGTGGGGGGAACTGTGCATTTGGACCAAACTCCTCAGTGGTCTCCTGGACCATAAGCTGAGTAACTACATTGTCACCTAATTTGCCTGAATGCTGGTAGGTTAACATCATTTTTTTTCTGACATGAGCCATTGGGTTCAGGTTAGAGGTAGGGGTTAAATTAAGGTTACAATTTAGGTTGTCACTCAGTAAGGATGAGCAGAGGGCAATGCCCACAATACCACCTTACTAAGGCTAGCTAACTGTAATCTTGCCCCTAACTCCAAACCTTTATGTTATCTTAGAAAAATCCTTTCCATGAAACTGTTACTTAACAAGACACACAAGACACACACAAAACAACCACATACAACATTAAATGTTTCCCCTTCCCTAACCCTTACTCTAATCATAATTACAAAAACTCTTACAAACATTATTGCTTCCTAATGCTACACATTTTAGAATTTCTGAAACATTTACCATTCGAATCCACATACACTTAAATTCTGCAGACTTCCTGCTTTTGAGATGAACAACACTCAAACAAGTGTACTCAACTAAACTTCAGCACACTACACTACAAATGACTAGTCATCAGTGTATGTAGTCAACATATATAAATTCACACATACACACACACACACACACACACACGCACACACACACACACACACACACACACACACAGTACATCTGTAGATGCTGTATCTTACAAAAAAAAGAAAAAGTCAACTATAAAAATTATAAGGATTTACAAATTTTAGTCCTGACATTTTTGAATCTATCTTTTTCTTTGTCTTATAAAACTGTTGTGTTCTGAACTTCAGCATAAACAGTTCAGCTTAATTAAATCATTCATGCTGTGTCAAATAATGCATAACACCTATAAGAAGTTGCATTGTCCTGAGTGCTGTACCACAGATAGCCTCACTCTTGGCAAAAGGTCAGTGTGGAGAGGGCAGGCAAAGACCGAAAATACAAGTGTCTTTTTCTGTGATTATTCACTTAAGAATCAGAGAACTTCACACATAAAAATAATCCTGGAAGCCTAGGTGTTGTGTTTGCCAGACAGTGACTAGCTAATGGGAAGTTATTCTGTGTCTGACTCACCATAAAATATATTTGTGGGAACACTATGTGGACTAAGATCCTCGACAAAGAAAAAGTTTGGTTTAGTGTACAATTCCAGTTGGATAGCAAGCAGGAGTGAAGCAGATCAGGAAAGAATTGACACTGGCCAGCAATGGAAATTAACTACGTGGAAGTGGAATGTCACTGATGTGGAAGTAGTCACAGCTTGTGGATGAGGGTGAAAACTGCCATGTGGATGCAGTTTGTCCTACCATTCAGATAATGTTCATTCTATAATCAAGCTTCAAGATTTATGATGTATCTGTCTCCATCTCTGGAGTGACCCCCTTCAGATGTCCGGACCATTATAAGAACATTCATAAAACCTTGGCTGCCACAATGCAGGTGATATTTCTGCCATTAAATGACTGTTTCACATCAGTATGACAAGGAGAGCAAAACATAGTTGTCAGCCTGTTGTTTGCATGAATCTAACAGTTATTTGGAATAGTTTCCCTTAATGCAGATGGTGGGTACAATGTTTGATAAAGTACCTCATAATAGCACAGAAGTCCTGCTGGGAGACTTTGGTGCTCATACACAAAATGACAGAAATACTTGAAGGGACATGACTGTATAAAACAGCTTGGTTGGTATGAATACAAGACCTAAATGTTATTTAACATATCTGCTAGGCACAGGCTTCAGTAATGGACACCATATTTGAAAACAATGCCACTTAAAAGTATAGTCAGTACCAGAGTACCTTAGATCAAAAGTTATTTATCAAATTTGCAATAGTGCTGTCCAGTATAAGGCGACATATATCAAATATTTGTACAAATAAATGTGCTGGGCTGTCAAGTTGATCGCCACTTGTTGGTGGGTTGGTGAAGTTAGCTGATGTGATGAATGAACAAATATGTAAACCTAAATATGCAGAGTCAGTGTCTTGTAAGTGCCATGCAGTTGATCCTATGCAGGACGAATTCAGTTTCCTCTTCCAAAAGATCTTTTCCTGAGTACCAATGAAGGCCAAGGAGGGTATATCTGTATGATGTTTATTCACAATATCAGGAGATGCAGTGGAAACCAGAAGCTGCTGTCTAAAGGCAGAAAGTATGTATCTTGACTGTCGCCTTGAATGCACTGATAAATACCAGTAGTGACAAGAGTTACCAAATTAATTTTAGGGGTCTACTATTAAGTTCTAGTTTTTTGTTAATTAGTTAGTCATTTTGTTAATGTGTTGCTTTCTTAATTAATAAGGTTTGGATTAGTATTTTAGCCTTAATAAGCTATTATTATATTATATATCTTAATTTATCTCTAAGTTTCAGTTCTAAGGTAGCACAGTCTCAAGGGGGAAGGGGACTTGGTTAAATGAATGAATTTAATGCTTATATTGCTCTTAACAGAACCACCCTCTGTAACCACTCTCTTGCTCCAAATAACCTGATTATATATAATTAATTAATGTATTTAATGCTTTTCAATATACTCAGCTAGGATCACTTATTTGTATGTTTCAATAAAGGATATTCCATTTTTAACTCAGCTATGGACTGCCTACTGTTTTATTACTTTGCAGTCCGTATTTTTAAGTTAAAGTTCAAATGTTATTGGTGAACTGGGTGCATAACTTATTTTAAGGAGTGAAGTTCATACCTGCCACACTGCAAACTGTTGCAAAAGATGAAGGGCCAGATTCAGGAAGGCTTACACGGAGTTCAAGAGTAGTGTAAGCCTCCGTGTAAGCCTCCTGATTCAGGAACAGCCCAAATCTCCGTGTAAGAGACAGCTAACACGTCTCTTATACGGACTGGGCGTGGAAATGCTCAATACCTCATTTGCAGCTCAAAGATATGCAAATGAGGTATTTGAGCGATCCACGAAGCAGAAACCAGTCCGTGTAACGGACGTGTTAGCTGCAGAAATGTACTCAGCTGACAACTGAGTACATTTCTGCAATTAAAACGGAGCTATGTCAGCTCCAAATAAAGGGTGCATATGTTTATTAAGCATGCCAATGGCCAAATATGTGGCCATTGGCAGGAAAAAGTGTTGCAAAAATAAGTTATATAACTTTTTTCCCACGGGATTTATGTGTTTAACTGCAGCGCACACCAAGCAAACGGGTGCGCTACCTAAAACTGAAAACCGAAGCTTATAAACCCACAATTGTGGGATTTATGTATTACATGAAATGTCAATGGAGGGACTTGCAGACCAAAACAATATGGCCTCCGCTTAGTGGTTGTCAAGGGGAAGCTCCGTGTAAGACATGTAACTAGTCATTACTAGGCAATCCTATGTAAATGAGGGTTACAATACTGAATCACACTGCCACATAGGTAATGAGCACTTTCTGAGTAGTGTAAGACTTAGAGAAGGGGGAGGAACAGAGTAAGAGGTAGGTGACATCACGGGGGGGAAGGATAGAAAGAAATGTACCAGATTGGAGGGCAATGTAAGGTAACAGATGACAGACAGACATCAGGGAGGGAGGTGTGTCTCAACAGAACACTAGGAAAGTCAAGAAATTGAGGGTATACGCTATCCCTACACTCAAAGTTTCTTGATATACGTGCATGCGCGCGTGTGCGTGCGTGTAAGGCAGGTTCAACATGTGGGAGCGTGTTGCAAACTGTTTACAATGGTTTGCGCGGGCGTGCACGTGTGTAAGGCAGTGTGCGCGCATTTTAGCATGAATCAGCCTAGCTAACACCGTGTAAGGATGTGTGCACGCGTGTAACACCATGTAGGGATGTGTACGCGTGTTTAAGTGACTGTGAGCATGTTTAAGCTGGTGTGCACATTGCTCCCCTTCAGGAAACAGAGAGGAAACAGGAAACAACCAAAATACAGGGAAACTGCCAGGGAATACTGCTGGAGTTAATTGGTGGAAACAATTGGAAGCAGGCAATTATGCAGACAGACTAGAAGCCCAACCCAGCACTTAAAACACTGCAAAGAGCAGTGCAGGCTGTTTCTCACAACAGATACTGCAAGAAAGTAAGCTATCAGAATTGAAAACTGAAAAAAGCTGAACTCAGAGTAGAAATGCTAGGGGCTGCCATAGCTGTTATAATCAGACATAGGCGAATTGCTGAGGGTGGTGATAATGCAGATGCTGACAGATAACCCAGAGTGAGGAGAAGGAGAAGAGTATACAGGCCCAGGGTCACCTACCATGGGTTACATGAGCTGGAGATAGTAGAGTGCTATAGAGTGGACAGAGAGCTCCTGCAGCAGATTGTTGAGCTGTGCAGGCCACGCCTCACACACAGAACCAACAGAGGGGAACCCATCCCAGTGGAAACCAAGGTATGTGTTGGCCTAAGAATACTAGCAACAGGTACCTTCCAGAGACCAACTGGCGATATGATGGGGATATCACAGGCATCAGCCTCCAGGGTACTGCACCAGTTCCTGGATGCCATGTCACCACATGTCAGTGATCATATATATGTCCCTAATGACCGTGAGGTTGTGGCCAGCAATATGCATCTCTTCCAGCAAATAGCGGATACCCTGAGGTGCTGGGTGCAATAGACTGCACGCACATACGCATCAAAGCACCAGCCGGTGAGCGGGTAGAGTCTACATTAACCGCAAGGGATACCCTCCATCAACTGCCAGGTCGTGTGTGATGCCCAGGGCATAATAATGAATGTGTGTGCTGGCTACCACGATTCCCACATCTGGCATCTGACGCAGCTGTACCAATCATTTGCCAATGGGGACTTCCCACACGGACACCTAGTGGGGGATGCAGGTTATGCACTTGAGCCGTGGCTGATGACACCCATCAGAAATGCACACACACCTGAACAGGAACGCCATAATGAGGCACATGCACAAACACGTAATATCATAGAGCGTGTGTTTGGGCTGCTCAAGTCACGGTTCCGGTGTCTGGACACATCTGGTGGAGCTTTGCAGTACACACCAACTACATGTACCCAAATGATCATGATATGTGCTATGCTACATAATATGATCCTGCGGAAACAGTACAGGTTGTCCATAGAGACACTGGTTGAGTCCCCTCAACAAGAATCCTAATGAGTGGATGGGAGATGGGAGGTTTACCCTGGGTATCAATGTTATGTCACAGGTAGACAGAGGCACAGTATACTAAACAAGACATATGACATGGCAAACTACACTTACGATGTGTTGATGGACAAACACATTCTCCGACTAGCATTAGGTCAAGATACTTCTTGAACACAGCCAGCAAGGTGCTCTGCCTCAAATGGACCAGGATTGTATTCCACAGCATAGGGAGTCTCCGAGTGATAACTCCATCCCTCCAACATGTCCAACATACATCCCTGCTAAGGTGTAAGTCACCTGCACTAGTGGTTCAGGTGGATCTTCTGAGTCTGAGGTGGAGCATGTCCATTAATCTCTGTTTGGACATGGCCTCGCATGTCAGACACATGTCACCTCTAAGCAGACGGTATGTGAGTGAATAGAGTGTGAGTGTCTTCAATCTGGCAGCATATGACAGCTGTTGGGGTTCCTTGATCCTTTAGGTGGGGACAGTCAGGGTGTCTCCAATTGCTGCAGATGTTGGGTGAGATACAGCCAGAATAGGGCATTCGACTCGATCACCGGTCTGATAAGTGAAGAGTACAGGGGAACAATGACCCACTAGATCTGGATGTGAATCCCATCCTGATCAGGTGGGCAATGTAGAAGGTCTTCCTAGCCACTTTAGCAATGTGAGTCTCAGAAGAATGGCGACTGTCAACCTGGGTCCCCAGGTCCATGATAACCTCCTCGGTGCTTAGAGGATTGCCACCTATATGGTAGCTTGGGGTCACCTTGCTTTTCCTGAAGGGTATGTCTACACATGTTGTGCACTTTGACGTCAGGCCATGGCCCTGGCACCAGCTATCAGTTACTGTGAGTCCCTTCTGAAGGATATCTGTGTGTGATGCACTGTCCACTACAGTGCCCAGTGTGCAGTCATCTGCTAACATTGTCATCCAAAGTCCTCCCATGTTGGCCTGTACTTCTGGGAAGTACATGACAAACAATGGGGGCCAAGGACTGAGCCCTGTGTGACACCACCTGTGACCAGCCTGGAGTCTAACATAGTGCCAGCAACTCTAACCCTGTGGGTCCCGTCCTTAAGCCAGTTTGCAACCCATCTTGTGACATATGGGTTTACATTTCAGTTGTTAGGGTTTTCCACAATACCTGAGTGGGGTATTGTGTTGAAAGTGTTTGCAAGGCCAAGGTAGGCTGTATGGACTGCCTTTCCCCAACAATGGCCTAAGTGACCAATTTGAAGATGTCAACCCAGTACAAAAGGCATGATCTGCCCCTGACCAAGCCAAAATGGGATGGGTACAATGTCTGCATGTCCCCTATATCTTTGTTTATGAGCTCAATTATGATCCTCTCCATAGATTTGCAGACTACACTTGTTAAGCTTATGGGGCAGCAATTAACAAGGTCTGTAGAGGCACTGCCTTTGTGCAGATGTGCACAACTGGAGCCTAACCAGGCTGTTGTGCACACTATGGAAATGTAAAGCAGTGATAGGACTAAAGCCCAGGATACTGACCACCACAGTGAAAGTACTGAAACACTACACTAGACAGTGCTACAGTGTTAGGTCAGTATGAACGGATGTTGACAATTGTGTGCAAAGTATCCCATGCAAAACCTGCAGGCACAGTATACTCCCTGTTTTGTTCACACAAAAAGCATTTGGACAGTAACTACACAACATGGCACAGAACACACAACCATAAACTGGAGGTATTTGTTGAAGGTCACACTCATCCACAAATGTGATGGGCTGCAGAGTTCAACATATGTAAAGCCCACACTGGGCATGCTCACACACTTAGATAAATGAGACATCTTTCACACAACATGCCATGGGAAGGCTGAACTGGGCATGCTCACACACTTGGTCCAAATGTTACCCCTAGCAAATGTGAAAACACACCAGAGGATGCTCATCCCCCTTTCTAGACACTGATCATGTAAGCACCCTATAAGTATATTGGAGAAAAAGCTTCTCTCAGTAATCCGAATAGTGCGCCGTGCTGATGCGTCCGTCTGTAGTGTTATAACATAGTTAGGTAAGGGTTTGAATCCAGCAGGTGGCAAGTGTGTGTGGAGGGGGGTAAGTGTGTATGAAAGAAACATCCCTTTTGGCAACTGGGAAAACACACCAGAGGATGATCATTCCACTTTCTAGACTCTGATGATGTCAGCACCCTATAAGTATATTGGAGAAAAGGATTCTCTCAGTAATCCGAATAGCACGCTGCGCTAATGCGTCCGTCTGTAGTGTCATAACATCGTTAGGTAGGGGTTTGAATCCAGCAGGTGGCAAGTGTGTGTGAAGGGGGGTAAGTGTGTATGAAAGAAACATCCCTTTTGGCAACTGGGAAAACACACCACAGGATGATCATTCCACTTTCTAAACTCTGATGATGTCAGCACCCTATAAGTACATCAGGGGAAAGGAAATCCCCCAGTAATGGGAATAGCGCACTGTGCTAATGCATCCGTCTCTAGTATCACAACATAGTTAGGTAGGGGTTTGAATCCAGCAGGTGGCAAGTGTGTGTGAAGGGGGGTAAGTGAGTGTGTATGAAAGAAACATCCCTTTTGGCAACTGGGAAAACACACCAGAGGATGACCACTTTCTAAACTCTGATGATGTCAGCACCCTATAAGTATATCAGGGGAAAAAGAAATCCCCTGATAATGCGAATAGCACGCTGTGCTAATGCGTCTGTCTCTAGTGTCACAACATAGTTAGGTAGGGGTTTGAATCCAGCAGGTGGCAAGTGTGTGTGAAGGGGGGTAAATGTGTGTGTATGAAAGAAACATACCTTTTGGCAACTGGGAAAACACACCAGAGGATGATCATTCCACTTTCTAAACTCTGATGATGTCAGCACCCTATAAGTATATCAGGGGAAAGGAAATCCCCCAGTAATGCGAATAGCGCGCTGTGCTAATGTGTCCGTTTCTAGTGTCTTAACATAGTTAGGTAGGGGTTTGAATCCAGCAGGTGGCAAGTGTGTGTGAAGGGAGGTAAGTGTGTGTGTATGAAAGAAACATCCCTTTTGGCAACTGGGAAAACACACCACAGGATGATCATTCCACTTTCTAAACTCTGATGATGTCAGCACCCTTTAAGTATATCAGGGGAAAGGAAATCCCCCAATAATGCGAATAGCGCACTGTGCTAATGCATTCGTCTCTAGCGTCTTAACATAGTTAGGTAGGGGTTTGAATCCAGCAGGTGGCAAGTGTGTATGAAGTGGTGTAAGTGTGTATGATTGATATATCCCTTTTGGCAACTGGGAAAACACACTACAGGATGCACATACCCCTTTCTAAATAATATCACAATTATGTATGGCTTTTGATTACAGACATGCCATGTGTGTTGTGCACACACAGAATGCCCATGTGTGTGGGTTGTCCTTCACAATAATGCATGACATTGATTACACCGGTTATGGCAATGAACACATGATGTATGTGTGTGCCAAATACACATATGTACCTGTGACTTTCAATAGTTACCATGTGTGATGCCTGCCACATGTGAATACATGGTATTTGCACAGGGTAACATTATGACCGTGGTCTTCTGTGCAGATGCTGCATGTGGGATGTGTATATACAGTGTGAGATGTAGATGCTATCAGCCTAGTAGTGAGGGATGCACACCTGGTCTGGGGCATAAAGTCTACATGTTGTTGATGTACAGGAGCTGCATGTTCTCACCTGTTGTGGGAGTGGTAAGACAGTATTCCATAGCAATGCAGTGACTGCATGCTAAGAACCATTCAGCTAGGGTGTTGTAGCTACACTTATTCATTAGCATTCAGTAATTTGTCGGAATCCCTGGTGAGGGTCTGATGCCAACCAAGGTCAGGGTCTACCAGCCTGTGTCACTTGCTCAGTGATCCCTTCCATGTTCCCTATCATGTATCCCAGTGAGCGACATCCCACATCAGCTGTGGTGGCATGGACAATGACTGAGTCATATGTGTCCATGCATCTGACTGACTTGTATGTTGTTGTTACAGTTTGGCCATGTGTTTCCATCTCATACATGTGATGTACATCAATGGGTAGGGGATAGGGTTGACTGTGTACATGTGGCAGCTGTGACATTACTACATGACACACATATTCCACAACTGTACCATAGAGGTGACTGACAACTGACCTTTGCACATGCTACCAGAGTATTGAGATTACATTGGTGATTGACAGCACATAGGGCCAATGGTGAAAAGAGACATAGGTCCATAGGTTCGTACAGGGATATCTGCCCAGGGCATGTATCCACCTAGCCAGAATGTGCGTGCCTTTCAACATGCATTGTGAATCTGTCTTGCTATGCCCTTTTCCAAGGTTAGTATACTGTGCCTCTTTCTCACAGTGACACATAAGTGATACCCAGGGTAACCCTACAATGTCACATCCAGTCATTAATATCGCTCTTGAAGATAGTCACTGAGTCAGTCCGCCTAACCTCTATTGGGATAATAATCAGGAATGAAGGGAGCCTCTGAGTTGTGAATGTGCCCTCCACCATGTCCTATGTATATCACTCCTGAGGTTCAAGTATTTCCAGCGTGTATCCTGGTGGGATCTGGATATTCTGAGATGCAGCATGGCCATTACGTGAGGGTATGACCTGGCCTTCTATGTCAGGCACAGATTGCCTATGAAGAGGCAGTATGTCACTGAGTAGAGCTGCTGCTACTTTAACCAGTCAGTATGTGGCATCTGTTTGAGCACTTTGATCCCCTTGTTGAGGTACATATGTGGTAGCTCCAGTTGCTGCAGGTGTCTGGTAAGGTGCATGCCGACAGGTTCATCATAGTCAATTATGGGCATGATGAGGGATGAGTAAAGGGGCACAATGTCCTCCCCTGGCCTACATGTGGATCCCATGATGATGTGGCCCATATAACATGCTTACCTAACCACTTTGTCCATGATGTTGTCAAATGGTAGAATGCTATCAACCTGCGTACCCCAAGGTCCATAATTCCTTGGTCTGCACTTACTGGATTAACAAATATGTGGTACATTGTGGTCACTTAGTGTTTGACAAAGGGGATGACTATACTCTTTCTGTCATTCACGTTGAGGCCATGGCTGTGGCACAAGTCGTGTGTTTGCAAGAGTCCCATTTGGAGGATGCGTGTGTTAGCTGTTGAGTTGATTATGGTGTTCGGTCTGCAGTCACCTGCGACTTGCTGAGCCACAGTACTTCCATGTTGGCCTGTACCTATGACAAATATATAATGAACATGACAGCTCCTAGGGCTGTGCCTTGTGGGACACCACTTGTACCAGGTTGGAGGCTGACATGGCTCCAGCAATTCTACCATGTGTGTTCTGCCCTTGAGCCACTGTGCAATACCCATAGTGACATAGGGGTTAATATGTACACTGGTGAGCTTCCCTAGAATGCACAAGTGGGGTATTGTATCCAAGGCTTATGCAAGGCCCAGGTAGGCTGTGTGGACCTCCTTCCCCTTGACAGTGGCCTTGGTGACTGTTTCAAACAAAGCAAACAGGTTTGATAGGCAGGATTTGCCATTGACAAAGCCAAACTGTGTATGGTGACATGTCTGTAGGTCCACAATATCTAGATATGTGAGGTTCATGATGATCCTTGCCATAGCTTTGCAGACAAAGCTAGTCAGACATATGGGGCGAGTAGTGTCCAGGATCCGTGACGGCACCACCTACATGTTGAGGGACCACTGCTGCTGTATGCCACTCTCTGGCCACATATCATGTATTAAGGCTGGGATTGAACAGTGGTGTTATGTCTGGGTGTAGCTCTTCTTGTGGTTCATGTAGGACACAGCCTGGGACACTGTCTGGTCCCATTGATGCAGTGTTTATTGCTTTGGGAAGGGCATCTCTTACCTGAGCATCTGTGATGTCAGGGGGGGAAGCACTGTGCTGCGAGACATATGTTCCCTTTTGGTGTGGTGGGGAGAGAAGGCAGCATTGAACCTGTCCACTAGGATGATGGCAATGTCTGTGTGTTTTATATTTTGTGTGACATATTGCATTACCTCTGAGCATATCTGGGTAGTACCACCCAGGTTACTAACATAACTACAGGCAGCCTTGTGATTATCCTCAGTGGCTTGTGGAATCCTCTCTCAAAGATGGCCTTAGACAATCATATGGGTGCCTGTAGTTGTCTTCCAATACTCATCAGTGGTGCCTTCACATTTTGGGAGGTTGTTGTATCATGTAGTGGCGTCATCCTTCTATTGTATAGTGTGTTTATGGCTGGTGTCCGGCGCCCAGGACATCTGCCTTTGGAGAATTGGGTCATGCTTTCATATGTGGCTTCATGATACATGCATTCCTGAATGTGTCCACAGAATGCTTCTATACAGGTATCTGCAGTCTGGTCCATATTTTCAACAGGCCTTGGGCCTTTGAAGGTTTCCACATCATTTATGAGGGGTGTGCACTTGCTTGACATGAGCTGTTGACAGACGTGCCGCCCTCCAGACAGAGCAAGGGGAGGGTCACAGTCAGCTACCTGTTGGGACGTACCTCCCTGGACCACATGGAAAGAGACACAGAGAAGCTCTTACAGCACCCTCTCAAACTCAGGACTCCCACACAGCCTTCATGCTGACACAGGAGAGTTTAGATTACTCTGCAAACACCATCATACTGGGTGATGCCAGCTACCCAAACATAGACTGTGAACATTACACAAGCCACAATACCCAAGCTCTAAGGTTCTCATTGATCAGACATTCTTTGGCTATGGAACAGGTAACCAACCTTCCCACAAGAGGGGCAGATATACTAGAGCTGATCTTTACAAACATGAGTACAAACTGCTCACCACTGGGAGTATATCCCTCATTGTTGCAATCAAACCATATACTAATCACACTGGAGTTCTGGATCCCCCACATATGCAAACCTCCAACACATCGATGTGTGTGTGTGGGAAATGTCCCTATTAGCAACCGTGACAGTATCGTACAGGATGCAGATCCCCTTTTGAAACACTGATGATGTCAGGACTGTATAACTATATCACCTGTAGTAAAGTCCTCCAGTAATTTGCATAGCGCTCTGCTAATGTGTCTTTCTTCAGTGTCATAACGTAGTTAGGTAGGGGTTTGAATCCTGCAAAGGGAATGTATGTGTGGTTTATGTGTGTGCACTATGCTGGGAGGGTTAACTGCCTTTTGCCAACTGGGAGAACACACTACAGGGTGCACATCCCTCCTCCTACACACAGATGATGTCAGCACCCTCTAAGTACAGCATTAGTAAAGATTTCTCCAACTACTGCAAATAGCACACTCTGCTAATGTGTCTGTTTCTACTGTCATTGCACAGTTAGGTATGGGTTTGAATCTTGCAAATGGAAAGTATGTGTTTTACTGTTGGTGGGGTTAGTGTGTGTGCACAATGATGGGGTGGGATGTGGCTTTTGCCACATGGGGCTATGCACTGCAGGGTGGTCATTACCCTTAACAAGCAGTGATGTTGATAGCACCCTATACAAACAAAACTACAAAACAGAAGGTGGTGGTACTGATAACACATGTAAGATAACACTTCTTCAAGTAATGTCCACAAAACGGAGAAGGATAATCAAAGAATTCTTTTATTCTATACAGACAACATGACAACAGACAACTAACTGCCAGTACTCAGTATAGTGTTACATGCTACTGTAACACGCACATGTACCCGAATATACCTAGATAGTGTTCTGAAGCCTGAATGTGGCAAGTGTGTGGATGTGGGATGTGTCTGTGTGTGCATTTCCGTATGGGAAACATGTTTGCTGTGGCAATCAGGGTACTACAGTACCTGATGCACATTACATCTTCCAACTGATGAGGTTGCCTGCACCCTGTGAGTACAGGTAGAGAAGGGGATGCCAGTAGTAAACAACATAGTGCACTTCTGAAATGTGTACCTGTCATGTATCAACAGCTACTCATGTAGGGTGATAAATAATGGGAATGGCAGGTGAGCGTGTGCATGTGTGTGGGTAGCAGGGTGTGTATAAATGCATGTGTGACAGAACAGATACATGTAGCTGAATCTACATAACAGCACAAGATGCGCATTGCCATAGTCAATGTTAGCATGTGATGGTGTGCAGCTGGTACACTTTGTTAAGTAGTATGGGTGCAGATAACAATTGAGGACATTCATACAGTTACTGCAGCAGGACTGCTGGGATATACACACATTTATACTGCAACAGTCAACAGTTACCAACATGTTACTACTTATACACATCTATGTAGTCACCCCGTGCATCAGCAACGTGTTTACCTTTACCTGCACCGATGTTGTAGTATGCAGGAGGTGGCACAGTGTCATCATATGCACAGGGTGTGGGTTAGGTATGCCCAAGCCGCCACTGGTAACACCAATTGACATGTGTGTGTATGTGTGTTTGTGAGGGGCAGCAGTACAGGGTGGACCGTTGTTGGTGCAGTGTGTGTGTGTATGTGTTTGCCCTAGGTGTTAGGTTTCTGCATGTGTGTAAGCACGCACACAGTCCCACATAATGGCTGCCATGTACAGGGTTTTGTGGACAGCCACAGACTGCACCTGTCAGGTCATCCAGATCAGTGTCTGTGGGCACGGACACGGTACCTGTGCCTGGCAGGGTGCTACGGGCCGTATCCGGTACTAACCCAGACTGGGTACTGTCATCGGAAGCAGGGGTGTGTTGACTGGACACAGTTCCCTGTTGGGACTGTCCAGAGCCATGTGCACGTGGTCTCCTGGGGCATCTGGATGACAGCACAGACCCAGCATTGCTGGGGCTGGTGCTGGCACTTGAGGCGCGCGAGTGGGCCCGTTGTCGTCCGCGGCCACTGCCAGCTGGTGCTCTTGCTGGCATACGGCCACGTCGACGTCGCAAACACACACTATCGCCCTGGCCCATTGACATCTGGTTGTGGAGTAGCTGTTCTATGCCCCCACAACGTCTGTCAACGACATCTGTGAAGTTACGGATAGCATTCGCAACATCACGCATGCCGTCTGTCATGGCTATGCGACATGCTCTCAGCTCCCTCAGACCCTGTCTGGTGTACCTTTCCATACGTGCCTGTGCCTGCATGACAGTTCTAAACATAGTGGAGGTTGACATACCTCCTTGGGCACGTCGGCCAGAGGCAGTACGGCCACGGATGCCCCCACGAGAACCCATGGGCGACTGCCTGCGTGGTACCATTGGAGGCCTCTGCACATGGCTGCCTTGTGAGGATGCATGTACCACAGGTACCACATTACCCTGATCTATGCCCACTGCTGACTGTCCATCACCTAGGGACAATGGTGACAAAGGATGTAATGGCAGGATGACTGTGCGCATTGACGGGGTTGAAAGCTGTGTACTGTCAATTGGCTGACCAATGGCGGACCCAGACACACCTTCCTGCACCATTACAGACATTTCATCATCATCAGTACCTGGGGCACAAGATTCAGGTTCCCTGCTGCAGGTCACCAGAGCAGCACCAGAACCTACGGGAGGAAAACATGGAACACAGATTACAGTCTCAATACATATTTGAAAGAGATGCACTTCAATACTAATGCACACATTCAGAAATGGACACATGCACTCATGGACACTAACACACATGCACACTTGGGCACAGGCACACTTGCACACATGCACACCCCACAGTAAACACACACATCAGTACCGTGTTACACTACTCAATTTACTACCTGTCAATTACAGTTATTGTGAACACAGTCACCAGCATGTCTACTACAGAGTTACACTACTCTTCCTAGTTTTATAAATTGTTTTACAGATAATGTTAAAAGACTCACCAGCATGTATGGCCTGCCTCATTGCTAGATGGGAGGGACCTGGAAGTGTGAAGAGAGTAATGTCAGTGGGCACATGTGTGCCATTCGTTTTGCACATGATACAGTACAGTAGTACACTAGTTCCCTTATACACATCAGCTGCACATCATGTCTGTATATATATCATGATGACAGATACATACCACATGCACACCTTATGCGTGCATGACGTAACAGCGTACAGAACAGTCATATGTACATACCAGGAGTTAACTCTAATCTCACCCTTACCTCTCTTCAAACGTCAACTCAAACTGTACTTCCAAAACCACTGGCTTTGTTCTTCTTGGAGTCCAGGCTAACGTCCCTCTCCCAACCCTCTCTTCACCTTTAACCCCTCATTGTGCATAGAAACTAGCTTCTACCCTGTTTCTTTCACCTTGATGTTCTTCTATGCTCTGACCTACTTCTCCCATCCCTCCCACCTCCTCTTGACTGTCTTCCTTCTTTTCCTCACTTCCCTTCTTGACTCCTGCCTCTTCCATATCATTGTGTCTGTCATACTCCTTCTACTTCTCTACCCTTCTGAGCCCTAACTATTATGTATATGGCTTTTGCCTTATTGCATAACCATTATGCTTTAGGTAGGATTGCTTTGAAACCAACGGTACATTGTGTATGACTCTAAACTGTTTGACTTCCTTACATGTATGTTGATTTAATTAACAGGCTGGTGTACAATTCTATTATGTTGGCTGTCTGTATTGACAACTTGTCTGTCTGCCTTTATTACGTTATGTGTGGAGCTTTTCTCCACAGGCCTCTACTGAAAATGAACTTATATCCAGCTAGACTATCTGGGTCAACAAATGTAAAAGTAATAACAATAAATGAATGTGGCATCTTACCTGCATGCTCACTGTCTTGCTGCTGTGTGGATCCAACCTCCATCAGGATGCATGATTGTTGCTGTTGTTCTGGGGCTGGATCCACAACACTTAGCAGTAGCCCCTCCTGTCTGGTGAGGGGGGGATGTGTGGCCACCCCCCACCTGTGGCAACCTGTTGCCTGCGGATATCTGCAGCACGCTGGTGGACATTTCTTATCAAATCACTGCAGTGATGTCTCACCTGCTCATATGTCCTATCATGCATGCCAACATCATTTATCCTGCTAACAAGGTTTTGCCACAGTGCAGACCTCTCCTGCTGATTCTGGGTGGTGCGTGAGAACAGAATGGCATAGTCACGCACCAGGCTCTGGTGGATCATGTCATCCTCTGCAGCAGAGTAGGCAGGATTCCTTTTTGGTGCCATGTCTATCTGGAAAGGTACACAAACAGGTTATCAGCATAGTATCTCAACAATACATGGTACACATTCTATACAGGGAGTGTTAACTTCTACTTATTACTGATTGGTTAAAACCTGATTAAAGTGTAGCTATCATTCTATGTCATTTGTACTAAGTACTTGGCCTTCAGACCAGTTGTTTTACATTAGGGAGGTTGGTGGCAAGCACTGTGGTGGCAGGACACATATCTTTCATCCATTGAAGTTGGGAACTGCTGATTGTGGGCCCAGTGTACAAGTGTATTACTTCTGGTATGGGCAGTTGGCCTTCAGGCCAGTTATTTAACATTAACGAGGTTTGTGGTCTGCACTCATGTGTGACAATAGGCTGTACTCTGCCACTCATAGATGGGGACATCTGGTTTCAGGTTTATAGTGCCTGCATATCTGAGCTGTATCTTACTGACATTGCTACACCTTGTTTGTTGTAGCAAACACTACATCCAGGCCTCCTGGATCTACCTTTGTTTATATGCTTGTTATCTGTTAGCTTGTTATTTCACTGGTATGCTACTTCCACATAGTACACATCTTCTCAACACATCTGTGACTCACTACTGTTATCTGCATTGCTTACTGTACGTACTTCCATGTTACACATGACAGCAAGTGACTGCTTGTCATTGTTGCATTTACTTCATTGTGACACATTGCACTTAGGTTACCTGGCATTTGCTCACTGACACTTTTATATCAGTCAGCAGTTGTAGGTAATGTCAGTACACCCTCACTCCCCACTGGACCTTGTTTTCAATCATTAGTGATTACAGAGTTCACAATAGTATACTAGCATGTCCAGAGGTCAGTTGTCAGTTCCCTCCCCAGTCCAGCTGGTGAGTGTGGTACTCCAGAGACAATGTTAGAACAGATGCATGTACACAGACAACCCTCCTCCTAACAACAAATTCAAACTCATGTGAGTGATGCAACCATATACCAGACTGGAGGCTAGGCTCTGTCTACTCAATACCGCCATAACCAGTCACGTGGCAAAGGGGATCACTCACTACACTTCCAGTCTCACGTAGACCTACCACAACAGCGGACCTAACACATGATCACACATGATCATACTTGTAGGCTCAGACCACAGCTCTGCCTATGCAGCAGAGACCTCCTAAGCAGACATCCAGGCAACCACTACCACATAAATGAACATGTGCAACACATATCACACAAAGCCAATGTGCTGAACACTCACAGCCATTAACAGTTAACAACACACCTCATACACCTGTACTAGGTGCCTCTATCATCAGGCACACTCACATCACGTTCACCAGGCTTAACGAGGTGAGGGTCACGGTGTGCAGCCTGTCAGGCACTATGACCTGCCACATAACACAAACACTCAGGTAACCCCAAGGCAGGTACAGGTATGACTCAGTCAATGTCCATGCTGCTGTGAATGGCCTGACACATTCCTCCCTGGACTACATGACATGAGACATTACAGAGCTCTCTGAGCACGTAGCCGAGACAGTTTGACCCTGACCTTGAGTAGCATCCTACCCTCACCTAGAACGATGCCACAATATCAAGGCACGATGATCCCTTCCAACAATTGACTGACATACTGGTGTCATTCACAGGTGTGCCAATGCCTGCCATCTTGGGGTGGTATGCTTTGCTAGGGACAGCTTGCACCTGTCACCACAGTCCTATTGACATTTGGCGGAGCCTCCTGCTACACCCATAGTGCCTGTATTAGGCAAGGCTCATAAGGCAAACCCACATCCATTTGTATCACAAAGGATGAGGAAGTAAGAGTGATGCTACTCAACACTGGACGTCTAGACCCAAGGATGCACGCACCCAAAACCCTACCTAGCATTCTGGACATCGATATCTGTGCAGTAACATGAACCTGTTTCAGGTTTCACAGGAGCACACCAGTACTACCACGTTATAGCTGTTACCATTCTTGTCGGCCCCAACACTTGAACAAGGGAGGGGAGTATCAGTATTCAATGCAGATTCCCACGCCTCCACATTGGTGGCACAGTACAATATAGGTGTTAGGCCAT
The DNA here is from genome assembly GCF_019279795.1 of Protopterus annectens. NCBI lineage: Eukaryota > Metazoa > Chordata > Ceratodontiformes > Protopteridae > Protopterus > Protopterus annectens. The sequence goes on from NC_056733.1 coordinate 1,371,842,616, forward strand.
TGAGTACAGAAGACGTAGTTGGGGACCTGGGGAAGAAACATGGTAGCGGTCTGTCATTTGTCTACCACATGGCCAACGTGGATTGACAGACATGTTATATAGCCCAGCTAATCATGACTGATTCACATGTATGGCAGGGGAGGTCATTGTGCCTCTGTACTCATCCATCATCAGGCCTATAATTGCGTACAATGCACCTTTTGGGATGTACCTAACCAGACACCTACAGCAACTGGTACAGGACAACAGTACATCATCAAGGGGATGCAATGGCTCACACAGATGTCATATGCTGCCCAGGTAAAGTGAATCCAGCTGGACTCAGTGGCATACTGCCTGTTCAGAGGCAATCTGTGCATGCCATATACAGCCATGTCCTACCTAGCAGTAATGAACGTGATGCACCTCAGGCAATCAGAGTCCCATACAGCCACATGCTCAGGAGAGCTGGACCTCAGCACTGACATACATGGACATGCTGGAGGGCATATTCCTAACCGAGAGGCTCCCTTCACTCTGTAATGAGCTCACACTACTGGTTAGGCAGAGTCCCTCATTGACTCTCTTCCATAGGAATCTGGATGAGTGGATGGAGATCATAGTTGTACCCCAGGTATCACTTCTATGTCGCTGTTAGACAGAGGCACAGTATACTAAAGTCGGACAAGGGCATAGCAGCATAACTTGTGATTGGGTGGCAAAAGACAAACACATTCTACTAGGCTTACCAATGCCCTAGGGCAAATAGCCTAGTATGAACCTATGAACTGTTCATTCTCAACTGTTCGAGCTCATTACAGAGTGAAGGGAGCCTCTCGGTTAGAATTTGCCCTCCAGCATGTCCATGTATGTTCTATTCAGTCGCCACCGCTTGCTCAGAGGTGACCTTTGCCTAACATACAAGGCCATGTCAAACCCAGATTTGATGAATATGCTTCACCTCAAAAAATCTAGATCCATCAGAGCCACAAGGGCGGGAGACTTAAACCTCGACACGGCTATTAATAGGACGTGCTGGAGGGATAGATTCATCACCCAAAGACTCCCTATGCTGTGGAACAAAATCATGGTATATGTGAGGCAGAGCACCTCGCTGGCCTTGTTCAAGAGAAATCTTGACCAATGGATGGGAGATCGCAGATATACCTCAGGGATTACCTCAGTGTCACTGCTCGACAGAGGCACAGCAAAATAATGGGTATGGTTCCCCATACTAAAGGGGTGGCGTAAGCCACAAAACGATGGGCTAGGCTTGTAAATGCCCTCGGGCAGATAGCCTAGTATGAACCTATGAACATGTGTGTACTGCTATAGTACTTCTGCCATATGTTGCATGTGTGTGTGTTGTGGGGGATGCACAGGTAATGGCCAGATACGTCTGCACAGGTGACACGTCTGACACATTCTGGGTGTTCATCCATACATACTGGATGTGTGCTGCCATCCAACCCTGTGATGTGGACACACATTACTCAGCCTGGATATACATATCCGAACAACACCACAAGCACAGTACACTACCTTGCTATGTATGCATGTTATTACACAGTTATTCAGTAGTTATGAGAGTGATGCTATCCATGCAGCCCACTGGGCCAGTGGAAGCCACAACACACACCGCCAACACCTTTACATATGCTTACCACAGACATCCCACATACTGCATGTACTGTGCACACAGTTATCTAACCCAGAACAACTGCACACCACTTATTAATCCTGTCCAGTGGACTACAGATACAGGCATATTGTATAACAATAGTAGGAGGCTACTGCAGCACAGGGCAGATTCACATGACGGGAAGGCATCTGTTGTCTGCAGTGTTAAGATGCTTCACATTCACCAAATGCACAGATATTGGCAACATTGTTGCAGACAGTTTAGGTGCAGGTAACCCCCCCCATTGTCCTACACACGTGTTATTAGTTATCCCAGATGACTGTAACCTCCCTATCCTCTCACATGTCCAGGTGAGAGCCACCCTCATCATTGCAGAACACATATCATCACTGTTACGAAATGGTATCCCTGGATGTGTGCTACATTCACCCCTGGAGGACATAGCACCACATGACAGACTGATATTAATCCCTGGCCATACTACAGGATATGTACCTGAACAGTGCCATACATACACAGTGGTCCCACACCAATGAGGAGGAACCTCTACTGACCCTGGGAACTACTGCATCATATGCACAACTGGCCTTGTGTTCTAAGCTATGGAAGTGTTAGTTATGGCCCACATGTACAACAATATTACATATGTTTATATTTCATGACTATGTACACACAACCTATCTCATGGACATACCTATAGATAGTGAACTATGATACATTTGGAGGTGTCACAGTATACACAGGATTAACCTGCTACTTTGCATTACCTGTGTTTGTGGCAGCTGTTGCTGTGCCAGTGGTGCTGCTTGCTGCTTGCTCCTTGCTGCTTGCTGCTGATTTTGCTGCTGGCAGTCCTAATATTTGTTTGGTTGTTTGGTTGTTTTCTGTGTCTCTCTCTCTCTCTCTTTATCCGTAGTGTTTGTGCAATGAATGTATTGCGTGAGTGTAGTGTGGGAACTCAATGCTTTTGTAGGTATCTGCATATGTCCATGTGATGGCCTCTGCACCAATTGTAAGGCAGCATTTGCTAATTGCATGCAGCTGGGTGTGTACTGATTGCATGTCTCACTGTGATTTCAGGACACTGCTATAAAAGGGTATGTGAGATAGGCGTTGCCCTTTCAGATTGTAGGGCGTGGACCATGCTGGTATGCTGTTGACAGTGTTTTGTGAGTGTGAAGGTTAGTACATCTACCATGCTTCATGCTGTGTTGTAGATTCAGGTTGCTGCATTTATCTTGCCTGTTCCCTGTAGTGAGTGTGTATGCATACTGACACCTACAACTATATGTCATATGTATTGCTATATAAATATATATATATCTGTGTACATATATATATTTTCATATATGTACATTAGCTGACATTATTGGGTACAAGCTAACAATTAGCAGGGCTGTTTCTGTTAACACTACACTAGTATGGGAATCCAGTAATTGGGACTATAAAAGTCTGCATGACATGCTTTGGGTAGTAGACATACTATATTGCCTTTATCTTCATTCCTACTATTACATGTTCCACTTATTTAGCACTATATTCCTGTATGAGAGTCATGGCTTAGTGGTAGGTCATACAGACTAGTGTTACAATGGTCTTGTGGTAGGGCCTACTAGTATGCTCATATTCTGCTTTTGAGTTGAGTATAGGGCCTATCAATCAAAGTGCTGGAGGCACCTTTAAGCAGTTAAAGGGCTTAGTAGGTCTCACAGGAGCCAGGCTGTGTTGCAGATTCTGGTTGCTGCATATATCTTCACTGTTTCCTGTAGTGAGTGTGTATGGCTACTGAGACCTACAACTATATTTCATATGTATTAATATATATTTATATATATGTATGTGTAGATATACATACCTTCACATATGTACATTACCTTATGTTACTATGTACAAGCTAACAGGTAGCAGGGCTGTTTCTGTTCACACTGAACTAGTATGGGAATCCAGTAATTTGGCCATTAAAACTCTACCTGACATGCTTTGGATAGTACATCTCCTATATTGCCTTTATACTGATTCCTACTATTACATGTTATATTTATTTTAGCAGTGTGGTCTTGTGAAGCAGGCATGGCTTAGTGGTAGGTCATACAGACTAATGTTACCAAGGGCCTGGGTTCGAGACTGACAGTGGGAATTTTTTTTACTTTGCAAACTTTCAAACTGAGTACAGGACCTGTCAATCAAAGTGCTGAGGCCACCTTTAAGCAGTTAGAAGGGTAAGTAGGTCACACAGGGGTCAGGCTGTGTTGCAGATTCAGGTTGCTGCAATTATGTTCACTGTTTCCTGTAGTGAGTGTGTATGGCTACTGAGACCTACGACTATATTTCATATGTATTAATATATATTTATATATATGTATGTGTAGATATACATACCTTCACATATGTACATTACCTTACATTATTATGTACAAGCTAACAGGTAGCAGGGCTGTTTCTGTTCACAATGAACTAGTATGGGAATCCAGTAATTTGGCCATTAAAACTCTACCTGACATGCTTTGGATAGTACATCTCCTATATTGCCTTTATACTGATTCCTACTATTACATGTTATATTTATTTTAGCACTGTGTTCTTGTAAAGCAAGCATGGCTTAGTGGTAGGTCATACAGACTAATGTTACCAAGGTCCTGGGTTCGAGACTGACAGTGGGAATTTATTTTTCTTAGCAAACTTTCAAACTGAGTACAGGACCTGTCAATCAAAGTGCCATAAAGGCACTTTTAAGCACTTTAAACCAGGTCTGCGCTCGTTTGCGCGGAGCTCACGCATGCACACTGGCGGTGAGCTCCGCTAACACAAGCGCACACCCGCGCTAATTTCTTTGAAAGAAAAAGGGGTGACAGGAAAGTGGTGAAAAAGGGGTCACAAAGAGGGTAAGACAGTAGAGAAACAAGCGTGGGATTTGCAGGAGGGATATAGGTAAGGCCCATAGATGCCCATGTCTTTGGCAGCAACAGCTGTGCATTTCCATGTATTTTGGTGAGACATTGGAAACCTTTCACCCCTGAGAGAGGTGTCAGGACAACATTAATATTTGTTGTAGAGCCAATTGTAATTAACTGTTTCAATGTCAAGCAGACATGTGTGCGACATGGACAGCTATGTATGGGGCGTAATTATTTTGTGGGTACAGAGTGCCCTTTTTTTTTTTTTTTTCAGGTGAGAGTGGTATGTCAGGTGAAGGAAGTCGGTATAGCTGGGGAGGTAGGTTGGGTAGATTAACAGACAAGACAGACAAGACGCATACAGGGGCGGTGTATGACACACGTGGGGGGGTTACACAATTGACGGGGACGGAGGTTGGGATTTCCAAGATGCATGAGCCCACAGATGGCAACAGTGGAACTGATATCCCCACCCATAGGCAGTTGCCACTGTTCCTTCACAGCCCAGGATGGGGCTGTGCTGGGGGCTGTGTAGGCGGGGCAACGGCCGGGGCCGTTAGCTGTGCCACACGAGCCTCAAGCTGGCGTAGGGGCCCAAGTACAGTGTCTTGGATCTCCCTTCGCACCACAGACCGGACACCGCAGAGGGTGAGTGGACGAACCACTCCAGCCACACTTGCAGAGGGGGGACCGGCCCCATCCCCTGCAGCGCTTCCACCCGAAGGTGGCACAGGGCCACCGGAGGGGGGTCCGGCCTGGGCACTAGTGCCAGGTGCAGGCACCAGCTGAGGTGGGAGAGGTGGGTCCGCTGGGACCCGCCTTCCCAAGCGTTCTAGGTTTGTGAGTTGTTATGTTAGTTTGGGTTAGTGGCATTTTATTCCATGCAGATTAGTTGTAACAGCATGCATTGGTATTCCCATCAAACAAACACCCAGATATTAACACCATTGAACAAGGGGCATATCAATATCACATGCATTATTTGAACAGAAATACACAGTCAAACAACATGCAGGGTTGATTAATGGCAACAGGCCATCAGATTTGCAGGTGTGAACAGGGCACATGCACGAACAGACATGTATATATTTTTGAAACGGACAAATGTCCATGATTAATGAAATGTTCACATACCATTATTTAGTGGGTGTTGTTATATGGAATTATAGGGTTGGGCGGAGATAGAAAGTGATGACACATTCATATGTTACACATTGATTTACATTTGTATAAGGTACACAATTAAGTTGAGGCTGATGTTTCAAAATAAATTTTATTTGACTGTCAAGCTACACCTGTTACAAATACATCACTATCCTACTTATTTTGAATTTTATCAGATACATCATCCTGCTACACTTTGATGACAGGACAGGGGACAACTATGGCTGTTTAGTCTGTCAGATAATCATTCATTCTATCTGCAAATTGTTTACTGTGATCACCATATACAGCATTTGGCCTAGACATTCCAGATTCTGACACACTGAAATCAGTTTGGGATATTAAGTTGTACTTCCCACATGCATTTAGTTCTGTAGAAACACACTGGGGCTATGATATTCAGGGGTTATTACTACTTTATTTATTCATACATGACCCTTTCTGTCACTCTCACACATCCTGCAACTTCACAGTTCAGGTTGGTACTTCTAGGCTTTGTTCACATGTTAGACTGGTGGTGATTCAAACACTTTCCAACAACCTCACTTCTGTCATGATTCAACATTTCAACAGGGGATATATCTCACATATGACTACCTCAGATTCTAAAGCTGTACTCTTGGGACTACTGCAGGTTACACTATATTTAATTCATGGTGGGACATCTGTATTACAGCACTGTTTAATTCTATCAATTATATTTCCAGTTACACTTGCATACTGATGAACTTGTTGCAGCCATACCTGCAGACTTACAATTCCTGCTTGCACATTATATTACTTTTAATCAATACACTGCAGTGTTCTGATACATGCTATAGTACAATATTTATTTACAAGTAATGGGTGGGGTTACTAACCTGCATGGTGGCGCAGCCGCACCAGCCTACGGCCATACATCTCGCGATTCACAGAGCGGACACCTGCAGCTGTAATACAAAAGAAGTAATATTGGACTACACATCTCCATGGTATCGGCCAGTTGAAATCCTTACATACATAAGCAAAATGTAACTTACTCAGTAGTGGGGCGTTGGGCATATCCCGGGACTCCTGGATCCATTCGGACAACTGGTCTTCCTTGCGTCGCTTCAGGTCCGCATGGTGGTGACGGACCTGCTCACCAGTGCGTGGAATGCCAGTAGCACTGGTCAGATCACGAGCCAACTGGTCCCATGCCTCTGCCCTATACGCTCCCCATGAGACCTGGCCCTGCATGAGTTGGGCCTCGTGATGATGGACAAGGAGCCAGACCATGTATCTGGACTCCTCAACGCCCCAACGCTGTGCTCTAAAGCAACGTCCCTCACCTACTCCACTCATTCTAACTGCAGGTCTGTTCTACAATCGTTTCTGCTGTGTATTCCCGCCTATGGGGCTTATATATGCCGCTTTTCCCGCACATTTCTCTGATTGGCCGTTTTGGAATTGTATCTACTTCACTGAAAATGCTTTCTCATGCTCCATTCTGGATTTTATCCCATATATATGCTATTTCTGCATTTCATGGTATTGCTGTCATGGCTTAGTGGTGAAGTACCTTGATTCTAGTGCATGGTATCCTGGGTTCGACTCTGGCAACTGACTTTTGATTTTCCTGACAGAAATTAGTTGAGGACCTGTCAATCAAACTTGCCAAAAGCACTTTTAAGCATTTAAAACCAGGTCTGCGCTCGTGTGCGCGGAGGTAACGCATGCGCACTGGCAGTTAGCTTGTTGGAGCGGAGCGCAAACGGTGTGCGCTGGGATAAACCTTAATTGGCTAGTGACACACATGTTCAGCTAAGCACAGCTAGTTGCAAATGGTTTCAGCCTATTAAACCGGTGCTTAGCAACGAGCATACAGTTTGCAGCTTTTTAAACACTACTCAGCTACGGGCATTCCGTCTCACAGCAGCTTAGCTATCAGTACATTTCTGACTATTTTTATTATTGTGTTACTTCGGAATATATGCTCCATTTCATTCCAATTTACAAAAGGGAATACATTTACATTTGTACAATACTGTCAGGTGGCTTTTTCGTGCTTATTTACAAAAAAAAAAGTTGCTGTGGGGGCTCGAACCCTGCCTGCCTACTCTTAGGCCGGCAACTCTACCGCTAAGCTATTACTTCTTGGCTTACTTTGCATATTTAGTTCTTATATCCTTTTCCACTGACTGCTAACTGTGATTGCGCTAGTAGCACACCCGCGCACACGAGCGCACACAGTAGCAAACATTTCCGGGGTTTAAAAAAAAAAAAAAGGTTTTAATTTAATTTTATAACATCTCTTCACTTTATACAGTGATGGTCTATCTGGGCATGTGTTGTGTAGTGTGTTTATTCACATTTCCATGGCCTCTCTTGTGACTGTTTACTTTCAGCCATTCTAGTCTTCCGGGGGCGTGTACGCTTGCAGGGCTTAGCCTACAGACACGCCCCCTACTCTCTTACACGGACCGTGTAAGAGTTACTAGTGTGATTCAGCATGCCTCATGCACCTCATGCATATGCATGACATGCTGACATCACACAGTTTCACTGCAGCCTCCGTGTAAGAGTTATAACTCTAACACAGAGGCTTCCTGAATCTGGCCTGAAGAGTTATTGCATACACAAGTGCTGCTTTTCAATAATCTGTTAATGGCACTTCCCAAGTTGGTTCCAGTTTTTACATGGGACATTATTATCTTATTGCTATTGAGATAGCTGGGTATTGGTAACCCCAGGTATCATTTTGGAAGGCATTTGCTAGCTGGAGAACTACAGTGAGTGATTTTTGTCCTAAACTTGAAATTGTAGTTTTTGCAAGTGATCATAGGGTGGAGGATGTACAAACTACAAGTGGATATCCTTCATGTTTCTCTTTCAGCTGCTGCTTCTGCTATATAAATTTACAGTGAAATGTTGTTTATTGTATGGCATTACAACCTTGATTTAAGACTGTCAAACTGATTATTTTAAACATCCTTTAAAGTACAAATTATAATATATGTGTCTGCTACCTAACTAACTGAATATTTGGGACATATCCTATAGCCGTATTAAGCACTGCCTTTCTGTATCCAATGAATAATTGCACAGTCCTGATAATAATCATTGCATGTGTGCCTTCCGCTTACAAGCACATCACTATATTAAATAAAAGCAGCAGCAACATGAGAGAGCTGGGGATGAATGCTGCAGCTTTGATTGTTCTTCTATAACTCTGAAAAATACACAAAATGACTTGTATTCCCTGCTAATTAAATAATATATATTAAAACAGGCAGATAGAAGCTATATTTATAAACTCAACATAACAGTTTAGAAAATAGATGTAGAAATGTATAAAAACTACCAAACTAGGAGACTTAGAGTAAATTGTTCAGGCTACTATAGCTCAAGTGACAATTGTTAAACCATAATAGCTTGAGGTAGAAGTTGTTTGTGTTTCACTCCTTACTTCATGTTCAAGCAAAATTGTGATAGCCACCTTATAGCAAATTGTGGGTGGTCCACATATGGTACACCACTGAGAAAGAGTGAGATGAGTTGCTTATGATAGTGTTTTTTGTGACTTACAGTGACCCAAGAGTGAAAATATTGCAGTACTGTGGGTAGCAGTAAGAGGGCATTTCACCTCATAAAGCATAATGTTTGTCTGTGTCGTATACTTACATACCACAAAGAGTTTGAGCACATGCATTAAAAAATGTGTGACCTCAGACGGTCATTTATGAGTTGTTGTGACTGTGCTAACAACAACAGCTAACATACGATGATCAAGGAAATGTAATGGCTCTGAGCTAGTACTACAAAAAGTGGATGCCTTCCTTCACCCTCCTGAAAGCTGATGTTGAAGCACAAATCATTTATTACATATACATGAAACTATTTCAGGGAAAGCATGTTGGGGTTGGTTTAATGGTTAAGGTTCCTACCTTTTAAACAAAAAGTAGAAGTTTGATTCCCACCTTTGAAAGAGAAACTGGCAAAGGTTAAAATAGCCCAGAAGGGCAGCTAGTCTAGTATTTACTTACGAACCTATAACAGTTAAGCATTGTTTCACAGACAAAACTTATTCCTTTTAAGGAATGAATCCAATTTGTTTAATTTAATTCTAGACACAGTACAGTAAGTAATCCTTTACTCCATCACAGCTGTGTCAATTTAGCCTTGGTGTTTCTATGTACGCCCATAGTTTTAAAACTGTTTCCTTAACCTGAATAGACATTTCACAAATAATTGATAATATAACCTTTTGTCATCCTTATTTCTTTTAAACTAATCAGTGAATGTTAGGCTTCTGTTATCAATCTTTTCTGTTCTTATATGCTGTTCTTTATCTCGGGTATGTTGCCATAGAGTCTTTGTTATGCATTCTCTGACTAGTTCTCATTTAAATATCCTCAGCCACATGAAGGATTATTCAAGTCCTATTAGTTGTCCCTATGTCAGCTCTTTCTAAACATCACTTATAGATGCTTGTGCAAATATTGTCTTGGTGTTTACAGTGAAAGTCTCAAAGAAGGACAGTTTATGCTAGCATCATTCAATATGTGTTTGCTTGCTTATGGTGCTTTTCTAATGTGCGTCTCTTTTCTGCCAGACATGTTTTTTTCCAGTTATCCTTGTTCCTATGTTACATCCTCACATATTTTGCTGATCATTTCTACTTCAGTAGCTAACAGTGTTCATGGCACTGAGTGATTTAAGCTGGTGTGAAGGCCAGGAACAGAAGGACAAAGTGTATGCTTTGGAATGGTTGAACAGTTGATTGCCCTGTGGTTGTGGTTAAGGATGAGTTAGGAGGTTGAGACTAAATTAAAGGAGTAAACAAATTATTGTAAAAGATCAGCAAACACTCACAGCCATCAATAAGGTTTGAGGTAGTGGTAAAAAGAGACAAAAGCCAACATGGCTATATAAGAATGTGAGGCTAGCACTTAGGGCAAAAGACAAAGCATATAAGAGATGGATTGGAACACTTAAGGAGACTTGAGGAGGTGAAGGAGGCATAGGAGATGGAGGTTACCAAAAAGCAATATGGATAGTAAGGGCAAGAAAGGGTAAAGGTAAAAGAGAGTTAGCAAGAAAGGATCACATGTAGAAGATAGTTTTTTTAAGTAATTAATAGAAAGAAGGAAGGGAGGGACAGAACAGCACAGTCCAAGTAATTATGGCAGGAAAAACACAAACTATACATAAAAAACAGAGGTGACAAATTATTATTTTCTTCAGTCTCTGTAAAGGAAAGCAAGATGAGGAGTGGGCCATGATAAGAGTGTGAAGAGCAGGATAAGAAAAATGGATGACAAACATCAGAATAGAGATGTTGGAGATTCAAACTATACAGGCTGCCCTTAGAGATGGCCAAACACTTTGGTCAGAGACCTCAAAACTCTGCCCAGAAAGTTGCAAACTTCCTGATGGAGACCCTCAACAAATTACTGCCTAGTTTAATACTGTCAGTGAACTTTAACATAGCAAGGATGGTATCCTTGTATGAGTGCTAGCAGAAAATAAGAATTCAAGAAACAACTGGACTATATTCTTGCAGGGAAAAGTCATTGAGAAATTGTAAAGGGAGGCTGGCACCATTTCTAGAGGACAGCAACCTCAAGCACAGCAAGTGATATGATCTCATGGCTAGCAGATGTCAATCATACCTCATCCAACTTTACAGATTAACTTAATGTAGTAGTCAGCAGCGTGTCAATTAATTGATAACAGTTTTACAAAAGCTAACAGACCAATGGAATAATGATGAAACAACATCCATCATGGAGTTTTCCTTTCTTCCAGTGTTGTGCAACTTCACAGTGGGTATGTGTATATGGATCTAGTTTTGAATATCAAAATACCAAAATCCCGAACTACACAATCTCGAGACCACAGTGTCTAAACTCCTATATCCTGAATACTTATAACATTGACACTCAATATATCGAAACTAAAGAAGCAAAACCTAACCTTCCTGACCTTTACTACTACAAAATAAAATCAAACAACTATCTACTTCTCTACGTTAAGCAGGGGGGCAAGCCCTACTGCACCCACCACACCCCCTGCTACTTAAATATATCAACTCCAAAACCACACTACACCAAAGAAGACAGTAAATATGCCATTCTGCACTGTACGGTCACAAATCTACACTAACACTTAAAAAATAACTCTTAAAACGCCAATGTATTCATATGTATACTGTCCAGTCTACATAGCCCACTTACCTTTCCATTGGAGCAACTAGAACGTCTATTCCAAACCTCATACAACTGCATACAAACCCAAGATAGCACTACCTCTGACCTTAACAGCCACATAACCTTTTACTAAACAACTGTGTAACCTTAAAGAGATGCCATATCATTCATCAGAATACTACACTTGGCATTTCAAGTGTAAATATTGTCAACATTTAGGAAATCAGAATTTCATCATTGTGGTCTTGATGTTAGCATTTCAATATTTGAAAGTAGATCTGTGTATGTACATATATATATATTTCAATAGCTATAGATATAAGTATATTAGGCTAGCTTCCCCTGCATGCCATTTTAAACAGACAGTTTCCCTCCAAAGTTGATAATCAAACCCTGTACCTTGCATCTGTGAGGCAAACAACTTATCCGTTATGCTAACCCCAACCAAGTATCTTGGTAAGGAATAGAAGTGACAGTAACACATTAGAAAAAAGAATCTGGGGATGTTGAACATATTTGGATTGAACTGTCAGGACCAGAATGAGAGGTCAGTAAAAGCAGCAAACAGATTGTTATGGTATATTCTGATGAAAATATATTTCAAAAGAAAGGAGGAGCTTCCACTCTGAGCATCCCTATTATGGCCTTACATTAAAAAATAGGTGCAGTTGCAGAGACCTTATAAGGAAAAGGACATAAAGCTGTTGGAGGGAATGCAGAGGAAATTTATCAGAAAATACATAAAATGAAAGGAATGGAATATGACTGGGCACTACAGAAGCTAATGCCCTTCTTTCTTCTACTCAGAAGCGATGAAAAGTGCCAAGATATTATCCATGTGAACTTGCCAGGAAGGGGTCATTCTGAAAGAGACAGGCAGATGGTGAAGAAGGAAACACAAGGTACAAACTGTAGGAACAAATTACTTCCTGATTTTCTTAAAGGTCTTTTTCACAGACAGGGATGAGGACAGAAAGAAAAGATTACTGGAACAGATTATGGAGAGGGTTTCCACAGACACATCAAAGAAACATGCAGAATGTGGAACATGAAGGTAAGGGGAAGATAGAGATGGATAGGAGGTAGAACACTAAATGCATTTAAGTGGGCAGACAAGGTAACTTTATTGTCATTTTTCCATCAAGCAAATATATTGCCATATAAAGATATTATCAACCTCATTCCATTCCCACTCTTATTCCCGAAGCCATTAAAAACAACAGACTAAGCATTAGACAGAAAATAAAAGAAAGATTTTACTGCAGTGTAACAATCCTCGCATAAATCACCAAGAAATTTGGGTCCTGTATTTTAAATGCCTACATATTCAAATGATTAATTTTAATATAGTTTACCAAATGCACCAACATACAATTACAATGTATTTGCTCAAATTTAGCAACATATATGATTGTATACTTACCTGGATCAAGTATTACCGATAAAGCCTACTTTGCTATGTAAAATTATGAATATTAAATTTTCAGCATAATGTATTGTTGCAAAAACAATACCCTGCATCTTTAACACATTTGAAGCAGAATGGAACTTGTAGTTACTTAACTGTTTGCATGCATAAGCATGATTTGACTGGATTATGGCTGATACATTCATGGTAAATACGTAGAATAACGTATCACATGCCTTAATTATCCTAATCAGGAAGAATTCTTGTTTAAGAGTTTTATCTTATATTCATATGACTGTATCTACAGTAAACTATGTTTTGTGGAACTCTATGTCTGAGAAGCTGCTGCTGTATGTGAACATATATGCATAAAGCATACCCTCAATGTCCCATCACAAGAATTCTAAACAAGGCCAAAAATATCTATTTATTGATTGATTGATAGGCATTTGTTTACCGGGAAAGTTCAATGGGCCAGGAAAGCCCATTTTCAGTGGAGGCCCAGGGAGAAAAGCTCCAATGTAAGAAGACAGTTACATAAAGAATACATAAGGTTGCAAAAAATATATATACAAATTTCAAAAAGCTTCATAGAAATTACATTTCATGACATAAATCTGATAAAAACAGAAATAATGCAAAAAGGTTGCACATAGTCATAGTATAGAGAGGCGATAACTTGATATAGTACAGCACAAAATGCAACTAATTCAGGAGTAGAATGGAATAGCATCAGAAAAAGAATATGGGTTTGACATTAAAACAGAACAGCCATTTAGAATATATGAATATAACATATTGAAAAATGGGTAGAGGATGTTCCTTTATAAATGCAAAAAAGGAAAGGGGAAAGAAAGACAAAAAGTAAGAGGGATAGAAAGGGAGGCAGAAGAGCAAAAGTCAAGAACAATGCCAGTAACTAGAGAGAAGAGAGAAAGGAAGAGGAATTAAAGAACTGGAAAGATGAAGACGGTGAAGCAGTGGTAAGGTACCAGAAGGAACAAGAGGAGGAGTAAAAATTATAAAATTCTTTAGGAAGTAAAGAGAAAACAGTTTCATGGATCAATTGGTAGAATTAAGTAATAGCAGAGTGTGTAAATGAACAGTTGCATATGCATTTGGAGGGAAGATGACTGTGAAGTTCACTTTTAAAGTTGGAAGGGCATTGTTGTAAGCAGATAGAAAGAGGTAGGTTATTCCATATTTTAGCAATGTTCCAAGTGTGCAATAACTGACCTGCAGGTAGCTTGAGTTTGTGAACTTGGAAAAGGTACTGGTGTTCAGATCATATTGACCTAACAGGGTTGTAGACAATGAATAATGAGCTGAGTTCAGAGCAGTCCTGAGGCTTGTATATCAATTTATGTGTAGTTGTGAGCTGAAGGAGAAGGTAGTGGGGAAGTCCCAGCCATTGTAATTGTTTTAGGGCAATACAGTAGTGTCTAGAGTGGCAACGATTTGTGGTGAATTTAGCAATCTTATTATAGCAAGTTTCAAGCTTTGTTATCTTGGGTAAGACTGCAGGTTGATTAGTAAAGTAGCACCATAGGTTAGTGAGGGTAAAAGGTAAGATGATGCTAAAGTTTGTTTAGAAGTGAAGTAGAGTAACCCAAGTTTTTTTGTGAGTCTTGCTTATATTGTTTTGAATGTGAAGATTGAATTTGAGGTTTTCGTCAATTATTATCCCGAACAATTTAGTCTGGGTTACTAATTCGATTTTGATAGAGTTTACTGAGATTTTAAGGTTGCCTAAATTAATAGATGTGTTTCTCTTAGGAGTAAATATAAGTTTGGAATTTTGGGAATTTAAAGAAAGGTGATTTTTGTGAAGCCATTTTTCCACTGTGAAAAATGTTTGGATGGATTGCTGTAATATATCTGAGTTTTGAGCAGAGCAGACTATAGTAGAGTCACCTGCATACTGGACTTGGGACCCCAGCTGGATGGCTTGATGGAGGTTATTAATAAAACTGTTAAACAAAAGATGGCCTAAACTTGAGCCTTGGGGTACTCCTGTAGGGTTGTGCAAATAAGGGAGAATGGAGCTTTGCTATTTAACAGTATGCTCTCTGTTGGAGAGGTAGCTTTGGAACCAGCTAAGAGATTGGGGAGATAGACCTATACTGGAGAGCTGGGATAGGAGGGATAGGGTGAGAGATAGTATTTAATGCATTTGATAAGTCCAAAGAAAGGGGAGATACAATGTTACCTGAATCTCAGGCTTTGTTGGCTATGTCTGAGAAGGAAATTAGTGCACTAGATGTGCTGTCCTAGATGGAAGCCGTGCTGTGTAAGGGAGAGAATGTTTTATTTTAGAAGGTAGTCTAAAAGTTGTTTTTGAATGCATTTTTTGAGAATTTTAGAGATAGAGGAAAGTAGAGCAATGGGTCAGAAATTAGAGATATTGGTAGAGGGGCCACCTTTGTGAAGTGGTAAAATGATGGCTTTTTACCAGAGGTCAGGGACATGAGATTCTTGGATAGATCTGTTTATCAGGATGCTAATAGGATAGGCCACTGAGTCAGCAGCGAGTTTTAGAAATTTGGCAGGAATATCAGCAGAGTTAGAGCATTGCTTTAATTTCAAAAGAAGTTTTTTGATCTAAGAGGTAGGGACAGGACAGAGATTGAATTGAGGTTGAGACATCAGTTGAATGCACTTTGTTTGGGGAGTGTGAGTATTAGGAGTAGGATGGTGCGAGTTATTTGGAGTGTTGGGAAAGTTCTGAGGTGGAGTATATTGGAGGGAAGGGGGATATGTAGAAATAGAATTATTCGGGAGAAGTAGGAAAAAGTTGCAGTGATCTTGGCAATGGTGTCAATAAAGTAGGAGTTGAAGATACTTGCTGTTTGTTCAGGGGGCTTGTCAGGTTATGGGAAGGAGTTGGGTTTGGTGCCGAGTTTGGTGCCAGTAATAATACAAAATAATGGGGGACCAAGGCCAAAAATCAAGGACCGAGTTTAAGTATTGATTTTGTAAATTTAGAAATTGTTAAAATAAGAGGCTTTGCATTAGCATGCATTTAATAAATGATTTAAAGTCTGAAACTCTTTTTGTTGCATTTGGTGGCTGCAGTCAACAGAATTTACCAGAAAATCATACATTTTATCATGAATAGACGAAAAATATAAGACAAAAATCTAGGCATACTGAAAAATGCTGGACATTTGAACAGTATGGCATACAATTATTCTGTTAGCTACAAAAGAAAGCAAAGATACCCTTTGCCTACTTTCTGCTTGGGAATATATTTATTATTATTTTCTTCAAACTTTTAAAATGTTTACCTATTTCAATTATTAGAAAGCAGCACAGCCCAAAACATCTTTGTTGCTACTTTGATTAAACTTGTTTCATTATTGCTGCATTGAATGGCCCAATTGTTAATTTATTTATTCATTTGTTTCTTTTGCAGGTAGGTACACTGGATTACTGGGGCCCCATGATAGTCACAATTTTCTTATGCAAGAAATGAAATGTAACTGACAAAACTATAATAAAAAGTACAAATTACCAAATCATGCAATGGAGTATAGTGATAACTACATCAGACATACAAACATCAGTCAAAACACTCATTACAACAAGTACATACAGATTAGAAAAGTTTAATACATAATAAGCTTGAGGAAAAAAACGTGGGTTGCTGATGCCTGTTGATTGTTTACGGACACCGTGAAAATGTGAGAATGAGTAAGGAAGTATATATGGAGTTCAAAATTATGGTATAATGGAATGTTTCCCACACAACAAGCTGCAGTTATCTAGATGTTGTTATATATAAATAATAGGACTGGGGGGGGGGGGTACAGCCATGCTGTGTACAGCAAGTACACAAAAAATCATTAGAATTATACAGTAACTCACCAAATTCATTATTATTCTGGTTGAATTCAATTTATTTTTCAAACTTTTTAGTCTCCCATTATCACATGTTGCACACCTTTTAGCAGTTCACATTTCATATCTTGCTATTTTTTTTCAGTTCTATTGCTATAACTGTTTCTGACCTAATCAGACTGCAGAGTATTAAGCCCATGTTTGGTCCTACTTCTATAATAAAGAATATGAACGTCCTTGTATTATCTACGTTTGTCCAGAGAATACTTAGTTTTCATTTCTAGCTTTGTTTATCTTACTTGCCAAACTGCAAATTCCAGGGATGGTGTATCAATTCAAAATTCAGCATCACCCTGTTATCTACAGAGTTATGTGAATTAAATGGTTCCTCTTATGATAATCATCCAGGTAAGTCCTCTTGGAATAAGTCCTCTTTTGTTTAGTAAAGTTTTCTTCCTACAACATAATATAACTTATTACCTAGACATAAGTATGATCTTGTCCTTGTCTTACACAGTTATTAAATGAATACAGAAATAAATATTAATTCATTGCACCATTACAGTATTTATAACCATATTGTATAACATGTTAAAACATCACACTATGCATAACTTTGTACTGAAACATAATTCTCAACTTCTTAGCGCAAGAAATGTGGACAAAGCCTAAAATAGTTGGGCGCAAAGGACCAAACAAATTGGGGCATATTTTAAATAGTGTTCTTATAAACTGAAAATTTGCTACAAGAGCAGAATTTGTTTTAGCATGCATTTTCTGAAGGATATGAAATCTGAAATTCAAATGTATGTCATTATTTAGTGGCTTCAATTCTCAGCATTGTGCCAGAAGACAAAACAATTTATGAGGAATAGACCAAAAATACAAGGCAAAAATCTGGACATTTTACAAAAATCATAACAGTTGAGAAGTATGTATTTAAAGTTGAAAGTTTTTTTGCTTGTTTCACAGAAAATGTTCATAGGTTCATAGGTTGGTATTAGGCTATCGGCCCTAAGACATATACAAGCCTAGCCATAACAATTCCCTGGATATTTCTTCCCACAATATTTACTTCCCTGGGCCCCTGTCTAGCAGGGCAACCGACATGATCCCGGGGGTGAATTTCCTATCTCCCATTCAATCCTCAAGGTTCTTTTGGAGGACCAAGGAAGTGCTCTGCTTGACATGTATGGGCAGTCTGTTCCAGAGTATTGGGAGTCTCTGGTCAGGAACCTATCCCTCCAGCATGTTTTGTTCATTGTGATGACAAGGTTTAGATCCCTGGAGCATTTGTCTCTGAGGGATTGGGATTTCTTTAAGTAGAGCATGTCCAACAGCTCAGGGTTTGACACGGCCTTGTATGTTAAGCAGAGATTGGCTCTGAGTAGACGATATACCACAGGGTATAGCTGGAGTTTTTTTAGATGGTCAGCATAGGGCATCTTTTAGTGAGGTATTTCTGTGGCCTTTCCAGCTGTTGCAGATGTATTGTGAGGTACATACATTCATTTATGCATTCATTTCTACACTTGATAGTAAATAACAACACTATATTCCTTCATATTCCTTTACTAAAGTCCAACCTAACAACACTTCCCCTTTAGGATTCAGGAAATTTTCAACATAATTCTTTTTACATGCCAGCCATTAACCTATGAGACATCCTTCTTGTAGGTATGCCTGTATTAAAGGCTGTGGCTGAGACTTTAGGATGTTTTGTCATTAAATATATTTTAAGAGTTCCAGGTGAAATTGCCATTTTATTAGAAAATGCAGTATATAATGCCTTTGTTAATGTGGCAAGGGAAGTGATGGATCTTGGTAGTCAGAACGTGCTTATATAACTGCAACTTGTAGAAACATGCAGCAACATAGTGGAAATCCTTTACACTGCTGAAATTACACTTACATTCCAGAATGTGCGTCAGTTAATGCTCCATAGACAAAATGTCTTTCCTATAGGGAATAACATGCATTCCCTTGAGTGGGAATTCTCTGTAGGCATCTGTCAATTTTTGTTTTGCTGCAGTATGATAAGAAGATCAGGGAGATGTACTGTAGGCCGTCCTAGTAACACCTTTACAATCAGTTGCACACTGCTGTTTCACTGCATCTGAAATTCCCTTTAAGCATCCTGCTGTGGGTGCTTGCATTATTGCCTACTATCCCTAGACTCCTGGAGGCCAGGAAAATTATTTCTTGTCCTGTACTTAGCTGTTGCAGCTGTGGGTAGGGTGCTGCAGCATCTCTATGCCCACAATGAATTGTCACAGTCAATTATTTCTACAACTGTATTTCCACCATGTTTCCCCAACAAAATGCTCATACAGGAAGATATGCTTCAACATACAAGCCTAAATCTTAATGTAAGATGATTTTCTTGCTTGCATACCTTTATGCTTCTACAGCTTGCATCTGACACTCTATGGACTAGGCCTTCTTGTCTTAATGAAGGTCTTCAGTTTCCTCTGCCCAAAATGCCATTTTATTTTTGAAGCGCAGAGGATATTGGTTCTTCTGCGTGAACCATTATTACAAATGAGGCTGCAGATCTTACTGAATTGCTAGCTTCTCACTTTTTGCCCACAGTACATTCTTGATGTTTTTTTTTGTATATTTGTCATAGTAAAATTCCTGCCTTGTTGATTTCTTTTAAACATCTGTCTACCTTGTCTTGATCCTATGGGGTAAATACAGCTCTAGACATTGATAACTTGTTTTTTTAAGCTTCTACCAGTAAGTAACTAAGCTGGTGACTGAGTAAGGCCCTGCTTTGTAGCATTCTTATATTCAAAAAATAACAAGATGGCAGTCCCTTTACCACTGCTAATGTATGCCGTAACAAATTACAGCCCAGTGGCTCCTTCTTGTGTTTCTCTAGTTACAGCCTATTGATACCACTAGGCATCTAATGTTACCTAACCATATTTACTTTAATAACTCCAAAACCATGCTACATATAAGCTGTTGAAAGATTTATTTTTAAAGCTTACATAATGGATAATAACACAGTGCTGATATTTGTTTCCTATTCAGTGCAGCTAATGATATATTAATTGGTGTTCATATACTGTTTATTTGTATTGTCATCATTTTAATTTTCACAAAATATCTTAACAGCTCATTAGCACAGACAGAACTGGTTAGCCTCATATGACAGCTCATAACAGAATGAACAGAATGCTGCTGACAGTATGTGTGTGGCTCGAGTAGCTACTGGGATGTTTTAAATTGTTTACAAGTGTGTTTACTATGACTTAAAAAAATATTTATCAGTCCAAAAAAGAGAGTAAACTAAGCAGATAAAGGCTGGTTCAACAAAACCACAACTAAATACAATTCTAAGAAGCAACCAGATAACACAGCTGAAGGTACTAAATATGTAAAAAAAAAAAACTTTAATCCAGCAAAATAAAAACAGGCGCTTTCACGTACCAGATGCTTCATCAGACCACTACATTCAAATAATTCAGTAATCTTTAAATAAAAATATTTATCCAATCACATATTAAATCAACAAATCAATGTAATAAGGTTGTGCTCTAAGCACAGGTTTCAATGGTACCATAATATTCAAGCCGAAACCTATATCGGCTTGCAGCAAAGTAGTCCATATTGGTTAAACTGAAACAATTACAACTGCAAAGGATGTATCTTGAAGCTTGCCTTAATTCTAAGGTAGTTTTGAGACGCCATCATATTAATAAGATGCCTACTTATGGGAACTATTAAATGGGCCTCCTTAAGAAATGGCAATTGCTCAGTTTAGAACTTAATAACAACTATATAACTCTGCTGCTAGAATTTTTAAACCATTGCAAGATATATTGTTGCAGAAGACTGAGTTGTTGCAACAGAGACTTGTTAGAGAATCTAAATATGAAACACGTTTACTAGCTTTGGATGATTTATATGATAAAGTATCTATGTATGATATGCAGTTACAGAATCAGAAACGGAGAAAGTTAGAAAGAGATTCTAAGGATTTCAAACATGGTAATACGTTTTCTTGGTTGAAAAGGAAGTGAATATTTCATGAGTCAACAACTGCTGATGAAACTGTTGATCCTGTTGTAAATTATGGTAAATTATCTGCAGAGAAGTCGGTACCCTCCACATTGTCAACTGTGGCTCATGACAGTGTTTCGAATACCATTTTGCTTGATAAAATATGCACTGTTTCTGACAGACCACCTGATATTAGAAGAAAAGAACCAGTTAATATACTTTCTATAGACTTGTTTTTTCTGAGTCTGCCTATTTCAGTAAAGACAGATGGAACTTTCTGGCCACTGAGGTCTCTTAGCCAAGCCAGGAACAGTCACAAAGTCTCTTAGGCTTGGGCCCTACACTCACAAGAGACAAATGTGTGGCAAACGAGAAGAGGGTGTTAGTACATAATATCTCCTCCCTGGTTTTGAGTGAAGCACAGATGAACATTTTGAACAAATGTCCTTGCTTCATACCTTCTAACTGTTCTGACATTATTGATGTAGTTATGGACATTAAGTTATTTACTAGAAATGTGATACATAACATGATGTTTCCTGAAATGAATGTGAATGTGCCAGTGTTTAATAAACCTAGTGCTTTTGTTTCTAAACTTGATATTTCACTTGAAGCATTTTTAAAGACTTGTAAATCTGATATTCTAGATAGATGCACTGCACCATATAAGGGTAAAAAGTTTTACACTTTGAGTCAAGATGAGTTGATAACCTTGAGACATCTGAAAGAAATATGCACAGTTCAGATGTGCTATGACGATAAAGGAGGTGCGGCTGTAGTGATGGATTCTGAATTTTATACTAACAGTATGTTAAATATGTTATCTGTTACAAATACTTATGAACTGGTGGTAGGTTTTGATTTTAATAACTTTACTATGAAAATACATTTAGCTCTGTATGATCTTTTATTAGAAGATGCTGGCACTTCTGATTTATATTGTTATTTTCTTGTAAATACACCTTTAATACCTATATTATATGGTCTTTCAAAGATTTACAAGGATTCTCAGTCTCCACCCATGAGACCCATTGCTTCAAGCTGTGGCTGGTTGACTGAACCCTTGTCTATCTTCATTAAGAAACTGTTTACACCTGTTCTGGAAACTCCTGATACTATATTAAGAGATACTAAGGACTTTTTGTGTACTCTAGGTGAATTTAAAAAGGGAGCTATTGATATGAATGAAAGCACATTTGTTATGTTGGATGTATGCTCCAATTTTACAGTCTTTCCCACTAGTTTAAGGATAGATTTTGTATGATTGTTCTTTAGTAGACATAGTTCATATACGAACACTCAGATATATTTATTTTGTTCCCTACTTGAACTCATTCTTGAAAATAATGTTTTTGCATTTGAGGATAGATTTTATCTTCAGAAGTTAGGCATAGCTATGGGCAAACATTGTGCCAGTAGCTATGCAATTATGGTGGGCATATTGGTTATCATGGTGGGAGAAAACTGAAGTTTTATCTGATAATCCTTTTGTGTCATCTATTAAGTATTATATAAATGATATACTTTTGTCGTGGAATGGTTCTTTGGAGACTTTACATGATTTTGTTGAATATATTCGGAATAGTACCATTTTTATGAGATTTACTTTGAATTCTTGAGGGAATCAATTGTTTTTTTTGTTATGTTAACATTAGTAAGAATGCCAGTGGTGAAGTTATTACCAACTTGTACAGTAAACCTTCTAGAAAGAATAATTTACTTCACAGTCTAACATGCATCCTCCATTTGTTTGTAGAAATATTCTGAAGAGACAATTTATGAGAGTTTCAAGGCTTGTCAATGATGAGGTGACTCTTAGAATGGCATTTGATACCTTAAGTTATGATTTTTTAAGGAGATGCTATAAATTAATGAGATAAATAAATATAATGCATGTGAATAGTACGGTGAAGTGCTTGCCTGTTTTTATTTATTGGAATTATTTTTTTTTTTATATTTTTGTACCTTCAGCAGCTGCGGTGGTACAGCAGTAGCATTGTCACCTCACAGCAAGAGGTTCTCCTGTTCAATTCTCGGCTAGAGCACCTTCTGTGTTGAGTCTGCATGTCCTCCCCATGGTCGAGTAGCATTCGAAAGACATGCATAAATGGGTGTGCCTTCGTTGAAGGTTGGGTGTCAAGCTGGCACCTTGGCACCGTAAAAATCTACTGCCAGTCGTTAGCAGACTGGAGTTCTGCTGTGTTAACTCCTAAATTGGAAAAGCCGAAAGAAGAACAACTACCTTCACCTGTATTGGCCGGTTGCTTCTTTAAATTTTATTCGGTTGGGGTTTGTTGAACAAGACTTTATCTGCTCGGTTTACTCGCTTTTCTTAGACTGATATATATATTTGTTCTGTTTGTTTGTCAAGTGGGACATGGTGGAGGGTCATGATTTGGAACTGGATTATGTTTCTGTGGGATTTGGTTATGTGAAATCTTATGGTCTCATTAAGAATTTGCTGAAGGTAAACCAAAGCCCTTTATTATCTTTGAATGTCTCTAGTGTTGATGTGACTTCCCCTAGATAACAATGATGTGAGTCTGAAAACTTTTAAGAATTCTCTGAGAGAATTACAGAACAAATTGTTCAAACTGAAATGATTATAATGGCAAAGAATGTATCTTGAATCTTGCCTTAATTGTACAATAGTTCTGAAATCCCTTTGTATTAGTAAGATGTCTACTTATGTGAACTATTATCTGGTCCTCCTTAAGGAATAGCAATTGCTCAGTTTAGAACTTAGTTACAACTATATGACTCTGCTGCTAGAAGTTTGTAAACCATTGGAAGATACATTGTTGCAGGAGACTGAGTTGTTGCTACAGAGACTTTTTAGAGAGTCTAAATTTGAAACACATTTACTAGCTTTGGATGATTTATAGGATAATGTATCTATGTATGATATGTGGTTACAGAATCAGAAGTGGAGAAAGAAAGAGATGTTTAAGTATTTCAAAGAAGGTAATATGTTTTTGGCTGAAAAGGAAGAGAATATTTTTTGAGTCAACGTCTGATGATGAAACTGTTGATCATGTTGTAAATAATGGTAAACTGTTTGCAGAGAAGTCAGTACCCTCCACATTGTCAACTGTGGCTCATGACACTGTTTTGAGTACCATAACACTTGATATTGTATGCATTGTTTCTGATAGACAACTTGATTTTAGAAGAAAAGAACCAGCTAATATACTTTCTGCAGGCTCTTTTTTTCTGGGTTTACCCATTCCCATAAAGACAGATGGAACTTTCAGGCCACAGAGGTCTCTGAGCCGAAGCAGGAATACATGCACATTCTCTCAAGACTGGGCTGTACACTCACAAGAGACAAATGTGTGGCAAATGAGTTGAGGGTTTAGTACATAATATCTTCTCCCTGGTTTTGAGTGAAGCACAGATGAACATTTTAAATAAAGGTCTTTCCTTCATACCTTCTAATTGTTCTGACATTACTGATGTAGTTATGGACATTAAGTTATTTACAAGAAATGTGATGCATAAAATGATGCTTTCTGAATCGAATGTTAATGTGCCAGTGTTTAGTAAACCTAGTGTTTTTGTAGCTAAACTTAATCCTTCACTTGAAACATTTTTAAAGACTTGTGAATCTGATATTCTAGATAGATGCTCTACACCAGACAAGGGAAGGAAGGTTTGCAATTTGAGTAGAGATGAAATGATAGCCCTGAAACATCTGAAAGAAATATACACAGTTCAGATGCACCATGACGATAAGGGAGTGTAGTGGTAGAGTCTGAATTTTATACTAACAGTATGTTAAATATGCTATCTGATACAAATACTTACTAAACTGTTGGTAGGTTTTGATTTGAATAAGTTTACTAGGAAAATATATTTAGCTCGGTATAATCTTTTATTAGAAGGTGCTGGCATTTATGAGTTATATTGTTATTTTCTTGTAAATACACCTTTAATGCCTATATTACATGGTCTTTCAAAGATTCACAAGGATTCTCAGTCTCCACCCATGAGACCCATTGTTTCAGGTCATGGCTGGTTCACTGAACCCTTGTCTATCTTTGCTGAGAAACAGTTGAGACCTGTACTGGAAACTCCTGATACTGTATTAATAGAGATACTAAAGATTTTTTGCATACCCTAGGTGAATTTAAAAAGGAAGGTATTGATATGAATGAATGTACCTTTGTTACGTTGGTTGTATGCTCTAATTATACGGTCATTCCCAATTGTTTAGTGATAGATTTAGTTAGACTGTTTCTTAGTAGACATAGTTCATATAAGAACACTCAGATATATTTACTTTGTTCCCTACTTTAACTCATTCTTGAAAATAATGTTTTTGTATTTGAGGATAACTTTTAGCTTCAGAAGTTAGGCATAGATATGGGCACAGATTGTGTCAGTAGCTATGCCAATATGGTGTTAGCATGGTGGGAGCAAACTGAAGTTTTATCTGATAGTCTTTTTGTGTCATCTGTTTAATATTGCATGCACTTTGTAGATGACATATTTTTGTTGTGGAATGGTTCTTTTGAGGATTTACATGATATTGTTGAATATACTGGGAATGGTACCAAGTTTTTGAGATTTACTTTGAATTTCTCTAGGGAATTGATTGATGTTTTACGTGTTAACAGTGGTAAGAATGCCAGTGGTCAAGTTATTACCAACTTGTACCATAAACCTTGG
This sequence comes from Protopterus annectens, assembly GCF_019279795.1. NCBI lineage: Eukaryota > Metazoa > Chordata > Ceratodontiformes > Protopteridae > Protopterus > Protopterus annectens. Next base: position 1,371,868,395 of record NC_056733.1, read on the forward strand.
AGAAAGAATAATTTACTTCACAGATCTAGCATGCATTCTTCATTTGCTTATAGAAATATTCTGAAGAGCCAATTTATGAGAGCTTCAAGGCTTGTTAGTAATTAGGTAACTCTTAGAATGACCTTTGATGATTTTTTTAAGGAGAAGTTATACATTAATGAAATAAATAAAGTTAGACAAGAAGTGGAGCTGTTAAGCCAAAGCAAAACAAAGCCTTATTTTGTGAGTTTTCTTCTGCTGCTGTAAATAACACTGGTAAAGATTGAGGACTGAATGCAGTACCTATTCCTTTAACATACAAAGTGGATATAAGCATTGAATGTGAAACAATTAAAAGGAAATGGCTGATTTTGATGGCCAATGATAGAATAAAATCCATAGTTGAATGTGAACATAAGTTTACTTTTAGGAATGAACAATCACTTAAGAGACAACTTTGTTATAGGAATCTGAACATTACAAATAGCAAGAAAAGCTCGAAAACACATGAAAGCCTATGCTGGACACACTGTATACCAAATAAAAACTAAAGAACAGCAAGGCTACCATGACCATATAAAAAGTAAAAAAGAATTGGGGTCTGTTAATTATTGATAATAAAACAGCAGGCATTGTTGGATCAGGAATTCTAAGAACCAGAAACAATTGTTATGTGATAGAGGACCACATCTGGCCAAACCCTTTTCGCACAGGTTGGGTACATTTCCTTGTCATAGGTGCAAGGCATGCCCTATGATTAGTAAACAGCAGAGATTTCAGCATCACAATTTCGAATTTATATTTGAACCAAAGAGTTATCCAGACTGCCAAACACATAATGTGGTCTATTTTGCTACTTGAAGAGCCTGCATCAGTTTCTATGTAGGTAGGAGGGTGCAAAAATTAAAAGACAGAATTCAAGGACATCAATATAACATAAAGATTCTAAATATTCAAAATGCCTTAGCTAAATATGTTAAAGAAAATCCAGGACATGGCTTTTTATTTAGAGTCCTGCAATGTGCGAAGGCCAGCCCTGTGAAACGTTTTGAGTTATACTGGATACTTAAGTTGCAGGCTAATAAGTACCCTGGGCTAAATTCAGCTATCTGTCACAAACCAGCCTTAAAAAGAAGAAGGAGGAAGTAATTGTATGATGTCACTGGGTGCGGTTTTTTAGTTCTTTGATGATTAGCTTTTGTTTTACTTAAATTTGAAACTGTTTTTATATGTTTGTACTTTGTCTGAATCTGAAGCAGCATTGTATAACACAAAAGTGCTTATCCAGGATTTATTAAACACACATTTTTTTTCACTTTTTATATGATTGTGGTAGCCTTGCTGTTCTTTGGTTTTTATTAGGAATCTGAACATTCAGGATGCTGAGCCCTATGATATGAAAGGTACCTTTCATGTAGATCATGTAAGCCTTGTGAGTTTATACATTCAGCATCCAAATTCATATATCCAAATATAAAGATGCATTATAAGTTAAATTTATTTGCAGATCATAATATAAAATACTTGCTGTATGTGGTAAAATTTGTTTTATGCCCATGTTTCTACATGGGCAAAACAAATCATAGTTTGAGAGATCAAGTTTTACAGCAATTATATGACATCCGTAAGAAGAGTTTGTCTAATGCTTTGGCTAAACATTATAATTCTTTTAATGATGGTTCACATTCTTTTAAATTTTTAGTCTTGCAGATTCTGTCTGTTTACCTGAGGGGAGGTGGTATCACAAATAGGACAGAATTAGCTGAAACCAAAAGGATTACTTTACTGCAAGCCAATAAAGGTTTCAGCTTGATTACTATGGTACCATTGAAATCTATGTTTAGAGCACACCCCTTATTACACTGATTTTTTTTTTTTATTTTAATATATGATTGGTTAATGTTTTTTTTTTTAATTTAAAGATTACTAAATTATTTGAATATTATACTCTGATGAAGCACCTAGTATGTGAAAGTGCTTACCTGTTTTTATTTTTATTTTTTTTTTGGATTAAAGTTTTTTACATTTTTAGTACCTTCAGCTGTGTTGTCTATTTGCTTCTTTGAATTTCAAAAAAATTCATTTGACAACCTAGAATCTAATGAATATTTTCACTGTAAAAATTAGTTTATGGTGAATAATTTGCCATTCACACTTCTTTAGTAAGCCTTATGCTTTAAGAGATATGAATATTTGAAGGGTCTATATTAGATCACCGAACGCTTAAAAAAGTGAACGGTGATTAATCAACCCTATGCAAGCGAAAGCTTACAGTTTCGAACTGTCAGAACAGAGATTTTTTTCATAGGGAAAAAAAATCGCTGTTCCAACAAAAAAAATAAAATAAAATAAAACACTTTAAACATCGCAGTAAGTGGGGGGCTTCACTCCCACACCCACCCTACTTAAATATACCAACTCTGAGACCACACTACAGTGCTGAAAATGGCAAAGTAATGAAGCAGTCAAGCAAATACTTTCCCAGGGAAAGAATTCACTTAAAAGCTGCTTCGATCTTTTGCCGTTTCCGTCTTTTGAGTTCGATCAAGACGCATTCGAAAGAATGCATCTTCGGTCTTCTAATAGGCAACCTGTTTGAATGACATGTGAGGATATAGTTTGATTTTGTTAAAATACTCAGGATGCAACCAGTGGAAGTTAGAATGCAACTTCTGGAGCTCCTTTGGAGGGAAAAAGTTAACTGGATTTTTCACTGTCTAGATAATTCTGTATAACTGGTTCTGTTCATTTTAATCAGAAGGAGTTGTGGTTACATAGTCGATCTACTTGTTCATATATTTTAAATTAAATACTCTTGAGTTGTGCGTCACTGATAGATATAAGATCAAATATGTCATGCTTCAAGAAGGCAGACTTGTACTATTGGTACTCAGAATAAAACCAACATATATCAAGTACATTCTTTTTCTTGAGCTAATCTTTATTAACTTTAGTCTTACAGACTTTTGCACTGCTAAGCCCAATATATAGCTTATCAATGCAAATATCTTCTTCACATTGATTTCTGTTATAGCACATATCACACATCATAGTTTTCTACTACTTTCTGTAACTGTTCTAACATTTTTGACTAGTACATCATTTCTATTAGTCATTACTTGCACTTCACTATAAGAAAATGTTTCACCTGGATTCCCAAACATCTTTTATTTTTCTTAGTTGTTTGGGTAAAACACTTATTAATCTTGGAAATGCTATATTTCGTCCTTGAATGGCAAGCAAGATAAAATTTCTTTTGTGTCTGATGTTTTTTGTTCTAAATAACATTCCATTATCACTTCCAGGTCAGTGTCAGTATATCTCTGGAACTCAGTTACTTTTTACGATGTCATAAGCAGCTGTGGAATTGCTCAAAAAAATGTTAGTTCTTCTGGTAAGTCTTTCTTTTGTTGTCACTATATTCTGTTTAGCATATCTGCTAAATACAGTTCCTAGGCTAAGTCGTATTTTACGTTGAGGTCATAATTGCATAGATTAAGCAAAATCTTCTTCAGAGACAGCATGTTCAAAATAGTTTATGAATATTTATTTCAAGATCTTACGTCCTTTCCATTCATTGCAATAAATATAGTCATGCAAATTTTCCATTCCATGCACTCTTGCTAACAATTCTTTCTTCAAATGAAAATGGCACTTTTCTGTGCATCTATAAATTGTTTACACATAGTGTCAGTTGATTACTTTTCATGTTAAGATCCCAGCACCTTTACCATTGTGAATCACATTTACTTGTATCACACCTGAAAGATTTATGTCACAGTACTTTAATGCAGATGTTTCTGTTAGTAATTTTTTTCATTTAAAAACTCCATCTTCCATTTTTTCCATTCTCATGCAACACCATGTGACAAATGTTTCATAACAGCAATTATCTCTGATGTACCATACATAGGCCGGGATTCACTAATCCTCTGTGTAAGACTAAATAAGTCTTACTCGGAAACTGCAGCCTAAGAGTATGACGTCAACGCATCATGCATATTTATGAGGGTGCACTGACTCAACTCTAAGGCTATCACGGAGTGTGTACGAGTGCAGGGGGCATGTCAGACTGATAAGCAGTCCAAATATCCATGCCCCTGAAAGTGTCTAAACTGCAAATGTCAACTGAAATGAGTGAGTCCGCTCAAATGTCTGCATACCCAACACTACACTCCCCCACATTCTAAATCCCTGTACAAGTTTAAAATGTAAAGCTTTCTTTGTTTTTTTATTATTCCCAATATAGCTGCCCGAATTTGCACATGTATGCATGAGTTTCCCCATTGCTTAGCTACAGTTAGCAGTGTAGACATCGAAGAGGATAATAAACTACTTATATGCAAATTAAGCCAATAGCAATAGCGTAGTGGTAGAGCCTTCGCACAAAGAGGAGGCATTCCCAGTTCGAGTCCCACCACTCCCCTTCCCATTTTCTATAGGAAATCTGTGCATAAAAATAATTCCTGACATAATTTTAGTAAAATGCATTGAAATGGCTTATATAGTAGTGAACAATATTTTTTATATATATATATATATATATATATATATATATATATATATATATATATAGATATATATATATATATATGTATAAAAGAAGGTGGAATGGTCATGCATACTGATAAATGCATAAGTAACATATCTTAAGCAATGTGAAGCACTGCTAAGCAAAGTTTACTAGTATTAAGCACAGTTAAGTATAATTGCTCATAGCTTAGCACTGCTTTAACTAGAGCAATGGCTTTGTGCGGAGCTGCGCACTGTGCCAACTAGCGCAAACAAAACATGTTTGCACGGAGCTGTGCACCGCACTAACTAGCGCAACGTCGGGCAACGTAGAGCAACGTTGGGCAAAGTGAGCAAAGTCGGCTAAACATAGCCACACTTCCTAGCCGGTCTGACCAGTAGTAAAATAAAAAAGCAATGACAGGCCTCCAACCCAGGATACTGTGCACCATAATCGCAACACTAAACCACTCAGCCATGACAGCTTTACATATGGATGCATTTCCAACGCACTCATATATATCAATGGAAGTTTACCCATTGCTAAGCAGGTTTGCTTTTAGCTGAGATTTTTCAAAACCATCCAATCACAAATAAGTGCGGGAAATGAGGCATATATAAGCTCCATAGGTGGGAATAATTGCCATAACTGGTTGTAGCTCCCATCTGCAGACAGTATGGCCGGTGTTGGAGAGGGCTCTCATTTTCGAGCGCAACGGTGGGGAATTGAGGAGTCAAAAGTGATGGTTTGGCTCCTTGTCCATCATCATAATGCAAGACTCCTGCAGGGCCAGTTTCAAGGCATTGAGTACAAAACGGAAGCCTGGGACCGTCTAGCACATGATCTCACCAGTGCCACAGGCATCCCTCGGATTGGTGAGCAGGTCAGACACCACTACTCAGACCTGAAGAGACTTCATTCCATGGCTACATTCTCAGTAGTGGGGCATTTTCCATTTCATGGGCCTCCTTTATCCACTCCAGCACAACCACCCTCTGGGCTGTGAAGGGGCAGTGGTGACTGCCCATGGGTGGGGATCTCAGTTCCACTGTTGCCATCTGTGGGCTCATGGGCTTGCGAATTCCAAACATCCTTCCCCATCAATGTTGTTCACTCACCCCATGTGTCATGTTCCGCCCCTTTATGTGTCTTGTGTGTCTTGTTTGTCTTGTCTGTTTACCTCCCCAACCTACCTCCCAAAATATACCTACTTCCCCTACCCCACATTCCACTCTCACCTGAAAAAAAAATAAAGGGCAATCTGCTCCCACAAAAAAATTATGCCCCATACATAGCTGCTCATTTTGCACACATGTCCACTGGACACATAAACTGAAATTTAATTGGCAGTACAACATACTTTGTTGTCCTCACCCCTCTCATAGGGGTGGAAGGTTTCAAATTTCCCTCCAAATTACTAGTATATGCACAGCTGTTGCTGTTAAAGAAATGGGCAGCTATGAAACTTCCCTATACCCATTCTGCACATCCCTAGCTGTTTTCCTTACTGTCTTTCCCTCTTTGTGCCCCTTTTTCACCACTGTTCTCTCTCCCCATTTTCTTTTCTTCCAAAGAAATGAGCGCGGGTGTTAGCGGGAGTAAGCACTTTTAAGCAGTAGTTAGCGGGTTTGCATGAGTGTGCACTTATGTGCGCTTAGCTAAGTATTGCTAACCGTCGCGCAAACCCACGCAAACCCGCTTACAACTGCTTAAAAGTGCCTTAGTCACCCTGCATGTGAGAGGCCTTGTTCTGCTCAGCAGCAAAATAAAACACCACTGTCAGTCTCAAACCCCAGACCTTGTACACACACTAGACTGCATGAAGTACCACTAAGCCGCAGTAGATGTACAGCAGGTTGTTGCTGAAATACATATAGCATGCATCAGAATGAGTGAATGTAAAGGAAAGATAGGAATGCCATAACAAAAAACCTGTTCTGTGGAACTTTACCAGCAGTTGTTGTGGAATTGCATTACATGACTGTGATAACAGAACCAGCCATTTTAGCAGTAAATAATGTTACAGCAGCACTTTGCAACCCCCACACAGTATCATAGCAGGACAATCTCCACCCAAATGTACAAAATACCTGTGTGTTCAAGGTCCGGCAATTGGCAGTACAACATACTTTGTTGTCCTCATCCCTCTCATAGGGGTGGAAGGTTTCACATTTCCCTCCAAATTACTAGTATATGCACAGCTGTTGCTGTTAAAGAAATGGGCAGCTATGAAACTTCCCTATACCCGTTCTGCACATCCCTAGCTGTTTTCCTTACTGTCTTTCCCTCTTTGTGCCCCTTTTTCACCACTGTTCTCTCTCCCCATTTTCTTTTCTTCCAAAGAAATGAGCGCGGGTGTTAGCGGGAGTAAGCACTTTTAAGCAGTAGTTAGCGGGTTTGCATGAGTGTGCACTTATGTGCGCTTAGCTAAGTATTGCTAAGCGTCGTGCAAACCCGCTTACAACTGCTTAAAAGTGCCTTAGTCACCCTGCATGTGAGAGGCCTTGTTCTGCTCAGCAGCAAAATAAAACACCACTGTCAGTCTCAAACCCCAGACCTTGTACACACACTAAACTGCATGAAGTACCACTAAGCCGCAGTAGATATACAGCAGGTTGTTGCTGAAATACATATAGCATGCATCAGAATGAGTGAATGTAAAGAAAAGATAGGAATGCCATAACAAAAAACCTGTTCTGTGGAACTTTACCAGCAGTTGTTGTGGAATTGCATTACATGACTGTGATAACAGAACCAGCCATTTTAGCAGTAAATAATGTTACAGCAGCACTTTGCAACCCCCACACAGTATCATAGCAGGACAATCTCCACCCAAATGTACAAAATACCTGTGTGTTCAAGGTCCAGCAAGGATATAGGTAGGCATACTCAGTACTGGAATGTCCAGTTTTCATGAGCATCCTGTGCTAATGTCAACAAAAAAAAAACACAAACTGTGCAGAAGTGAGTACATTAATATCCACAGTATAGCAGTTCACAAACAGTTCATGTGCCAAATGAAAACATCTCAATAACTACGTATGTATGGCAGCTAATTGTATAAGTAGAAATGAAACTACATACTCCCATGTATCTTGTGTTAGCATTTGCAGGGGTGAGTACAATTCTACACTGACAACTGTGCACTGGAAGTGGCAACATTCAGGTCTGCGTACAACATTCAAATCACTGGCTACACCCCTAGCATCAGATACAAGAAGTATACCAACCTTCTGACTTACACAACGGTAATGGTGTCCACAGCAAACAAGCATGGTAACCACTTTGGAAAGCTGAAAGGGCTACACCTACCTGACTTAGCAATTTATAGCATTTGGTTGCTATGACAGTGAGTACTGCAAGTACCACACAGCAGGCTGCATGCAATTGTCAAATGGTGGCCAACAATTGGTGCAGTGGCCATCACATGCACATGTGCAGATACCTATAAAAGCAGGCTGTACTTGCTGTCCACACATGCAATCATTGCTTTGCAATTATGGAGAGAGGGAGAGAGAGAGAGAGAATGACACAGAGAGACACAGACAATAGCAACAGAAAAAAAAGATATAAAAGAAAATATATCGTAAAAAAAGATAAAAAAAATATATTGAAAAAATAAGATATAAAAAAAAAGTTTACAAAACACACAGAACTGACTACTACAAACACATACAAAGGAAAGGTATGTTACAGATATGTATTTACTGGCATGTAGTAGATGTTTTTGAAGAGTACTCTACATAGTTTGAATCATCCATATGTGGCAGCAGTACGTATCTATGCACAGATGCCCTGCATAACTACTGCCATGGAGAAATCAGTGTGTAGCTGTGTGCAGTGGGATGTGACTGTGACATATGTAGTTCAGCATTAAATGTCAAACATCTGATCCATGTTATCTGTGTTCTGTACAGTAGTGCGTACAATGTCTGTTTGGGGGAGTAGCGCATACAGTTATATAAACATGGATGAGACAGAGTAACAAATTCATGATAGTCATATTAACATGTAGCTTAGCATTGGCAACAGCTGTACCAGGCTAGTATGCTAATCTAGCATTTGCAGCTATATATAAACCCTCTAATATTACTGTGTGCTCACATGTGACACCTGTTCATGTTGCAACAAGGCCCAACAGGTCAGCCGTGAGGTACACGGACTTACAACAGTGTGGTCCTTGTGTGTGTATGGCACACACATACGGCGAGATCTGTTTGTGTCAGATATATTAGCATATATTAGCACAGAGCAAGGGACATACTGCTACTGTTTGTGAAAGGTGGACATATATATGTTGTTGAAGGTTGTTATGTGCATATTTCTATGTAGGTTGTAGTGTGTGGTAAACCAGACAGCATACAGTGCTGGCATATAACATGTGGTGGTTAAACACTGTGGGTATGATTCATCAGGTTTGCAGTGTTGCAGCCAGTGAGGCCTGCTAAAGCTACATGGGCTGAGAACACCTTCAATGCATTCCGCACAACACTGTGCAATATTATGACATAACTGTATACCTCACAGCCTTCACATACTTGATATTCCCACCATGAAAGGTGGAATGTATATGTGCCTATATGTATATCTATATGTACACCAATGGATGTTTATATGTATGTGTGTGTGTGTGTGTGTGTGTGTGTGTGTGTGTGTGTGTGTGTGTGTGTGTGTATATACATATATATATATATATATATATATATATATATATATATAGAGAGAGAGAGAGAGAGACAGGGTCATATTTACTGCAACAGATGCCTGGTGACAAAGCCATGGACTCAAGCTCAATCTTGACCCTGCATTGGCATCCCTCCTTGCAAAAACTCAGTATCCATTAACTACCACATAGGTGGTAGTCTACTTAACACCGAAGGTGTGATAAGAGACCATGGGACACAGGTGGACAGTTGTCTCCCCTTTGATAATCACAGTGCCACACTAGTCATGTAATCTGTCTATGTGGCACATGTCATCACAAAAGGTGTGTCATCCAGGGAAATATAGGTCAGTGTTCCCCTCTACTCCATACACATAAAACCCATTATAGAGTACAATGCCCCATGTGGTATGTACCTCACAAGACATCTACAGCAACTGGAAAGGACACAGACATACCTCACAAAGAGTAATACTGGCCTGAAACAGATGCCCTATGCAGACCGTCTCACAAAACCACAGCTAGACTGTGTCACATACCGCCTACCCAGAGGTGACCTCTGCCTAACATACAAAGCTATGTCAAACCCAGAGCTGTTGGACATGCTCCACATAAACAGATCACAATCCCTATGAGCTACACGCTCTAGGGACCTAAACCTTGTTACCTCAATAAACAGCACATGCTGGAGGGATAGATTCCTATCTCAGAGACATCCCATACTCTGGAACAAACCACCTAGCAATAGCAAACAAAGTTCCTAACTAGCAGTTGTCATAAATAATCCTGATGATTGTATGGAAGATAGGAAATACACCTATGTGGCTCTGTTTGACAGGGCCACATGAAATGAAATTACCTGTGTGTCAAAGGCCAGGGTAGTGTATGGCTAGACATCTATAGGCCCTAGGGCCAATAGCCTATTACCTCCCTATGAACTGATACACACCCACATGTACTTGTTGCAATAATTGCTATGTCAGGTTGACTGAGTGAGATGGTGAATGTGTTGGTGAATGTGTCAGAGTTCTGTATATGTGTGATAGCTAAGTGGGAAACTGTTTCTGTCATGGTATTATGTGTCCTAGCTGTGATCCCAGCAAAAGATGTGTATGCTATTGCTAGGCAGAAAAAGCAGTATGCCATACGGTCTGACGTAGTCCCTTGGTGTCGACTGGGGTGTCCCATTGTAGGCTACAGCAGTACATGTATGCTTATTGAGTGTTACTGCTGGTGACTCCAACCCCTGTATGAACTGTAGTACTACCTGAAGCTGTATGCCTAAACAGCACAGTATGGTGTATGTATACATTTCTTGGAACCACTGTTTTGTATGTTCCCCATAGTCCTCACAGATGACATACCTCAGGCATAAGGTTTTGTAACTACTGACACACAGTCCTGTATGGTACACAGGTAAAGGTCATCTGGGTTGCCATACCTTTGTGTCTGGTATGTATGTCTGATGTGTGTGTGGGTATGCCTGTACCATGGTCTCAGTCATATGTGTGTTACAGGATATAGGTGCGTATCTAGCAACATTTATAGTCTAGTACAGCAGTATGCCCCCTATATTAACGAATGTGTACATATGTTAAGCAGGGGTTTGGTTTACCATCAATGACTAGTGTGGTATACTGGTAATACTGTTACTGGATTTACAATCATTGCAATGGATTACATGTTTCTTTATGTATTAGCTTGATATATACCTCCTGTGGCTAGGTGGTGCATTGTGTCACATACAGTGTGCCATGTACTGTTGTATAGTCTTACATACTGGTTTATCTTTGTTGCTGTGCAAAAGATGGTTTGATATATAGAGTGTGCCAGGCACTGTCAGGCAGTTGTGGGTTGAGCACTGATATGTGGTATTGAAAGTGTTTATCCTCTGACAGCCAATAGGTTGCTATATATGGCAGTTAATTGATATCTGTATTTTAAAATGTTAAGTGTGCCACATGCCTTGCTCACACATATTGCTTCATTGTCTTCCAGGGTCATGGCCCACCATCGTAATCCCTCACATGTTCTACATTTAATATTGCTAATTAAATGTGCATGTCATAGGTGAGGTGTAGGCCATGTACACATCACACACCTACGCATAATGCATGCTGTAAATGTTTGCTGTGAGACTATGCACATCTCAGTAATGTGAGTAGCTACCTCAAACACATGCAATACACACAGCATCCCACACAATTGTGGCAACACTGTAGTGGACATTGGATAGGCATAGTCGATACACATGCACACATCATACTCAACTGTGTCATATGCAGTACACGTTAACATGCTACACATGCAGTATTCAGACACCCACTGTAAGGTCACACTCCAGTATCCCAAATGTCATCCACACAGCACACATAATATACCTGAGGGGTAGAGGCCTCTCATGTGGCTGTGAGACACTCTTCAACACATAACACATTCATGTTAGGCAATGCCCCCTATTGGACACCTTACAAACCCATGTAACAACTGGCTGTGCAATGGTGAATCTAACCATGGTACTGCAGTTCAGGTACAGCATGCTATGTGCTGGTCTGGCACACATTAGTAGCCGTGAGTGACCACATGATACTGCATGATAATGGCTCATGGTATTACACCCCATCCAGTTACAGTGGCCACAGTACTACACATATCATTAATTGCTATGCACCTCAATGTTGTGTGTGTGCAAACATATGCACCTATACACAACATGCAATCACCATTTGTACAAAGTGACACACATATGTCTTGTAATGCTATTGAGTGTATAGGTCACATGACACACATTGTGTATGTGTGATGTTTAATGTTGCAGTTGTGTTGTAGCATGCCATGCCATGGCTGGCACTGGCATGTCCACAATATGTCCTACACTCACCATAACCTCTGTTCAATGGCTATGTTGAGCAATGGTATTCCATCAGGTATACATGCACCCCTCATCCTGTGTGTATACATAGCATGCATGTGCTAAACCTGTGTCCACAATTATTTGCTAAAGACACAGATGCTCTAATCAGAAATGGATATCTATGTGACACACAGATACACATCCAGCTATGGTATGTATACCTGTGAGTTATGGTGCACAGGACATTGCAGAGCTTTTAATACTTGCACAGCAATGTTGTGTCCATGTACACATTGCGTTCCAGGGTGAGGCCAATCACTGAACAAAAACACACACGCATCAAAGCCATGTATACTGTTATTAGCAAGGGCTGTCTATACTCACACTGCATGCTGTTGAGCAACACACTTCCTGCATGCTGACACGTGTGAAATAAATGTTTGGCTTGTGATACTGTACCCCACCATCACACACTATTGAGTATGTTCTGGATTGCTGGTGGTGTGTGTGTGTGTGTGTGTGTCTGGTTTAATGAGGAGTGTATTTGTGTGCATGTGTTCATTAGTTCATGTGTTCATGTGTTCATGTGCGCATGTGTTCATGTGTGCATGTGTGCATGTGTTCATGTGTGCATGTGTTCATGTGTGCATGTGTGCATGTGTGCATATGTTCATGTGTGCATGTGTGCTGACATCATGTACAGGTCGTAAAGTGTGTTTCCTGTCTTCCTCTCACAGGCGCTGAGTTTGGGCTGGTTCACTTCAGCAGGGAAACTGATGTCACTGAGCATAATAGTGATAATGATGATAGGTGTGTTGAGGCACAGGCATGTTTGCCAGGGTCTGTCGTTGGGCCACCAATTGATAGTACACAAGTGTCCACCCCATCCATGCACACAGTCATACTGCCAATACATCCATCACCAATGCCCTTAGCTGAGGGACAATGTACAGCTGGCATTGGCCAGGACAGTGTGGTATCTATGGCACATGCATCCCGACACAGCAGCCATACCCCGATGTCTGGAAGGGTACCACATAGGCAGATGTCCAGGGGTTCTCATCAGAGCACTGCTGCTCATCATGCCACTGGCAGACGTGCCACAGGTCTTACAACCTCACGCATGTTCCAGGCTGTCATGGAGGCACAGGCATGTATGGAACAGTACACCAGACAGGGACTAAGGGCACAGAGGGTACATAACACCGCCATAATTGACAGTATCTGTGACCTAGCAGGTGCCATCCATAATTACATTGAGGTCACTGATAGACGTTGGGGTGAGACATTAGATGTCCTCCACAATGTCATGTCCATGTGTTAGGACAGTGCGGGATGGTTGAGTCATCAACGTGGATGTATGCCAGCAACATCAGCATATGGCAGTCGCCGCAGATATCCCTCAAGTCACAGCCACTCCCGTAGTGCCAGTACCAGCCCCAGCAATGTTGGCTGTGGGCTGTCCATATACCATATTAGAAGACCACATGCACGTGGCTCTGGACAGTCCCAGCAGGGACCTGGGTCCAGTGTAAATCCATCTACCTCTGGGGATAGTACCCAGTCTGGCTTAGTACCTGATAGTGTCAGTAGCAACCCTGCCAGGCACAGGTACTGTATCCATGGCCAGAGATAGTGATCTGTAAAGCCTGGCAGGTACAGTCTGTGGTTGTTCCACAAATACCCATATATGGCAGCCACATGGTGGAACTGTGTGCATTCAGACACACACACACACACACACACACACACACACACACACACACACACACACACACACACACACACACACACACACACACACATGTCGATTGTATGGCTCACTGAGGCCTCTGGCAAACCAACAACACATCCTGTGCATATGATGAAACCTGTGCCACCTCCTGTCATCTGTAACATCGATGCAGGAACAGGCTACCATGGTGCTGATGCACAGGGTGACTTTATAGCAGTATAGCAATGTTAGCATGTTGTCAGCAGTAGAGTGTAATGATATTCTTGAAGTTGTAGCTAAGTAGGCATGATACATTAAAGCTATGATTGTCAATGTAGTAATGTTTACACCAGGGTTAGTTCCAATAGTGTATTGTCTGCCCACGTGCCACTTGGCTGATGTGTGTAGTATTGGCAGCATGTGTTAGAGAGTGGACAGTATGTGTGGGATGTGTGTGGCACAGATTTGCAGGTGTACATTTGTGAACATGGTGGAGGTGCACTGTCTGCATGTACGTGTTTAGTGGACACATGGGCAGGGTGACATGCCCTGTATTACACAGTACCACTCAATAGCTTCTATTGGTGGCTAGTATGCATTGTACTACACATATTTTGGAACTTGACTACACATGTGTGTATGACATGGTTTGACACTGTGCTGTGGGTGATACTGTTACTATATGTCATTGTTTTGAATTCTGGTAGTATACATAACTTCAACAGCCTGACCATAACCAATTGTTAGATGATGTCTTGACAACTGACACACAGATGTAGGACACACAGTAACATTTGGATCCTTCAGGTACTATACTATGCCAGTAACCAGTGGTATTCACCTGCACCCATTACTGAGACCACTCCTGTTTGGCATATAGCTCTCTTAGGTACAAACAATCACAGTAGGGATATGTCTGTCCACGTCTGGTAATGCATACTGTGGCCTATAATGCATTCTCCAGATGACACACACATCCTCCACAAGGGTATCATACAAACAGATCCCTGTTGTCAAACTCATGCTGTAAAGCTATAAGCCAACCAAAGCATAGTCATCCACCTTTACGGAACATAGTATCCCCACAATACCACATAGGTAGTAGCCACCAACATGAAGAACAGGTACCGATGTGTACATGCAACCAAGTGGTACGTCATCTCTCCTTTGATAATCACATTTCCAAAGGTATTTTTAAATCACTCGGTGGATCACATAAGCAATAAGGGATCTGCATGCATATCCACAAAGGTTGTTGTACACCTATAATGAATAGCCATTATTGACAGACTTTGCTGCGTTTGAACAGGTCTGACATATACCTCAGCCATAAACCCTCACTCACACAATTCAATAGAAACCATAATGAGTGTGTGTGACACAGATGACCTAGGTCAAGGATCAATGCAGTGGCTGGCCTTGTCACAAGCATACAGATATGACCTAATGTCTGGAAAGCAGCAGCACACTCTGGAAAAGATGACAGATGTGTTCTTGGAGAAAGCAGGGTTCCCACACATGCAATAATTGAGGTCACATGTACGTATATGTATTTGCCACACCGCTACCTCACATGTGCAATGCACATACTGTTGTCATACTGATATGTCATACAGTAGTAAAAGCAAAACCCACAACACATTGACCAACAGTAAAACGCACACATAGAGCACACACACACTAAGTGCAGGATTCAAACCCCTACCTAATTACTTCATGACATTAGAGGAGTATGCATTAACATAACACGCTATACACATTACTGTGAGCTTGGTTTTCCACAGGTATATTTGTAGGTTGGTGACATCATCAGACTTGACCAAGATTAGTATACCACTTTTAAGGTGTTTTACTACTCTCCAAAATGGTTGCTCCTCTGCAAGGAGATCACACACACACACACACACACACACACACACACACACACACACACACACACTTGTCGAGTGCAGGATTCAAACCCCTATCTAACTTGGTTATGATACTACAGGAGTATGCTTTTACAGGACACGCTATACACATTACTGTGAGTTCTTTTTTCCACAGGTATATTTGTAGGATGGTGACATCATCAGACTTGACAAAGATTAGTATACCAATTTTAAGGTGTTTGAGTATTCTCCACGGAGATCACACACACTTGTCAAGTGCAGGATTCGAACCCCTACCTAACTGGTTTATGATACTATAGGAGTATGCATTTACATGACACGCTATACACATTACTATGAATTCACTTTTCCACAGGTATATTTGTAGGATGGTGACATCATCAGACCTGACAAAGATTAGTATACCACTTTTAAGGTGTTTGAGTACTCTCCAAAAAGGTTACTTTTCTTCAAGGAAATCACACACAAACATATCAAGTGCAAGATTCAAACCTCTACCTAACTTGCTTATGATACGACAGGAGTATGCATTTACACGATACCCTATACACATTACTGTGAGCTCTTTTTTCCACAGGTATATTTGTAGGATGGTGACATCATCAGACCTGACAAAGATTAGTATACCACTTTTAAGGTGTTTGAGTACTCTCCAAAAAAGTTGCTCCTTACCAAAGAAATCACACACAAACAGACACACTTTTCAATGCAGGATTCAAACCCCTACCTAACTGGATTATAATACGACAAGCGTACACATTTACATGACACACTGAACACATTACTGTGAGTTCTTTTTTCCACAGATATATTTGTAGGATGGTGACATCATCAGACTTGACCAAGATTAGTATACCACTTTTAAGGAGTTTGAGTACTGTCCAAAAAGGTTGCTCTTTTTCACGGAGATCATACACAAACACACACTTGTCAAGTGGAGGATTCAAACCCGTAACGAACTGGTTTACAATACTATAGGTGTACATATTTACACAACATGCTATACACATTACTGTGAGGTCTATTTTCCACAGGTAAATTTGTAGGATTTTGACATCATCAGACTAGACAAAGTGGGTTAGATTAGGTGACATTGGGTGGGCTACATAGAAGGAATGTCTAAACACTTTGGCCATGTGATCATCAAAGGAGAGTTTACTATCTAACTGCGTCCCCAGGGCCTTCATGACTTTCTCTGTACATACTGGAGTACCACCTATGTGGTAATTTGTTTGCACTTTGTTTTAGCCAAAGGGGATGACTATGCATTCTTTGGAATTCTGCTTGAGGGCATTGTTTTGACACCAGGTATCTGTCTTTGTAAGCCCCTTCTGGAGGATGTGTGTGTCAGCCGTAGAGTCAATTATGGACCACAGTGAGCATTCATCTGCAAACCTGTTCAGCCATACTCCTCCCATGCTTGCCTGTACCTCTGAGTAGTGTCTACTGAACAGGTGGGGTCCCAGGACCAAGACCTGTGGGATGCAGTTTGTGACTGGCTTAGAGTCAGACATGGCACCCACAACTCTGAACATGTGTGTTTGATCTGTGAGCCACTTGGCCACCCATCCTGTGACATAGCTGTTAATTTTCAAGCTGGTAAGTGTGTCCATGATGACAGAGTGGGGAATGGTGTAAAAAGTCCTTAGTGAGGTCCAGCTGGGCCGTGTGGACTACTTTCACCTCCATCTATGTCCATAGTAACTGTTTGAAATAAGTCAACTATGTTTAGGAGGCAGGATCTGTCTTTAACAAGGCGAGGTTGTGTAGAGTCCAGTGTCTGGAGGTCCCCAATGTCTCTGGTTATGGATTCCATGACAATTTGCTCAATAGCTTTGTAGACCAGGCTGAGTAGACATATAGGGCAATGGTTTCCAGGTTCTGTTGTGGCACCCCCTTTGTGGAGCTGGATGACTGTTAGTGTATGCCATTCTTTAGGTACACAGCCTGTGGTACGATTGAGTCTGGGCAGTGAATGTAGGTGAGGGTGTAGTTCCTTTTGGGCCTAGTGTAAGACACAGCCTGGGACACCATCCATTCCCATTGATGCTGTGTTCTTCGCTTTGGAGAGGGCTGTCTTTACCTGTCCATGAAGTCTGGGGCTCTGCATCCTTCTGTGATGGACACAGGCCCTTTTGGGGGTGATGGGGAGAAGTTTACACTGAACTTGTCCCCCAGGATGTGGGCAATGAAAGTTGGTTTAGTGTATTTCTTGCCATTTGTCAGTAGCTGACAGAATATTTGGAAGTTGACACCTACATGTCTGGTATAGCTACCACAGGCTTTGTGGTTGTTATTCTTACATTCCTTGGCAATTTGTCTTTAGAAACTGTCCTTGAATTATTTTATGAGCAATCTTTGTTTCTTCCTAATAATGATCAGTGATGCCTTTTCTTTAGTGAAGTTGGCTCTATCAGGTGTTAGTTTCCTCCTTCTGTTGTCTAGCTTATTTATGGACAATGACCACCAGATTGTTTTCTTATTTTTGGAGGAGTGCATCTTGGTTTTATTTGTGATGTCTCGATCCATGCATCCCTGTAGATGTTCATAGGATGCACTTGTAAATGATTCAGCAGATTGTATACCATTATCCTATAGCAAGAGGGCTTTGGAACTTTCCACTTTGGTCTTGGGAAGTGTGCAGTTTGCTTTTGAAAATGTCTTCATGGTGGTTTCATTGACTGGGTGGGGGAGGGGGCGGGATGTGGATGTCCAGTGTGATTACTTTATGATATGATATTACCAGTGAGGGTTTTATCTCTGTCGTGGAACACTGGTACCCCATGTTGGTGATGATCATTTCCAGTATGGTGTCACCTCTTGTGGGCATGATGACCAGCTGTTCCAGGGTGTTAGAGTTTTTAAACTCTAGGAAACATTGGGCAAAGGACGTTGTACACAAGTAATTCTCCCACTCAATGTTTGGGTAGTTGTAATCACCTCATATACTGGTGTTTGATAGGACCTTTATATTTTCCACTGTTCTCAGGAAAACTGAGTGAGGTTCTTGAGACAAGGTAGGTGATCTATAGCAGGCTACAATCTGATGAGCAGCTTTGCCCAATGTTAGTTGCACTTGCATGGTCTCCAAGGCCTCATACTGCACCACTAACCTGAAGGTGTGGGTATCCATAAGGTAAATGGGTACACCCCTTCCTTTTGTATTTCACTCGTGGTTTTTGGTCCAAAGGTCAGAGGGATTGTGAGTGTTTTATGTGGAGCATGTCCAACAGCTCTGCGTTTGACATAGCTTTGTATGTTAGGCAGTGAGCACATCTGAGTAGGCAATATGCAATGGAGTACAAATGGAGCATTTTGAGATGGTCTGTGTATGGCATGTATTTCAGGCCACTAATGCTCTTTGTGAGGTATTGCTGCAGGCTTTCCAGTTGTTGTAGTTGTCTTGTGAAGTACATAGCAAAAGTGGTGTTGTACTCTATATAGTTCTAGTGAGTGATGATTAGTGAGGAACAATGTCCTCTTCTATTCTGCATGAGACACATTTTGTGATGAGGTGTGCCACATAGCAGGGTTTCCTGACTACTGTGGGGATGTGATTATCACAGTTGTATCTACTGTCCACCTGTCACCCAAGGTCTCTTGTCACACTTTCAGTGTTAAGTATACTACCACCTATGTTGTAGTTCTTGGCTACAGAGTTTTTAACAAAGGGGATGACAATGCACCTTTTGGCATTGAGCTAGAGCCCATGGCTTTGACAACAGCCATATGTCTCAGTGAGGGCCTTTTGTAGGATGCCCATGTCTTTAGTGTTTACAATTATGGCTCCTAGTTTGCAGTCCTCTGGAAACTTCAGTAGCCACAGACCTTCCATGTTAAAGTTTACTTCAGGGAAGTAGATACTAAACAGGACAAGACACAGGACTGGACCTTGTGGTACTGCACTCAACACTGGTCCAAAGTCATACTTGGTGTCTTCTACTTTCACAGTGTGTGTTCTGTCAGTAAGCCTGTTGGCAACCCATCTTGTGACATAGCAATTTATACCTAGTTTAGTGGGTTTATCTATATTTCCAGAGTGTGAGGTGGTGTTGTAAGCTGTGGCAGGATCAACATAGGCTGTGTGAACCACCTTATCCTTTTCTACGGTTCTGTTGACTGCTTCAATGTCATCTACCAGGTTTAGGAGACATGATCTGCATTTTACAAACCCAACATGGTTGTGGTCCAGGGTTTGGGGATTACCAATGTAATTTTTTATATGTTGTACGATGATACATTCCATGGCCTTGAAGAGCAGACTCATCAGGTTAATGGAGCACTAGTTCCTGGGGTCTGTGGTGTCTCCACCCTTGTGTAGTAAGATAACCGTCACTGTGCAACATTCAGCAGACACAAAGCATGAGGTGCTGCTATGACTACACATGGTACGTCAGTGTGGTGCCTGTTCGTTCTGTGGTTTGTGTGGAAAACAGCCTTTGAAGTTATCTGGTTCTCATGGCTGCTGTGATACTGGCTTTGGAGAGTGTTTTTTTACCTGTGCAGCCATGATGACAGCAATTTTGCAGTCATCCATTATAGAGATGTGCTCTTTCATGGGTGAGAGGGGGGTAAAGTTAACACTGATCCTATCTGCCAGGATGTTGGCAATATCAGTTGGGTCTGTATATTTAATGCCACAAGGCTGTTACTCAGAACAGATCTGAGTGTAGCCATGACATGGACCTGTCTGTTGGGCAGAGATCTCCTGAGTAGACAGTATGCAACAGAGTACAGATTTGGCTACATTCAGTCTTATTGGATGGGGCAACTGTTTGAGGCCAGTAATCCTCTTGTTAGGGTACTTCAGTGGTCTTTCTGGCTGCTGAACGTGCCTAGTCAGATTCATCGCAAGTGTGTTGTGGTACTCTCTGACAAGTCTGATGACTGATGAGTAGTGGGAACCTCCTTTGACCTACATGCACAGACCTTGGCAGTTTGTGTGAACACATAGCATGATTTTCTGACAACTTTGTCAATGTGTTTCTGGAAGTAGAGATGTCTATCCACATTTGTCCATTGGTCCCTTATTATCACCTCCAAATTTAGAATAAGTGTGTGAGCATGCCCAGTATGACCTTTCAGTGTGATGCTGAATGAAATCCACTACATTTGTTGGAGTGTGTGAGCATGCCCGGTATAGACATTTATACTATATGTGTATGGAAAATCAAGTTGTATTTTTACATCAGGCCTCACCTTTGTGTCATAGATCAACAGGGATCATGCTGTGGCTGCAGGGCTTCCATGAGACACTTTGCATAGACTTATCAACATTTCTACATACAGGGGGACAGCTATTCTTTGTACATTTCTACCCGGGGGCACACTTGATTGTTACTGTGGGTGTACATAGGATGAGGGGTTCACCTGACACTTATACACATTTGCTATGCCTGCACTGCTATGTACAGTACACCATTTCAGTCTGTACTGTTGCCTATCGTACTGGCTTGAGGCATACTACTGTACTACACTTCTTAGCGTCCAATGTCATGTATATTAGATTGCAACTTCATAGCCTACACAACCCACTTCACACCGCCTGGCCTGATGTTCTCTGTCTGCATAGGCCTGTGGGGGAGGTTACCCATATGCCTCTTTAGGGGCATGTTACAGCATTTCTTTGTGTTTGCATTAGTGTACAATTGTCCTGCTGTGTCTGTGCTACTGAAATGCTATCATGGCTTAGTGGTTCAGTACTGTGACTGTAGTGCACTATATCCTGGGTTCGAGCTCTGTCACTGCTTTTTATTTTCATGCTGGGCAGACCAGACTGCTTAAGGGACTGTAAAGCTAATATGAACATGTTTACCTGACTTTGCTCAACTTTGCCCAACATTGCTCAATGTTGCCTGACATTGCGCTAGTTAGCACGGGCAATTTTGCATACGTATACTAAATATTGGTAAAAGCTGCTTAGCACTGCTTTATATTGCTTAAAACATGACAATCATGCCTCAGGTGGTGCTGCAGGGCTGCTTATGTCAGATGCACATACTACACTCCCTATACATGTTTGGAAACAGGTAGTGTCAAGTTAGGCATCCCTTTTATTTTATGTGCGAGTCAGAGAGAGGTATCATTTCCAGGGTTCCTACTGAGCCAGTGTATGTGCTATGCATTGCCTCTTTGCCAAGGCCAAGGAATACTAGGCACACCTCCTTCTGCCTACTGGGGCAGGCTCAGGTTGTTCCTCCAACAAGTCAAGCTGTGCCTGTGCAGGCCTTGGCAATGGTGGGGGGGGGGGCTGTTTGGCCCTGCCCCATGCTGTTCCTGCTGCAGCTGTTTTCACAGGATCAGATTGTGTAGCATGGCACATACCATGGCAATTTGGGTACATGTAGTTGGTGAGTACTGGAAGGCTCCACCAGATGTGTCCAGGCACTGAAACCATGACTTGAGCATCCGAAACACACGCTCGATTACATTTTGTGTTTGTGCGTGTGCCTCATTATGGAGTTCTTGTTCAGGTGTGTGTGCATTTCTGATGGGTGTCATCAGCCACGGCTCCAGTGCATATCCAGCATCCCCCACTAGGTGACCGTCAGGGATGTCCCCATTGGCAAATGTCTGATACAGCTGCGTCAGATGCCAGATATGGGAATCATGGTAGCTTCCAGGGCAGCCAGCACACACATTCAGTATTATGCCTTGGGCATCATACACGACCTGGCAGTTGATGGAGTGGAAGTCCTTGCGGTTGATGTAGGCCCTACCCCACTCGCCGACTGGTGCTTTGATGTGTATGTGCATGCAGTCAATTGCACCCACTACCTCAGGATATTCTGCTATTTGCTGGAAGAGATGCATATTGCTGGCCAGTACCTCACAGGCATTGGGGAAATATACATGATCACCGACATGTGCTGACATGGCAATCAGGAACTGGTGCAGTACCCTGGATGCTGATGCCTGTGAAATCCCCATCATATCACCAGTTGGTCTGTGGAAGGTACCTGTTGCTAGTATTCTTAGGCCAACACATACCTTGGTTTCCACTGGGATGGGTTCCCTTCTGTTGGTTCTGTGTGTGAGGCGTGGCCTGCACAGCTGAACAATTTGCTGCAGGAGGTCTCTGTCCACTCTATAGTGCTCCACTATCTCCAGCTCATGTAGCCCCTGGTAGGTTACCCTGGGTCTATACACTCTGCTCCGTCTCCTCACTGTCGGTTGCTCAGCAGCATTCACAATGACACCACCCTCAGCATCTTGCACATGTTGCCTTATAATAGCAATGGCAGCCCCTAACATTTTTTTGACTCAGTTAAGCTTTTTAAGTTTTCACTTCTCTTTGTAGACTGCAGTGTTGCAGTGTTTCTGAGAAAAACATGGGGGAATGTTGTTTGCAGAGTTTTAAGTGCTGGGCTGGGCTGGGCTAGTGTACTGCCTGTGTAATTGGCTGATTCTGATTGATTTCACCTGGCAGCTCTGCTAGCTCTCTTTGGTTAACTTCCTACTACTTCTTTTCCTTCCTTTTCCTTTTATGTTTCACAGGGGGCAGCACCGTGCAAACAAGCACAAATACGCGCACATGAGTGCACATGCCCGCACACAGGCTTACACAGGCTTAGGCGGGTGCATATCCATGCACACAGGCTTAGACAGCCTTACAAAGGCTTACACAGGTGCACACACGTGCACACAGGCTTAGACTGGTTTACAGGTGCACACACGCACACAGTGTAAGCATCTTTTCAAGAAACTTTAGTGATATCCACGGCATACACCTTTGGTTTCTGGGTTTCAGTTAAGACAACTGTAGACACGCCTCTTCCAGTCCTGAGTAACTTCCAGCAAACACATGCCACTCTGCTCCAATAAGCTGACAGTCTTTGATACATACCCCCTCATGATGTCACCTATTTTCTACTCTGTTACTCCCCTATTCCTACTCTTACACTCTAGGGACATGGTTCACATGGCAGGGAAAATTGGGATTCACTATCCTTATCCTCATTTGCATAGGATTGCCTAGTAATGCTTGGTTACATCTCTCAGACTGAGCTTCCCCCCTTAACAACCACTACTCCGTAGCCATGTTGTATTCAGCCTGCCATTCAGCTGCATGGCAGATGAATATTTTTAATAAAATGCCTATTTTTGGCTTTTATTTATTTATTTTTGCTGGTTTTTAGAGCGCCACACATTTGCGCGGCACTGCACTACGTTTAAACATCGGAGTTCGAGGGGGGGAAAACATTTATTTGTTATTATTTTGCAACAGATGAAAATGCCAATGACCTTATATTTGGCCATTGGCATGCTTCATCAACTGGATGCATCCTTTATTTGGAGCTGTCATAGCTCCATTTTGCTATTTGCAGAACGGTACTCCGTTACCAATGGAGTACATTTCTGCAAATAACTCAACAAATGTGCTGATAAACGGAGTGTAGAGTAAACCATAAAACCAAGTTTAATTCAACTCCACAGGTAACACATAAACGGACCAAATGACTCGCTTTACACATAAAACATGAACGCCTTCACAAGAAACAAGCGTTTTCATCTCTCTTAGTATAGACTTCATCAGATGCCCAGTGTATTCAATGCCACCTATTTATATACTATCTCTTAATTAGTTAATTAGAAAGCCTATTAGGAATTAACTTTACATTCAAAACCTCCAATGAAATTTCTAGCTTGAGAATATTAACTAATGATATCAACCACCTTTTATAATACACATATTAAAATGTTAAAAAAAATAAAACATTGATATTAATACATATTATTTGTCCATTTAAAATGTCATTAAAATGTAAGTAAAAAACACACATATAAATACCTTAAATATGGTATTTGAAATAAAGCCAGTGCAGAATACATTATAACAATGGGAGGACCATGCCATCTAGTGTCCATTGATTTGGTCAGCTAAAGCATAGCATACCTTAATTTTAATAATGGAAGAATAGAAATATAATCATTCAAGCCAGGGGGGGGGGTTCCAGCTTCCAGAATTACTTGCCACTATAACTCTCTAAATTCTATCTTTTCCTCCCATGGACCCCCCTGGTGTCATTTTTTTATCTGCTCCAATACCATAAAATTAAATTTAGCTTCAGGGCATACTGTAGTATGTCTAAAAAGTGCGTTAGTGTCCTTTTCCACTGTTATTTCATAAGTATGTTTGTAGATCCTTCTTTTCAACATTCTCTCTGTCTTTCCGACATAGAAGGACCTACATAACCTACACATAGCTAAATAAATTATTCCTTTAGATTCACAGTTATAAAAATCAGAACTATTAATCCATTTGTTCCTACTTTCTAGGTAATATTTATCTGTGTTCATAATATATGTGGATTGGTTACAATGACCACATTTATATGTCCCTATCCTATTTCTATTAGAATTAACTTTATATTTATTCTCTAGAATAGTTCTGATACACTGTGAGTTCTTATATACCACTTTCTGTGGAACCTTTGATATATTCTGTAAATCTGAAAGGGATACAAACCTCTCCCATTTCCTTAGAAAGATTTTTTTTAATGTTGCTGTTTAAAATATTATATTTTAATATTAAAACCTGCTGAAATCCATCCCCATTATTCTCCCTATTATTTTTAATCCCCTTGTTAATTTCCTTACTTTTTTGAATGGGTTTAAATTTACTACTTCTTCCTTTTTCAACTTCACCCCTCAGTTGCTTTATAAAGTTCAGGGGGCAGCCCCTCTCAAGAAACATCTTTTCCAGTAATTCACATTCTATTAGGAAATCTTTATCGGAACTGGTCATGCGGCAACCCCTTACAAATTGCCCCTTCACTATATTTTTCTTACAATGCATGTGGTGTGCGCTCTTGAAATGTAAGAATGAGTTACAGAAAGTAGGTTTTCTAAATATCTTGCTTTCAAATCTTGTCCCTACCTTATATACTTCTATGTCCAAATATTGCAAAGTGGTGTCAGAAATTTTATATGTTAATTTAAAAAAATTAGTTGTACTACTCATGTATGTCATGAATTCTTCAAATTTCTCTATTACCGCTGTCCAAAAAAGGACTATGTCATCCAAAAACCTTACTATATATCAAAATGTTCTTGAGAAAGGGTAATTTGAGTATCATGTTGTCTGGGGATAAGATAAATAGAAATATTGAATTTAAATGGAAGAGTGTTTACATCCCACCCCTACATCCTCAGTTAAAAAATTTGATAAAAGTAATGGAAAATGAGGTGAGAATGCAGCAGTCCAATACAGGACATAAGGTAAATTTAAGTAAGAAAGAAAAGGAATTAATGTAAGAAATCAAGGAAAATAATAATATCAGAGTTATGAAACTGGATAAAGGGGGTGGAGTAGTAATTATGGACAATATAACCTACAAAAGTAAAATGAACACAATATTATGGGATGAAACAAGATATTCTAATGTCTCATTAAACAAGGTAAATATAGCTTATAGTAAAATAGATATAAGTTTAAATGATACGGTGCAGGAAGAGCTTATAAATTATGACACGTTTGTGTATCTGAAGGTGGACAAACCAAGAACCCCTTCAATATTTGGCATACCTAAGATACACAAATGTGAAAGTGACCCCCCCCCCCAAGACCTATAGTATCAGTCGAAGGATCAAAAACTTGCCCTTTGGCTAAATATGTTGACAAAAAACTAAAGAATTTATGGTTAAGTAGAAAAACTATACTGAGAGATTCTTGGGATCTATTAAGGGATATTCCCGATGATTTGAACTATGATAATTTACTTTTTATTACTATTGATATTATCGATTTATTTTCCTCCATCCCTTATAAGAACGGTATGGAAATGTTGGAAGAGATAGTCTATGAAAACCAGATATTGACTCAGAATGAAAAACTGGTAAATATTTGGTTAATGGACTTAATTCTGAAAAACAATTTTCTTTACTTTAATGGTGAATTTTACCAACAGATTCAGGGGGTAGCAATGGGAGCAGCCTGTGCCCCAACCTATGCTAATCTAGTCCTGGCAAAGTGGGAGGAGAAATATGCATTAAACTCTGAGTTTAAAACCTGCTGGACATTATATAGAAGGTTTTTGGATGACATAGTCCTTTTTGGACAGCAGGAATAGAGAAATTTGAAGAATTCATGACATACATGAGTAGTACAACTAATTTTTTTAAATTTACATATAAAATTTCTGACACCACTTTGCAATATTTGGACATAGAAGTATATAAGGTAGGGACAAGATTTGAAAGCAAGATATTTAGAAAACCTACTTTCTGTAACTCATTCTTACATTTCAAGAGCGCACACCCCATGCATTGTAAGAAAAATATAGTGAAGGGGCAATTTGTAAGGGGTTGCCGCATGACCAGTTCCGATAAAGATTTCCTAATAGAATGTGAATTACTGGAAAAGATGTTTCTTGAGAGGGGCTACCCCCTGAACTTTATAAAGCAGCTGAGGGGTGAAGTTGAAAAAGGAAGAAGTAGTAAATTTAAACCCATTCAAAAAAGTAAGGAAATTAACAAGGGGATTTAAAAATAATAGGGAGAATAATGGGGATGGATTTCAGTATGTTTAAATATTAGAATATAATATTTTAAACAGCAACATTAAAAAAAATCTTCCTAAGGGAATGGTAGAGGTTTGCATCCCTTTCAGATTTACAGAATATATCAAAGGTTCCACAGAAAGTGGTATATAAGAACTCACAGTGTATCAGAACTATTCTAGAGAATAAATATAAAGTTAATTATAATAGGAATAGGTTAGGGACATATAAATGTTGTAATTGTAACCAATCCATATATATTATGAACACAGATAAATATTACCTAGAAAGTAGGAACAAATGGATTAATAGTTCTGATTTTTATAACTGTAAATCTAAAGGAATACTTTATTTAGCTACGTGTAGGTTATGTAGGTCCTTCTATGTCAGAAAGACAGAGAGAATGTTGAAAAGAAGGATCTACGAACATACTTATGAAATATCAGTGGAAAAGGACACTAACACACTTTTTAGACATACTAAAGTATGCCCTGAAGCTAAATTTAGTTTTATGGTATTGGAGCAGATAAAAAATGACATCAGGGGGGGTCCATGGGAGGAAAAGATAGAATTTAGAGAGTTATGTTGGCAAGTAACTCTGGAAGCTGGAAACCCCCCCTGGCTTGAATGATTATATGAATGAAAGGTCTGCTATGCTTTAGCTGACCAAATCAATGGGCACTAGATGGCATGGTCCTCCCACTGTTATAATGTATTCTGCACTGGCTTTATTTCAAATACCATATTTAAGGTATTTATATGTGTGTTTTTTACTTAGATTTTAATGACATTTTAAATGGACAAATAATATGTATTAATATCAATGTTTTATTAATTTTAACATTTTAATATTTGTATTATAAAAGGTGGTTGAAATCATTAGTTAATATTCTCAAGCTAGAAATTTCATTGGAGGTTTTGAATGTAAAGTTAATTCCTAATAGGCTTTCTAATTAACTAGTTAAGAGATAGTATATAAATAGGTGGTATTGAATACACTGGGCATCTGATGAAGTCTATACTAAGAGAGACGAAAATGCTTGTTTCTTGTGAAGGCGTTCATGTTTTATGTGTAAAGTGAGTCATTTGGTCTGTTTATGTGTTGCCTCTTGGAGTTGAATTAAACTTGGTTTTATGGTTTACTCTACGCTCCGTTTATCAGCACATTTGTTGAGTTTATTGGTTTGGTTTGTGCAGACTCTTATTTTTGGATTTCTGCAAATAACACTACTCTTACTCGAACAGGTTAGTGTTTCCTGGATCGCAAATTTACCTCATTTGCATAGCTTTCAGCAGCAAATGAGGTAATTTGCATAACATAACACTGTCTGTGCAAGGGTAGTTTTAGGAGCTCTCATGCACGCCCCTGCCGGCTGTTCCTGGATCGCTCAGCAGACATATTGGCTGTCTGGATTCTTACTCTACTCTTAGACTCCGTGCAAGCCTTCGTGAATCTGGCCCATAATGTTTGCAAGATGTTGCATTATTCCCAAAGATCTAATTAATGACTAACTGTCTTATGGGGGATGTACATTTACAAGTGCTCTTACATTCTCTGAGTATGGATTCTGTCCCTTTGGCATTATTTGCCTCTGATTATTTTATTAATATCTGTATTCTTCGAAAACTGTGTCATTGTCTTATATTTTCTTTTATATGATGCCACATTTTGAGATCATCAGTTATTTTAGCAACATCTTTTAAGGCTTCAATTATTCATAATACTGCTCTCTGAACTACTTCTGGTGCAGGTGAGATATCACATTAAATACTTTAGAATAATTGCCAACATAAAGGTATAGTGGCCATACATAATTTAAAGCTTTATTCATCTAACTTCATCTGCAAGCATATCTGGTCTGCACCTAATATTGAAGGAAATGAAGCTTTTAAAATAATTGAGACAAATCACCCAGTCATAAATAAAGGGATGTTTTCTCTTTTATTGACTTTATTCAAATGTTATAGATCAGAACAAATACATGTTTTGCCCTGCTTCATATAAGTGAACATGATATCCATTCATGCCAGTGGCTGAATTTCTTACTGGCAGCTGAACTTTCTATTCATTTTAATTCCTCCCCAGGCACTTCAAGGAGACACTAGATGCCTTGGGCCAATTATTACTGGCAGAGTATATGGATGAATCTGAATAAAACATTCTCTTGGCACACTACAGAATTATGTAAATAAATTGGTATGATCATACAAGACCATCCATGCTATGTCTCTGTACAGTATTCACAATGGCTCCATAACCCTGCTGTACAGGTGTATGTTACACTTATTCCATGTGAATGTTTCACTATGAACATTTTCTGGCAAAAAAGCTCAAAATATTAGGTGAATTACCTTTCTAATCCAGAACTACTAGTAGCTGAATATCAATGTTTTCATTTTTATTTTTTATATTCTAATCCTGTGACTTTAGTTGCTGTTAAAAGTAATTCAGAAACATATACACATTTTCATTTTAGTGTATTCAATATCAACTGCTACAAAATATTTTCTAACAAAATATTACACTGAGCACCACAGTCTAGTTCATTTCTAGACACTATTAATTCTGGACTTCCCTTACAAATGGTCTAATTATCTTGTTGCCCTACACATTTTTTTCTTTCTTTCTTTTTTCTTTGTTTTAATTTTTTACAGAATCAATTATTTCCATGTTAATAATATCAAGAAGTATTGCATTCTAGTATCCACGGTGGTACAGCATAGCGTTGTTACCTCACAGCAAGAGGTTCTCCCGTTCGATTCTCGGCTGGGCTTGGGAGTGTCTTCTGTGGGGTCTGCATGTCCTCCCCGTGGTTGGGTAGCGTTCGAAAGAGATGTGTGCGTAAATGGGCATGCCATCGTTGAAGGTTGGGCATCGAGCTGGCACCTCGGTTTTTCATAAAAATCTACTGCCTATCATTAGCGGACTGGAGTTCCACTGTGTCGACCCCTTACCGGGAAAAGCCGAAAGACAAATAACAATTGGATTCTAGTTTTTCCTCAGTAAAATTCAAAGGTTGTGAAGCACTAATATTTTTTCTTTTGTATATCATTGCAAAATGGTCCTTTCTACTATTAACACTATATATTAATTAAATGGTGGGCTCTATTGTGCTATTCCCACGTTTCACACTACATTTAATTTCAAATGTTTTATGCTTACTATGTATAAGATAGGTTTCTTTCTTGTTGACATTACTGTTACATCCCATTTACATATTATTCTTCATTTTTACTTCATGATTAGGCACATATTTTATGTCACCTATTTACATTTTATCAAATTTCCTCAAATTTCCAGAATGAGAGAATCAACAAAAATAGTAAACAATAGTCTCAGCAGTGGGTCTTGTGATACTCACCTATTCAGTTAGCACAATTATGGAAGACAAAAAATCAAGTGCTTAGAATGAGAGATGACTGTGACAGCTTTCTGACAGTTCATGGACCAGTTTACTGCTCATAGGTTCATAGGTTGGTACTAGGCTATTGGCCCTAGGGCCTATACAAGCCTAGCCATAACAATTCCATGGCTATTTCTTCCCATACTATTTACTTTCCTGGACTCCACTGATGTGATCCCCAGGGTGAATTTCCTTTCTCCCATCCAATCATCAAGGTTCCTTTTGAAGAGGGCCAAAGAGGTGCTCTGCTTGACATGTCTGGGCAGTCTATTCCAAAGTCTGGGGAGTCTATGGGTCAGGAACCTATCCCCCCAGCATGTTTTGTTTATTGTGATGACAAGGTTTAGATCACTGGAGTGTGTGGCTCTGAGGGATTGAGAATTCTTTAAGTGTAACATGTCCAACAGCTCTGGGTTTGACATGGCCTTGTATGTTAAGCAGAGATCGCCACTGTGTAGATGCTATGTGACATAGTATAGCTGGAGTTTTTTAAGGCGGTCAGCGTAGAGCATCTGCTTTAGGCCTGTGATTTTTTGGTGAGGTATTTCTGTGGCATTTCCAGTTGTTGCAGATGTCTTGAGAGGTACATACCAAATGGGGCGTTGTATTCTATAATG
Source organism: Protopterus annectens (assembly GCF_019279795.1). Classification (NCBI taxonomy): domain Eukaryota; kingdom Metazoa; phylum Chordata; order Ceratodontiformes; family Protopteridae; genus Protopterus; species Protopterus annectens. The sequence goes on from NC_056733.1 coordinate 1,371,899,532, forward strand.
GGTCTAATGAGGGATGAGTACAATGGGACAATGACCTCCTTTTTATGGATGAAAAGCCCTTAGTAATGAGGTGTACTACATAAACGGATTTCCTGACTGTTGTGGTGATGTGTTCATCGAAGGTGAGACCACTGTCCACCTGTGTCCCTAAGTCTCTTATCACACTTTTGGTGTTTAGTGTACTGCCACCTATGTGGTAATTCATGGGTACATGTTTTTTTCCCAAAGGGGATAACTATACATTTCTTGGCATTGAGCTTCAGCCCATGGCTCTGGCACCAAGCATCTGTTTCTGTAAGGCCCTTTTGTAGAGTATCCACATTATTTGGGGATTCAAAAATGGCTCCCAGTTTGCAGTCATCTGCAAATTTTGTTAGCCATAGTCCCTTAGTGTTGGCCTGCACTTCAGAGAAGTAGATGCCAAACAAGAGCAGTCCCAGGACTGAATTCTGAGGTACTCCACTTGTCACTTGTCTGGAGCTGGATTTGGAGTTGGCTACTTTTACAGTGTGGGTTTTGTCAGCAAGCCAATTGGCAACCCATCGAGTGACTTAGGGATTAATGCCCAGCTTAGTAAGTCTATCTATTATTCCAGAGTGGGGAATGGTGTCAAAGGCCTTGGTGAGGTCCAGATAGGCTGAATGGACTGCCTTATCTTCCTCTATGGCTCTGGAGACTGATTTGAAGAAGTCAATCAGGTTCAGGAGACAAGATCGGCCCTTCACAAACCCAAACTGGGTGGCTCCAGTGTTTGAAGGTTGCCAATGTTTTTGTTTATAAGTTCCATGATAATACATTCCATGGCCTTGCAGATCAGACTCATCAGACTGATGGGTCAGTAGTTCCCGGGATCAAAGGTGGATCCCCCCTTGTGGAGTGAGATAACTGTAGCTGTGTGCCACTCAGTGGGCACGAAGCCTCAGGTGAGGCTATGATTAAACATGACACTTAGGTGAGGTGCCAGTTCATTTTATAGTTCATGTAGTACACAGCCGGGGATGTCATCTGGTCCCATGGAGGCTGTATTCTTAGCTTTGGAGAGTGCATTTTTTACCTGTGTGGCCGTTATTACCGGAATTTGGTAATCTTCTGGTATTGAGATGGGCCGTTTAGGGGGTGAGAGGGGGGTGAAGTTGGCACTGAATTGATCTGCGGGGATATTGGCAATATCCTTTGGGATCAGTATATTTAATGCCATTTTGTTGTAGCTCAGAGCAGATCTGAGCATTGCAATTTAGATTCTTGACATAGTTATAGAATGCCTTGAGGTTGTCTTTGGAATATTTGGCAATTTTATTTTTGTAACTGAAGTGAGGAAATCATAGTTAGTAAACTCTGTAAGAGTAAGTTAGTCATTTCTATGACTAAAATAGAAGACGGCTATCATTGTGTTGTGACTTGAAAAAAACCCTTGCATACCTCTTAACTGTTCAGACTTTCACAGAATGTCCAGATTTTTGCCTCTTATTTTTGGTCTCTTCCTCATAACATTTGTAGTCTTCTGGCAAATCATTGAGGTTTGAAGTAATTTAATAATACTAAATAATGACAGACATTTGAGTTTCAGACTTTATATCCTTCAGAAAATACATAGTAATGGAAAAAAACATTTATTGTAACAACTTTCTAGGTTTTTAGGAGCAGTATTTAAATTCTATCTCTATTTTTGTGCCTTTTCCCCCCATTCTTTCTTGTTTTGTCCAGATTTCTTGCACTGAGAGGTTGAGAGGTATGAACTCTTTTAGTTTATCACACAGTATCCCAAAACTCATTACCCATTTATTATACTGACTCACTGCTATTGATGGTATCAGTTTCGACAATGTGTAAATTATGCATGTAGGGTAGATATAAGAGCAAAATCTAGGCCATTGCTATGGCATGGAAATTATTTATTTTTCTCCAGGTGATTTAGGTCAGCTTATGGGGTCTATATTAGATCATCAAAATTTTAGTTCAGTGAACAACATTTTTGGTGCACTTACATCGATTATGTCATTCATTGAATGGCTCATACTGAGATCGCTGTAAAGTGAAGATTGGAAAATTTGCCCTTTCTTCACTGTAATGCAATCTCAGGGTTGATATATATATATAGATATATATATATATATATATATATATATATATATATATAGATATGTATATATATATATATATATATATATATATATATATATATATATATATATACATATATATATATATATATATATAACTAGGGGGGATGTTGGGGGCTACCCACAAGAGTGAAATTTAGTAAACACCATTTCCGATGAAATGCCGTTTGGTGAAGTGGGTTTTTGCTGATTTAATATAGACTCCAGCTTATGCAATAAGAACATCTTAGCCACAAGCTATTTTTAATAAAGCTTTATTAAACAACAAATATCTAACAAAACATTCCAGTCATTAACAGACAATAAAAAGCACAGTTCTTAATAGAAGTGTAAAGTTTTTTTTTCTTTTGGTCTTAATAAAAAGTACATTGAAAACAAAAATAAGTTGTGTACTACATGCTTTTCTCATTGTATATTTTCAGTCCACCATCTTGGCTGACAAGAGAAGACTAAAAAGGCAAAAAAAAGATGCTCATCATGACCCCGATACTCTGGACATTTACTGATAGGTGCAGTAATGCAGGTGCATTTATCTTCCAAACAAACCATGCCTTGATTGGGACTGCAAGGCTATTAAGTCTGGCTATTGGTCAGGGGCTTCCATCTTATTTTTCCTTGGAAGCTAGAAAGAGAGACACATACAATAAAAGAACAGAAACCCCATTGTGAACATGTCTTTTCCAGAATATAATCTTCTAATTTTGTAGCTGGATCTGAGAGTCAAGTAGCAGTGATGTGCTAGCTGAGTACTACTGAATAGAAATTAGTACATCTCAGCCTCAGGAATAGACATGAATTTTGAGATAATGTACAGAAAACTCACAGTGGTTATTATTTCATAACAGCTGTTTATAAAAAAAGGATTATAAGCATTATACACCATTGCTGGAAGCTGGATCAGTTTTGTTTTTTACCATTTGATGAAGTGAGCACTTTTACAATGTATTAATGGTTACCTATGCAATTTACGATGTTAGTAATTGTCATTTGCGTAAGATGAATTATAGACTACTACCAGTGATGTGTTCTACAATTACTAATGTTTAGTGTCATTATGACTGGATGAAGTAGCTATTAGGGAATTCTGATAGTCATTGCATATCTGTTTAAATACATAGTATCTCAGAAGCATAGCTAGACTTTTTGGAGTGACATGCCAACTTCCATCAGGTAGCCATCTCCCTAATGTATTGATCCCTCCATTTCAGACAGTGACAAAACTTGAAATGAGACACTTAAGCAAAGACTCATTTTCCTATCCTAGCATTATTAAAAATATTTGACAGAATCTGTATTTTAATAAAATAAAACCATAGTGAATGTGGCACTTTGTTAGTTTAAATTCTAGCGCATCTCATTATACAACACAAGCCATATAAAAATTGAAGTGCACATACAAGTGTACATGGGATATGCATGGCATTACCTCTGCTGCCTTCCTCCAAGGGCACAGGATGTAGCTGAACCATGAAATTGTGATGTTAGCTAGCAAGTTAGGATGTATCGCTGTGTGGGGATCGATCCTGGATGACACGATAGACTCAGCTATCTTCTGTCATTTTTAGTATTTATCAATGCTTGTCATAGAGTGAATGCGTTTTTTCACTTCAAGTATTTAATAAATCAAGTTTAATACATTTTTTAAATGAAAGTGAAGACACTGCAAGATGTGTTAAGGTTCTGGTGTAGCTTTTAATGTCCTGTTATATGATATTAAAATGTGAATGAGCAAACCAGAGGTAAGGAGAAGGTAAAGGACTGAGGGGAAAGTCCATAAATAGCAAGGCAAACTTATGTCTCATTATGCTATGGACCATTTGAAAGTGTCAAGTACAGGATTTCTGTCTTAAGTACAGTACTTATAGTTTGGAAATATTTGCAAAGTATGCACAAATGCAGAATTTGATATGTTTTTGTACTACATGCCTTATTATTATTTAGAAATTGCACATGAAGATAAATTAGCACATTTATTTACATGGCTGACAAAGTTTATACAGCAATTTCATATGCATTGTTGGCTTTGTTCTTTTAATACTGTATCTGTTGTCAGAATCTATAGGTCTATTGTAACAGTGCATTGATTTGTTTTTTTTTTTTTTCTCAAAAATCTTTTTATTGATTTATAAAAAATAACATAACATCAACCATTATACATTATAAATAAAAACTTTTTAGGAGTTGATTAAAGTTATACAACTTGTAATAACAGATTGCAACTCATTAGGGTAAGAAAAATAACATACAACAATATATACAATATATACAATAGGTAACCAAGAAACCAATGAGAAGAAAAAAGAAACCTTATGAGATTAAAAAGATTATAATTATGAACCCAGACAAGAAAAACTTTAGACGCTATTAATCCTTAATAATACAAAGGGCCTTCTCTAAAACTTTGTTTTTTAAAGCCATTTTTTAGGACTCTTTAACATAGTTTTCTGAGCAGCAATATATGTGTAAGCCATTTTTCTAAAAGTATCCCAATTTAATTTCGTACGGTCAAGCCAATTTTGGGTAATGTAAAGTTTTAAAAGAGAACAAATAAATATAAACACATTAGTATCCACTTTAGAACAATGAACTATAGGTATATGAAGTAAAGCAGTTTCCCAAGACAAAGTGGATTTGTGATAACCCATTTTCTGTAATCCTACTTTCAATGAAGTCCAAAGTTTATGGGAGAAATGGCAGAACCACAGAATATGCAAAAGGTCAGCATGAGGGAAGGAACAACATGGGCAAGAAGGAGATTTACTAGAATCAAATTTATTCAGTTTGGAAGGAGTATAATAAGCATTATTATTAATCATCAATTGTGTATAGAACATTTTCTTGAAGGGGGAGTATTCCAGAGTGTTTCTAATGGCTAAGAGTTTTTGCTTCTCAGTTATTTGAGAATTATGATTCACCCAGACATCTGAAAAAAGGCAGCATGACTGTTGTATTAATTTATTTAACAAGTTATATGGATTTGTTAACATTTTAACAGGTGATGATAATGTTCTAATTATCATGTCTAAATTATTAAGATCTTGCTCTTTTGGTTTTGTTAGAATATCTTTAACCATAATCACCTCCCTTAATTGACGTAAGATTGTAGTATATTTACAGTTAACTTTCAATGTAATACGCAGGTTCGCCAGTGACAAGTTTTTATACTTCAGGAGATCCCAAATATTCATATTTTTTATAAGGGGATATTTTGTTAAGTTGAATGGTGAATTATCCAATTTTATGTTAGGATTTAAGTGAAGTGGTTGGAATAAAAGGAACATATTATCTAGATTGATGAGTTTTAATAACCCCTGAAAGGCTATGATCTTTTGTTTAAGGAAATTTGAGATATTTAAAGTGTTGAGAATATCTATAGATAGGAACGGAATAGCCGCAGGGTTTATGTTTTTAGATAAAATATACTGATACCATAGCTTAATCCAAGTTGGAGAGTGAATGTGATGAATGTTATTCATGTTAGAAATGGACCATAACTTATTTGATGAAACAATTAAGTAATAAAGATAAAAATTTGGTAGACCCAAAGCCCCCTTATCTTTAAGAATTGCTAATCTAGAATAAGAAATTCTAACAGTTTTAGGATACCACAAACATTTAGCTAGTTCTTTATTAACTTTCTCAAAAAAGGATTTGGGAATTATCTGATCTGAAGAAATAAATTGATATAAAAATTTGGGAAGAATATTCATTTTAATTATTGTGGCTTTGGATAGAAGTGATAAATTAAGACATTCCCATCTACGCATATCCGACATTATTGATAACCATAGTCTATTTAAGTTATTTTGAAATGAAGAATGGTTATTATGTTCCATATTAACACCCAAATATTTAACCCCAAAAGTAATTTGAAACTGGGAATCTGAAAGTAAGTAAGATTTATGTGCCATATGATTTAAAGGAAGAATATGTGTCTTCTTAGGATTTATGAGATAATTCGAGGCAAGAGAAAACTGTTCTATAGAGCTAATTATTTTATTAAGATCTGTAATAGGAGTTTGGAAGTATATGACTAGATCATCAGCAAAAGCAGAGAAAAATAATTTGGTGTTGAAAATCCTGGGAATCCTATGAAATGTGTTTTGTGATAAGTATAAAAGTAATGGTTCTAAATATAGATTAAAGAGAAAAGGAGACAGAGGGCAACCCTGTCTTTGTACCTCTAGTAATCTTTATAGAGGATGATGTGGAGCCATTAATGTGAAGTCTAGTAAAGGTTTCTTTATATAGGGTTTTGATTAAATTTATAAAAGAGATGGGAAAATTGAAACAGGACAAGGTTTGAAAAAGAAAATCCCAACACACTCTGTCAAAAGCATTTGAAGCATCAAGGATCAATGCATACAATGGGTTATTATCACCTTTTGTAAGATGGATAGTAGATTCCAAAGTCAGAGTGTTGTCCCATACATGTCTGTGAGACATAAACCCTGTTTGGTCCGGGGATATTATTGAAGGTAAAACCTGCTTCAATCTGTTGGCAAGAATAGATGATAAACTCTTGATGTCTATATTGATTAATGAAATGGGTCTATAATTACAAGGGTCTGTTTTATCTTTATTATTTTTCAAAATTAGTATAGTTTTTGAAGTGTTCCAATGAAGGACCGCTATATCATTTATATTTATGTAATTATACACTTTGAGAAGAACGGGAGCAATTAATAACTTAAAAGATTTAAAAAATTCTGGTGTGAAACCGTCTGGTCCAGGAGATTTACCAGGTTTAAGCCTATCAATTGACTCAGAAATCTCTTGAAGACTAAGAGGAGCAGAAAGAAGGCTGTGTTGTTTTTCATTTAACATAGGGAAAATTAAAGAGCTTAGAAAACTATTTATATGGCTATTTACCATAGATTTAGAAGATTTAGAGTATAACTCTGTATAAAGTAGTGTAAATAGTTGTAAAATTTCCTTGTCCATGTTATATATTTGGTTTTTATATTGTATGGGCGATATTTTTGGTCTATCAAAGTTTTTTTTAATTATTCTAGCCAGTGTTTTGGAAGGTATTTGAGCCCATTCAGAGTAAGTGGCTAATAAGCTTTGCTCTAATATTGAGAGATTATTTTGATGAAGTAAAATAAGTTCTTTTTGACACTCTGTTATTTGCTTGTCATAGGCAGGATCTGGATTTAATCTATATTGATTTTCAAGAGACTGAATTTTTAATTTAAGAAATCTTTCATTTTTGTTAACTTGCTTCTTAAGATATGAAGCCTTACCAATAAACATTCCTCTTAACCTCACCTTACATGCAGCCCACTGTATATCATAGGGAATATCTGTTGACTCCAAATTATCTTCCATATCCTGAATTATTTCTGTACACACTTTGCAGATATCTTTATTTAAGAGTAGATTGTTATTCAATGTCCAATTGTTTTGTTTGGATATACGACTAGCATTAGACGTTATATTTAATTTTAATAGAATTCTGGAGTGATCTGAAAGAAATCTGGACTCAATAGTAAAGTCTAGAAAATATTGTAAAAGGGAATTAGATATAAGAAAAAAATCTAATCTTGACCATGAACGATAACATTTTGAGTAATATGTGTATATATCTTTTTTATTTGAGTAACCTGTGAGTTGTAAAGGGTCTAAGAGATTATATTCCAGAATTAAATCTTCAAGAGCTAAAGATGCTTGTTGATTATATGAAGAAGAACAACTAGTACGATCAATGTCTGGGTTTATCACAGCATTCCAGTCCCCCCCACTATAACATAGTGATCTTTGTAAGAAGTAAGTATATTATATATCTGTAGAATAAAAAAATGTTGTTGGCTACATGGACCGTAGATATTAAGTACCAGAAGTGGTTTATCAAGATTATGTATTTTAGAAGTAAAAAGGCACCATCTACCCTCATTATCATGTTTTTCATCAATAATAATCCCTTGAAATTTTTGTTTAATTATAATAGCCACCCCTTTAGAGTTAGTAGTGTCACCAGAAGCTATTATTTTTTTGATCCATTTTTTATTTTTATCTTTGTCCCAATCATCTCTGGGAATATGTGTTTCTTGTAAGAAACATATATTGGCTTGTGATTTATAAATCAGATGCAATAATAAAGATTTCTTGGCTTTATTTTGGATTCCTCTTATATTCCAGGAATCAACTCTTAATAAATTTGTCATGTATGTAATAAATATCTGATATCATAGGTGTATGAAATTAGCTTACATTTGTGTAAATAAAAGGTAAAAGTAAAAAGAAGATTTAGTCTAGTTCTAATAAAACAGTAATTCTCTAAAAAGATGTGGTTCGGAGAAATATTAACATTATATTTACACACTTCCCTCTTCCCTACCTCAGTGCCTACCCACCATACCCCAACTAAAGAAGGAAGATATAAAAATCCCAAAAACAGAATTATAAACTTGGTTACCATTAACTTCACAGTGTAAGAAGAAACTTTGAATAAAGTCCTGAAAAGGACTAAAACAATGTTAAGAAAACTAAACATATTTACATATCTATCATAACACAAGATGTCCGACATACTCAATCCCTATTCACAAGTGCAATCACAAGCTCCTATAATACAAAAAATATTGTAACGAAGTGAATAACATTGTAAATCTGATATTATAAAAATAATTTGTAATGTAAAATATTAGTAAGACTAAAATAAAATTAGTAAAGTCTAATATATCAGAACAACGTATATTCATTAACGCAGGTGAATCAGTCTCACAGAACATCTCAAGCTATGTATTTTGAAAAATAATACAAATAAAAAGTATACCCAATGTGATATGGGAAATAACACTTATAAAACTATAGGCTTATTTAACAGAATATCACTAACTACTCATTCATATTGTTATATAACCTAAATTACAGGATTCAAGAATAAATGTTAACAAATAATGATGAGAACACCATCAAAACTAAAGTAAATTCACCCATTAATACCAAATCACCTGTCTCCCATCCTTAGTTATGCATGACAGTAATAAATCTAGCATGTTATTCTAGAGGCATTTGATACCATATAAATCTATCCAATATACATCCTAACCTGAGTAAACATTCAATTAAATAATTAAGAGATATGTATAATAACATGCTCACAAGAGACTGCATATTATCCCTGACATTCATGCAAAAACATTTCTTACGTTAATATTTTTAAATATTAACTAGAATACTTTCATGCGCAAAAATAATAATGCAGGAATGAGTTACAACGACCAAACAAAATAAGAAATATACATATAACTCCATAAGACACTCCATAAGTATTGACCCCCTCCCAAGTTTGCCATTAAAGATAAAATGCAATATGTATATTATAATAACACAAGCCTACATACAAACTTTCAGTCTGAAAGAGAAAACTTTTTTTTTTTATAAAAAAAAACATCAAAGCTGATGTTTGAAATAGATTGTTAATATAACTATATGCAATTAAGACAATATAATGCCACTAATTATCTAAGTTATTATGTAAACTATACTATGGAGAACAAAAATATGATGTTACTAATAATAGTAAGGTCATCTTCAGAACTAATTGTAGGTTAACCATCAACATAAAACTACATCACTTCCAATCTTAATTATGCATCCCATTAATCACCAAAACATTTTGTTATAAGTTATATATAAGACCACATAAACAGTCAATTTACATCCTAGAATAATTAATCATTCCTTTAAATTTTGAGTAAAATGTGTATTGAAATGTAACAAGCAGTTACATATTACCAGTGACAATCATGCAAGAACGAACCCTTATATAAATTTACTATATTAAATTAAATATTATCAGTCTTAAAAACATTAATATACGAAAACCTTTAAACACCTAAACTATTAATACAAAAATGAACATCACCCCAAAATCCTCCATAGACTGTACTAACCAATCTAGCTCACCTTGTACGATAGCATTCCTATTTACAATATGTTAGCATATTACTATTTGTCAACATTTCTCATTAAAATAAACATTTTCCTGATGACAGTTTAGAATAAAATACATTATCTCTCAATTTAGAGAGAGTTCCATATATATAAAAACAATGAGCATTACCACTCCATTCATGTGTGTGAAGTATCACTACTTTCGCATTTACGTCAATACCTGCTAGAGCCTTGATAAGACATACACAGTTACGCAAGGCTCCTGACTACACTTTGTTTTCTTAACCCATATTGCGAGTGAAGAAGACTGCCACAATAAATAGCAGACACTAAACAAAAGGTACCTACACCAGTTTCAGCCTCGGGAACACCGACAACAGTCCTGAAGTGAGGAGTCACAATCATCCTTCACTGATGCCAAGACACAGCGCAACCATGCATCAGACAACTGGAACTCTCCAAGCCTCACCGAACAGATGCACGGAAGGATTTACCATTTATTCCAAGATGTTGACGTCATCCTGAAGTCTTGAAGACCCAGAGAGGGTGCGTGCACACTCCGGAAATGAGACTGAGAGCAAAATGAATATTTTGGCAACTCTGTAATGTCTCGAGACCCTGGAGGTTTCCCTCCAAACTGTTATTGAAACTGTTATAGTTAAAGGCAATGGCACTAAATAATACATTTTATGCTACTACTTCGCATAAACTGTTACATTAAAGATTGTGGAAATAAAAATAATCTGTGATGGTGACAGCGCTAAATGATCATAAAAGTGAAACAAACCTAATAAGAAACTAGCTTAATTAATCTATTTATAAAACTAGTCGCCAATCAAAGGGAAAAAAAAAATATTAAGAGAACAAGTTAATATATGAAAGCATACTGACTAAAACAAAAACAGCCATTACAGCTAATTAGGCAATGTAATTATTATGACACTGATTCAGGAAGCGTCTTGAATAGTTTAAGGAATGTGTCTTTGGCTTCTTTAGGTTCTGTGACCATATATTTTCTGTCATTATAACTAAAAGACAGAATGTTGGGATATCTCATACGAAACTTTATCCCTCTTTTAATAAGATCTGCACAATATGGTGAAAGTTTTTGTCTGTTTGTTTTTATTTGTGTAGGCAAATCCTGTGAAAATGACAGTTTATGATTATTCCAGACAAACTGTTTTTTGCTTTTAGCTACTTCTAGAATATGATGAGTATCTTGAAAGTTTAGTAACTTAGTGTATATTATCCGAGGAGAGCTGGAATCAGACTGGCATGCAAGGCTTTGTGCGCTCTTTCTATAATTACAGTTTTTGAAGTTGCCTCATAGTTTAGTAATGCCTCAAAGATCTGCTTTGTCACTGATAATAAATTTTGATTCTCATAAGATTCAGGTAATCCTCTAATAATGATATTATTTCTGCGGCTCCTAGCTTCTAAGTCCAGTAGTTTAGCTTGAATTTCTGTAATAAGCTTATCTTTAGCTTTTTTATCTCTCTCCAGTGAGTCAGCTCTTATTTCTAAGGCTATATTTTTACTTTCAATAATGTCCATTCTTTCACTTATTTGTTTCAAAGTTTTACCAAAATCAGTAAATTGTTCAGAGAAGTTTTGTATAGCACTTTGAATAGGTTGTAATGCCATTTTTAGTTCATCTAAATGAAAATTAGAGTTATTTATGTCTTTAGTACTTACTTTTATAGTCTCAGAAGATTGTTTAGTGGTTCTTAGTCTTTTTGAACTGGTATCCTTCTCAGGTGAAAGCATAGAAGAGAATTTGGCCTTGGTTGTCTGCGTCTCCATGGAGTCAGATTTGCCAGCCATGCCCAGAGTAGAGGTGTGAAGTCAGGATAGGTGATTCTGAAATGAGCCTTCAAGCTGCACATGCACAAAAACTGTTGAAGCCAAAACTGTAGTGAGGTAAAATAATTCCAAAGCTGAATTTTCCAAAAAAATAAATACTCCTAGTACGTAGATGTAGTCTCAGAGGAATTTTTAACAAAAAAAACTGAGGAAAAATATCACTCCAAAGTTGTAAAAAATAGCCTGATGTTACATAACAGTGAGGAGCTCAGTGAGTAGGAACTAGTCTAGTCGGCAGCCATCTTGGAATCCACTGCATTGATTTGTTAGCTATGGTTGCCAGGCATAGCTGTGAGCCATTTCTAATTGACTGTCTAAGGCGTGAACACAAATATGCAGTCTGATTTATGTTTCAAGATGAAGATTTTGTCATCTGGGAAAGTTCACTTTAATTGGATGTACAGTAATGTCAGAGTTATGCTATTTAAGTAGCAGTTTTTTTTCAGTGGGGGCAGCAGCTCCTACATTGGTGAGGTTCAGGGGACTTTGTTCCCTAAAAAATGCTTCAGGTGTGAAATAGCTTCATCTGTTTCTATTTCCTTGTTTAATTCTTTGTGATTGTACTTCTACATATTTGTCAATCATATTTTTAACTTTACTCAGGCCACTAATTGCATTGTATATGCAGATATAGGACGTGTAATGATGATGGCTTTATTGTTTTAACATGCTCCTGCTTTTCTATAGCTTCATAGGAGGTTAATACACTAAAGGCCCTGGAACTCTTACAAGCCTAGCCATATTTATCCCGAGTTGCTCCAATTGTCAGTTGTTAGGTGAGTAAAGTTCACAGAGGTAAAGGTATTAGAGAAGTTAATTCCGACTTCCTCTGTCCAGGAGGTCACCCTTTAACAACTTGTAGGAGACAAAATACAGTAACAGGGATTTCAGTCTTTCAGAATAAGTGAATTTCACAGAGGTAGGGATCTATGGTAGTTAATGGCGACTTCCTCTGTCCAGGATGGACATGGGGACTTCCCCAGGAGTGAATTTGCGATCACCCATCCATTGATCTAGGTTGTGTTTGAAGAGGGTCAGGAGGGGAATCTGTTTCACATGAAATGGAAGCTTGTTTCAGAGAAGTGGCAGTCTTTGGGAGATGTATATATTTCTCCAGCATGACCTGTTCATGTCAGAGGCTAGGTTAAGATCTATGGAGTGAGTGACCTTTCTGCAGTTTGATTTACAAATTTTAGTATTTCCATCAGGGCTGGGTCAGAGACTGCCCTGTAAGCCACACACAGGTCACGCCTTAGCAACCTGTAGGAGTCAGAATACAGTGACAGGCTTTCAGTCTTTCTGCATAAGACTTGTTTTTGTACCCTGTAATTTCTTAGTGGGACAACCTCTGTGGTCTCTCCAATTGTTGCAGGTGTCTGTGAGGTACATGCAAAAGGGGTTATTATACTCAATTACTGGTCTGATGAGGGCCAAGTAAAATGGAATAATAACATCCTTAGATCTAGATGTGATGCCTTTACTTATAAGATGCGCCTCATAGAAGGATTTCCTTACTACTGTGGATACGTGGTAGTCAAAGTTTAGATTGCTATCAACCTGATTACACAGATCACATACCACTGGGTCTACACCTAGGGGGATGCCGTCTGCAATGTAATTAGAAAGGATGTCAGCTTTCCCAAAGGGTATAATAATGCATTTTTTTGCATTTAGCTTTAGTCCGTGGGTTTGGTACCAATCATTTGTCTGCATTAACCCAGTCTGCAGTATATTAACATCATTGGAGGAATCAGTGATTGCTCCAAGTTTGCAATCATCAGTGAACTTGGTCAGCCACAGGCCATTCAAGTTTGCCTGGACTTCTGAGAAATAAATTCCAAACAGTAAGGGGCCCACCACTGAACCATGTGGTACCCCACTGGTGACTGGTCCTTGCTAGAGGTGAAGTCACCCACTTTGACAGTATGCATAGTACTTGTGAGCCAGTTGGCTACCCATCTGGTAATGTAGGGAATAATTCCCAATTCATAGAGTTTCTGTATAATACCTGAGTGGGAGAGTGCATCAAATAGGTTGGCTAAGTCAAGATAGGCAGTATGCCCTGTCTTTCCTTTGTCCAGTGCCTTGGGTGAATTTCTCAAAGAAGCCAACCATGTTTAATAATCATGATCTACTTTTAACAAATTCAAACTGGTTGGGTCAAAAGTTTGGAGATTACCTATGTCCTTGTTAATAAGGTCCATACTGATTCTTTCCAAGACCTTGCAGATGAGACTAGTCAAGCTCAGTGGCCTATAATGCCCAGGGTCAGTTGATGGTCCCCATTTGTGCAGAGCAATTGCTGTTGCTGTCCTCCATTCTGCTGGAACATAGCCAGTTTGCAGGCTGTGGTTAAACAGGGAACCAAGTGAGTCTACTAGGTCATGTTTTAAGTTCTTTAAAAGGCACCCTGGAATGTTGTCTGGTCCCATTGATGCCATACTTTTGGCCTTGGTGAGTATCAGTATGTCCTGCTCTCTTGAGATAATAGGCTGAGGAATGGTGGCAGGTATACTTTGTGGGATGACTGGAGAGAACAGGGGGATGAAGTTTTCTCCAAATCAGCTAGCAAGTTGTCTATTACCTCTGGTTGATTATAGGTGGTGCCATTCACAACCAGTATAGCACATAGCTGGGTATTCCCTTTTAGATTTTGGACATAGATAAAGAATACCTTTTGATTATCCTTAGCTTGGGAGGCTATTTTTGCTTTGTAATTAGCTTTGGAGGACATGATAAGATCTCTAATTTGTTTGTTTAAGCTAGAGATGATTTTTTTTTCTATGCTGAGCCAGTTCCCTCTTGTTGTTGGACATTAGTTTATTTCACTTGTTGTATAGCTTGTTTATACTAATAGTCCACCAAGTTGGCTCGCTTTTTGGCAAGACCTGGTTTTAATCCAGTCAGGTACAGCTAATTCTACATGACATTGGTGTACACCTCTGCTTAGGAGTCTGTGTTATCTTTGTTCAAGGGGATTTTGTAATCTCTTACACCATCACTTAGTAAGAGGTAATTTGTCTTTGAAAAATTCTTAAGCATTTTTGAGTTTGATGGGATATCTGGCCTTAAGGTTACACTGAATGAGACTGATTTATGGTCTAATCTTACCAGGCAGGACATCACATGGGGTGGGGTGTAATGCTTTCCCATGTTATTGAGGACAATGTCCAGGGCATTTTAGCTTTTTGTCGGTGTGCTGGCTAGCTGTTTCACAGCATTTGCATTGACAAGTCCAAGAACCTCTGAGCCAGCAAGTTTGTGGTTGTGTATGTTTCCTATTCAATAGTAGGATAATTAAAATCATCCATGAGTAAGGTATTGGACTGTATGGCAAGTGACTCCAGTAAGTCCAGGTATGTTGTACGCTTTTCCTGCTTCATGGTGGGGGACCTATAACTAGCTATGATGTGGTAGGGAGCTTTGTCTATAGTTAATTGGACATGCAGTAGTTCATGAAAAGTCATACTGTTTGACCAGTGTCAAGGTGTACTTATCCTTAATGAAGATGGATACACCTCCTCCTTTGGTTCTTTTATGCTCAGCTTGTGATTTGAATGTATGGAAGGCGTTGTAGCCCTGCACGATTATGGTGGTTTCCCATACCATTGAATGATGTCTCAGCAACTGCACAGATGACAGCATCTTCCAAGTGAGGAGTGCTTCCAGGGAGTGCAGTTTCTTTGTTTATACTCCTAGCATAAAACAGCAGTACCTTGAGTTTATCTAGAGAGGATTTTGTTATTTTGGGAGGCTGGTTATTTTGACACTGCCTAAAAAAGGCACAATAGGGGTGGTTATTTAATACTTTTGCCAGTATCCAAAAGCATAGAGGAGACAGGTGCAGACCATCTCTGGCAAAGTAGCATAGCCCGTCAACTATGTCTTCCCAGGCTGACAGATACTCGATCCTCTTGGACTGACACCAGAAGCTAAGACAATTGTTAAAGTCAATCATGTTTTGTTTGCATTGTGGCATCATTCTTGGAGTAGGTAGAATGCTGCTTAAGGCTAGACTTATACCTGCCTGTGACACATAATCTGAGAGCTCAGACATGTCTCTGTCTTCATGTAGTCCAGTGAGGTATGTCTCAATTCATTCACCCCCACATGCACTATGATGAAATCTTACTGGTACTTGTGATTGAGTGACTTGATTGCTTGAGTGACTTGATGGATCCTGGCACCTGACAGGCAGCTAACCATAACCCACTCCTTATCCATCCTGGTGAGCAGAACATCTGTGTGTCCCACAATGGAGTCACCTATGAGCAATACGTTAGGTTTTGTGGTGTTATGCCTTATGGGTTTATTTACTGACACACTGGTGTGCATGTGTGTGTGTGTGTGTGTGTGTGTGTGTGTGTGTGTGTGTGTGTGTGTGTGTGTTATTATGTGCTGTGGTTGTTTATTTTTGCATTGTTCTGTGTGTAAGTGGTTTACTTTAGGGAGGCCTCTGATATTTTGCTAAGTTACTGGTGAGTACCTCCACATATGTGGGTTTATGCCCATGTTCTTATTTAGTGTGGGAAGTGTGTGTGTACCGACAACCTGTTTGGCATTTGATTTGCCTTTATGTGAGTGTCTTGCCTCCAAAATCATCATGTAACAACATCTCTCACATAAAGTATTTGTTTCAGGAGTAAGTGGTTGTCAGTATACATGAAAGAATTCCTTTGTTTCCTCAGGATACCTATGTCTATCAGGTTGGCTAGAGAGATGGTGGGAAATTGTCCATCCATGATAGTAGGCTCTTATTGTATGCCTTATTAGGGAGGGGGATGGGTTAATTTGACAGGGCTGTACTGGTAGCTCCTAGGCTACAAGAGGGACCTATACGTTGTGTAGGCTAAGTTTGATCAATAAGACAACACTGCTCAGTGTGCAACTAAGTTGCTCCTAGGGCAGCAGAAAAGCTTGGAAGGGTTTCACTGACAGCTGATAATGGAAAAACTCAGCTTCTAGGCTTTTGCATCTATCCAGGTCACTGCTAACCACTGCTGTGTGAAGAGCAGCACCATGCAAATCTGAGGCTTAAATACTAGCAAATAGAAACACGTTTTAAGCTAATTACCAGTCAGGAAAGCAAACAATAAGCCTTTCACCAACAATCCCCAACTCAGACAGGTTATATTAGCACACTTCTGCCACAAAGGTGCATAAGAACACTTTTTTAATGTAAAATAGCTGGTTTAGAGTCCAAGTGTAACAAGGCCACATAAACTCCCTACCCTAGCCCTACGACTAACAGATACAATGTAATATGTAAGCAATAATACCCAACAGGGTGCATGTTAATGTGCAACTAACTCCTGCCCAGGGGTGTTATGAGGCCTGAAGTCACAGGCAGGGGACCTCTATACCCCTGGAAGGGCATTAATTGCACATTAACACACACCCTGGAGGGCATTATTGCTGTTAGAAAATAGGCTCTCTGTAGAATTGTTGTTTTACTTACTTATTTTTATTACTATTTTTTTAATATATTTTGTATGTAAAACAGTTCATCTGCCTAATGTTTCAAGCTTGCTGTAGTATTCAGTATGTTAATGGTATTGGAGGAAGCATTTTACATCCAAAATATAACACTTTAAAAAATAACCAGGTATTTACTTTATTTTTTGGTCCCTTACTCCTAAATTGTTTGGTTCGTTGCCAGTCATTGCAGATTGAAGTTATTGAATAATGACATACATTTGAGGTTCAGACTTTTATTTCCTTCAGAAAATTCAAACTAACACAATTCCTTTATTTAAGCAACTTTGCAATTTTATAAGAGCAATAATTAAAATCTGTTTCTATTTTAGAGCCGTTGCTTCTCCCTTTATTTTAAGTTTTATCAAGATTATTTCAGTTGAAAAGTACAGAGGTATGCAAACCTTTTTACTACACACACACACACACACACACACACACACACACACACACACACACACACACACACACACACACACACACACACACCTCTGCTTCAGAAAATGCATGCTAATGAAAACCCTGTTCTAAGTTTATAAGAACAATATTTAAAATCCATCCTTATTTCCTGTCCTTTGTTCCCTGTTATTTGTGTCTCTGTCCAGATTTCTTGTTCTAAGAGGTTGAGAGGTACGGAAACCTCATAAATGATGCTGCTGCTGCCTGGGGAAAGCTCAGTTGCTATCACTCTCTCTCTCTCACACTAACACACAAAGACAGACACACCCTCGGATTTACTAATCTTCCATGCAAGACTAGCTTACTCCTGCATGGAAGTGACCGTTTAGGAGCAGGACGGCAGCGCGCCATGCATATTAATGAGGTGCGCTGCCTGAGCTCCTAATCTTACATGGAGTGTGTAAGAGTGCAGGGGACGTGTCTGAGAGCAGAGTTCTCAGAATATACATGCCCCAGCAATGCAGAACAGCAGAAAGGGGTATGAAATGAGCAAGACCGCTCATAGGTGTCCGCATATCCCCACCAACAGTCCCCCATGTATACAACAGCAACAAAATATATAAATAAAATGAAGAAACCCTTTTATTTTTTTTTAATCCTATTAAAGCTAACCGTAGGTGCGTGAGTGTGCCCATCGCTTAGCTACGGTTAATGTAGCTTAAATGGCTGAAGAGGATAACAAGGAAGAGATATGCAAATGAAGTAGCATCGCAATAGTATACTGGGCAGAGCATTCGCCTTATGAGTAGGCATTCCCGGTTTGAATCCCATTGCAGCAGATCCTGTATTCCATGGCAAAGTGTGTTGCAAGTAATGTTTATGTTGCATAACCCACTAAATAACATATTTTTATGAAATGGAGTACTGCAGTAAATGCACATGTGAAGTATCAGTGTCATAACGAATAAAGCACTAGTAAGCAGGTTTAAGCACAAATAAGCAGTAGTAAGCATATAGTAAGTGGGCTTAAGGCCATTTGCATGGTGGTAAACAATGCCCACACTGGTTAAGCAATTCTCAAGCTAGCACTGTCTAAGCAGATGTAATAGCAGGTTAGCAGTGCTTACATTGTGCAAGCCCGCTTACAACTGCTCAAAAGTTGCCTAAATCACTCTGTATCCAATGGCCCTTGTTCTGACCATCAACAAAATAAACAGCCACGCAGGTCTCAAACCCAGGACCCTATACAACATAATCACAGTAGTTAACAACCAAGCCATCACATAAGTACAGAAGAATGAGGTAGCAGCAAACAAGTCCTCACCATAGTATAACCAAACTGAACCAGTCCATCTTGCTGTTTTAAAAATAGTAACTCTCCACTAAACCTTAACTTTTTAAACAGGTAAAAGTGCACACTGCAGAGTGCATTCTTCTCAATCTTACCTTTAAGCATCCCTGTTACTAGCACTTTCTCTAATACCTAAAAAGATCATCTCTACTTGACTCCAAGTAGACTTTTCTCTATCTGTTAAACCTAGCACTTGCTCCTACAGTACTTATTACCTTGATACGGCACTCTTATAGATAGCACCCCAAAAAGGCAAACCCCATTTCGAATCTCTTTTAAAGTTTTTGTCTAGTCCTTCTAGCATGTCGAGGGATCAGTTGCTAGTGTCCTCTCCTGCTCAGCTGGTGAACCTGAATATTGAGGCAATGTTACAATTGCCTCATGTACACAGACAACCTTCTCCTCCTCCCACAAAACACAAATACATGAGAGATGCAACTATACGGCCAAACTGGAGGCTGAGCTCTTCAACATAGGACTGGCAAGACCAGTCAGGAGGAGAAGGTTACCACACACACTATAGACCCAGTCTCACATAGTACCATCACAACCTCAAATCATACACATAAACACACAAAGACATACTCGGGCTCTGATCAAAATCTACCAAAACAGCAGAGGCCACCAAAGCAGACACCCAAACAACCACCACCTCAGAACACAACACCTGCAACACATAGACCTCACAGTCAGAGTGTCAAACAGTCACAGCCCTTAAGGCCAAACACAATGCCAGACACACTAGTCATTGGTGACTCCATAGTCAGACACACTGACGTCCCGCCACCAGACTGAGTAAGGAGAAGGTCACAGTAAGCTGCCTGTCGGGCTAGAATCCGCCACATAAACGCAAAGCACTCAGGTCTCTCAACAGCAGGTACAAATATGACTCAGTCATTGTCCACGCTGGTGTAAACGACCTGAGACGCACTCTGGACTACATGAAAAGAGAGATTGAGGAGCTCTCTGATTATGTAGCCCAGGCAGGTATGACCCTGACCTTGAGCAGTATCCTACCTTCACCAAGAATGATGCCACAATACAGAGATAAGATGATCAGCTTTAACAATTGGCTTAAACTCTGGTGTCATTCAAAGGGGATCCAATGTCTGTCTGCCTGGGATGACATGCTGGACAAGCCGCGCATTCTCTAAGGGACGGCTTGCACCTGTCACCCCTGGATTCCGGATATTGGCAAAGGCTCTTGCCACCCCATAGTGCCTTTTTAGGCAAGGCTCAAATTCTAAACCTACCACCCTAGAACACAAAAAGGAAAAACTAAGGGTAATGCTGCTCAATGCCAGAAGTCTAAATCTCAAAATGCACGCACTCGAGGCCCTTCTCAGTATGGAGAACATCGATGTCTGTGCAGTGACAGAAACCTGGTTCAAGGCTCCTGAGAGCACCCCAGCACTATCAGGTTTTACCTCTTATCATGCGTTCCGCCCCAAAATCCGGACAGTACCAAGAAAGGAGGGGGTATCCATATTCATCAAAGACACCCACACCTCAAGACTGGTGGCAACGCATGCATCGGAGACCATCCAGGTGCAATTAACCATAGGCAAGACTGCTCTGCAAATTGTAGCATGTTACAGGCCACCCTCACAAACTCAGGAACCTCACATGGCCTTCCTGAAAACACTAGAGGGATAAATGTATCACCAAACACCATCATACTAGGTGACTTCAATTACCCTAATATAGACTGGGAACACTACTCAAGCCCAAACACCCTAGCCCAAAAGTTCCTGGAATTCATAAACTCAAATGCCATGGAACAACTAGTCACCATCCCCACAAGAGGAGAAAACATACTTGATCTCATCATCACGAACATGGGAGCACAATGTTCAACACCGAAGTATACCCCTCACTGGTGAGATCAGATCACAACTAGTCTCGCTGGAGGTCCTCATCCCACCCCACCTGAAATAAAAAGACCACAGTAAAGAACTTGCCGACTTCACACTTCTAAAGACTAGTGTGGTCTCCTTTAAGGCCCCAAATGACGAGCCGAAAACAGTACTGAATCACTTACAAATGCCTTCTACCAGCACCTGCAGGACTGCATGGATAAGGCAATCCCAAGCAAAACAAAGACTCCACTCTGGTGGACCCCAGCCATAAACAAACTCTACAACAAAAGGAGGAAGCTACTACAAGATAGAGCAAAATCCTTAAAAGGTAAGACACCCTTGATCACTATAAGTAAAAACTAAGAGCTCTCATAAAATCATCCAAAGCAAATTTTGAGAGAAAATAGCTAAAGACTCAAAAGACAATCATAAGGCCTTCTTTAGCTATGTTAGAAACCTGGGAGGAAACTCCCAGATATGCTCAGAACTAGTTCAAAATGATGTGAAGATTACTGATCCTACAGCCATTGCCAACATACTGGCTGACAGGTTCAGTGCAAACTTCACCCTCCCCAAAAGGAGAGATATCTATACGCAGCCCCCAAACATCTCCAACGCCCAAGTGAGAACTGCTCTCTCCAAAGCAAAAACACAGCATCCATGGGACCTGATGGTGTTAACTCAACGAGGAATTAAACCCACAGCTAGGACAGCTGTTTAATCATAGTCTTACCTCTGGATATGTACCCAGGAGTGGCGACTGCAACTGTGGTCCCACTTCACAAAGGCGGTGCCTCCACCGACCCTGGAAATTACCGGCCCATTAGCTTGACAAGCCTTATCTGCAAAGCCATGGAGAGGATCATAATGGACCTCATAAATAAAGACATAGGGAATTTGCAGACTTTGGATCCAACCCAGTTTGGCTTTGTCAAAGGCAGATCATGCCTTCTAAACTTGGTTGACTTTTTCGAAACAGTCACCAAAGCCATTGATGAGGGAAAGGCAGTCCATACAGCCTACCCCACTCGGGTATCATTGAAAAACTCATCAGCTTAAATGTTAACCCATACATCACAAGATGGGTTGCAAACTGGCTGAGTGACAGAACCCACAGGGTCAGAGTTGCTGGCGCCATGTCAGACTCAAAGCCTGTCACAAGTGGTGTCCCACAGGGCTCAGTCCTGGGCCCACTCTTGTTTGGCATCTACTTTTCCGAAGTACAAGCAAACACAGGAGGGTTATGGCTGACAAAGTTTGCAGATGACTGCAAAGAAAACACATCTGACACAGATATCCTTCAGAAGGGTCTCACAGAAACGGATAACTGGTGCCAGAGCCATGGCCTAAAGTTAAATGCCAAAATGCATAGTCATAAAAACAAGGTTACCCCTAGCTACCAAATAGGTGGCAATCCACTGAGTACAGAAGAAGTTATCAGGGACCTGGGGACCCAGGTTGATAGTAGTCTGTCATTCGACACCCATGTAGCTAAAGTAGTTAGGAAGACCTTCTACATTGCCCACCTTATCATGAAGGTCATCTAGATCAAGGGAGGTCATAGTCTCCCTATACTCATCACTCATCAGACCAATGATTGAGTACAATGCCCCATTCGGAATGTATCTGACCGACACTTGCAGCAGCTGGAGAGGCCACAAAAGTTCCTCACCAAAAGGATAAAGGGTCTCAAACATCTGTCCTATGCTGGCCGACTGAAAGAACTCCAGCTCTATTCAGCTCAGAGGTGACCTTTGCCTAACATACAAGGCCATGTCAAACCCAGATTTGATGAATATGCTTCACCTCAAAAATAGATTCATCACCCAAAGACTCCCTATGCTGTGGAATAAAATCTATATGTGAGGCAGAGCAGCTGGCCTTGTTCAAGAGAAATCTTGACCAATGGATGGGAGATCGCAGATATACCCCAGGGATTACCTCAGTGTCACTGCTCAACAGAGGCACAGCAAAATAATGGGTATAGTTCCCCATACTAAAGAAACTATGGGCTAGGCTTGTAAATGCCCTCGGGCAGATAGCCTAGTATGAACCTATGAACCTATGAACCTATGAAAGGAATCACTATAAAGTCAAATGTGCCATAACCCACTACATAACATAAATATGTGAACTGGAGTACAGCATGTCATATGTGCAAAGCTTGGTATGTAGGTGGAGGACAGAGGCTGGAACACAGGCCAATATGTGGAAAACTGTTGCCATACACTAAGCAAGTTGCTGGTGTTACAGGATAGTCTGCAGCATACCCTTAGCAGGGAATTGAGGTTAGAAACATACATGGATGTAGCCATGTACTGATAGCACTCAACACACAAATTGCCAGTGAAATATTTGGCACAGGACCTGTGTGGTGGACAGACAAAACATGATAGGCACACCTCTGGCCATCAAGAGGATAGGCCCACATTTGAGAGCTATGCAGACAGACTGCATTCCAAGGTAAACTAGTATGTACACACACACCTTGCAACACCAGTACTATACAAAGCATAACACAACTCTACTCACTCTCTGTCTGTATTTCTGGAACCTTCTACAAATATGTAGCTGTCCTGAGTGTGCCAATTCTCCTGTAAGAGGTATTGCTACCTGCTGTCTGTAACACTGATGCCCACACACAGGAATGATGTCCATCACACAGGAAAGGTAAAGGGACCACACCCCCATGATGTAGGGATTTATAGTACGTGGTTGCCATGACAGTGGTAATTGGAAGTACTACACTGCAAGCTGCATGCAGTTAGCAAGTGGAGGACACTGATTGGTGAAGAGGCCATCACCTGATATTGTGCATCACCTACTAAAGCCAAGATGCAATCTATTCAAAGCCATTCAATCCATTTACTTGAGAGAGAGAGAGAGAAAGAGAGAGAGAGAGAGAGAGTGGTGGGTAAACACCGTGGATGGTGTGTGTAGTCTGTGATGTGGATGCCCAATGGGCCCCGATATGAGCACAATGGGAACAAGCCTCCCACCCACTGCTACCCACAACAGCAATCCATGTCCTGAAGGTGCCTGGTCTGGAGGCTGAGCAGGAGGAGCATGTTGGCCCTGTGAATGTGTACTGGGTGCTTCAGACTGATGTAGCACATCCCTCATGTGTCTGTGGAGCCCGGTATGGAACAGACCCTAGACCTGAGCTCAGGGGACAGGAACATGTCTGTGTGTACCCTGAGGTGGGGGGGGACAACATCCCCTGGGTGGTACCATCTGATGGTATTGCTGGAACAGTACATGAGGAGGCCCCAGGTGTGGTACAATACAATATATGTCCAACTGGTAGTTAAGCTGTAACCATACCTAATGAGTTGTGTGTACAGTTTGTTGAAGCTGATAGGGTGGGGGTGACAGAGATGTGTATTACGAACTGTGGTAACCTTGCTGTATGAGTTGCTCAGACCTGTTTCCATCTTTATGTCTTTCAGCTAAGATGACACATGCATGGTTGCCCACCTATTCCCATGCAAAGAATGAAGTGTTGATAGCACACATGATCCAGCACTATCCACTGCTGTTTGTCAGGCACGCACATGAGCAGCAGGAGTGGACCACCCTGTGGAATTACCTAGTCCACAGAGTCAATAATGCTGGACTGCACAACTGCGGTTATGAGCAGGTTCGGCATCATTGTACTGACCTGCTTTGCAATGCCCATTGGTGTGCTGCGGCAGTCCGAGGGGATAACCTTGCCATGGGGGGGACATGCCATCCAACCCCCTGACACATGTGGAGGAGCTCCTAGCCAGCCTCGTAACACCTGCTCGTCCAGACAGTCAACAACCACTGGACTCCTTCGTGGAGGTGGGTGTCACCCACACACCGGCCGAGGAGCATGCAGGTAAGGACACAAGGCACATCAGTAGACCACTGTAGTGTAAACATCTGCATTGGTACAGGTAGATCATGCATATCTGACATGTCATAAATATATTGTGTTGCTGTATTGTAGTGATAAACAGATGTCCAGATGAGGTAGTATCTTGGGAATGTACCATTGATGTATGGTAATACTGCACCCTCCCTGTAGCATTGCCACAGGTGTGGCCACTGGCATTGCATCTCTCACCCTCTTTTGTAGGTCCCTCCAGGATAACAACAAGACAGCAGCCTGTAGCTGGTGAGTATGTTTTCTGTATATGCTTGCTAACACATCAGGCATGTAATGGTGATGGTATATGCCATGCACACATCTTACACACCTACCCTGAATGCATGCTGTACATGTGCATGTATTGTTGCTGTGAAATGCACAGTCTCACAGGGGTGACAATGATGGGATAGTGGAAGGGTATGTCAGACACCTGAATGATAACTAACATCCTGTCATTGCAGAATGTGTCCACAGGGAGTTATATACTTGTGGTAGACAAGGCCTACAGTAGTGACATGTTCTGAACAACACCCATATACAGTGCAACACCGTGTATATACCTGTAGGACAATGGCAACTGATGCAGAGATACACTATGGCATAAGGCATTACAGTAGTCCACATTATCAGCTGGGTCTAGGCTGTAACATGTGGTGTCCAGTGTATGGGACATTGAAAAGGGACACACATGCGTAGGGCTTACTTGTCATGCATCTGCTTAAAAGCTGAAGGAGGGGGTCTCAGCATGACACACCAGTGCACTGCAGCAGGGAACCTAAGGATGGTAGGAATGTCTCTATCTGCACATAGTCAGGTTCAGGACATGTGGCAAGCATAACCCTACCAACACAGCAATAGTGACAGCAGTCTGTCTGTGAACACCATGGGATGTGCACATGAGTAGACTTTGCAATCATGCAGAATAGGGGGACATGTGTAGGGCAGACTGAACATACACTGGCAAATGCAGATGGCCCACGCTGGTATACCCCTGCCAGGAGCAGTGACTGTTGTAGTACACACAAGAGGTATGATAAATTGTCATGATAAGGGTGTGCACACATATGCCCACATGGTGTGTATGCATTGTGGTCAGCAGCCACACACCTAACACAATCTGTAGACAGTGCATGTGAATGTACAGGACATATGTCACATATCGGGCTCGCGTAATGCTAAGATATGCGGTGATGTGGTCCCATGGCAGGTCAAGGATGTGTTTGTGTAAAATAAATAAAGGTGTGTACACCCCCATAGCCGCGGCATGCTCTGATGGCTGGCAGTGTAAGAATATTGCAGTGGTCATACATGTTCTGTTCATAGATTCATAGGTTCATAGGTTCATACTAGGCTATCTACCCTAGGGCATTTATAAGCCTAGCCAGAGTGTGTTTTGCTTTCGGCACCCATTTTAAATTAATTTTGCTATGCCCTTTCTCGAGGTTAGTATACGGTGCCTC
The DNA here is from genome assembly GCF_019279795.1 of Protopterus annectens. Lineage (NCBI taxonomy): Eukaryota > Metazoa > Chordata > Ceratodontiformes > Protopteridae > Protopterus > Protopterus annectens. The sequence continues at coordinate 1,371,925,856 of NC_056733.1, forward strand.
TGTCTAACAGTGACACAGAAGTGATACCCAGGGTAAACCTACGATCTCCCATCCACTCATCAAGATTCCTCTTGAAGAGAGTCAATGAGGGACTCTGCCTAACCTGGACTGGGATTTTATTCCAGAGTGAAGGGAGCCTCTGGGTTATGAATCTGTCCCTCCAGCATGTTCTATTTATTTCAGTGCTGAGGTTCAAGTCTCTCGAGCATGTAGCTCGATGGGATTTGGATTTTCTGAAGTGCAGCATGTCCATTAATTCTGGGTTAGACTTGGCTTTATACATCAGACACAGATCGCCTCTGAGCAGGCGGTATGCCACTGAGTAGAGCTAGAGTTTCTTTAACCGGGCAGCATATGGCATCTGTTTGAGCCCTTTGATCCTCTTGGTGAGGTACTTTTGGGGTCTTTCCAGTTGCTGCAGGTGTCTAGTAAGGTACATCCCAAAAGGGACATTGTACTCAATTATGGGCCTGATGAGGGATGAGTAAAGAGGCACGATGACCTCCCCTGATCTAGATGTTAATCCCTTCATGATTAGGTGGGCTATATAAAATGTTTTTCTAACCACTTTGGCCAAATGGTTGTCAAATGAGAGATCGCTATCAACTTGGGTCCCCAGGTCCCTAATTACTTCTTCTGTACTTAATGGATTACCACCTATGTGGTAATTTGTGGGCACTTTATTTTTACCAAAGGGGATGACTATACACTTTTTGGCATTTAGCTTGAGGCCATGGCTCTGGCACCAGTTGTCTGTTTCTATGAGGCCCTTTTGGAGGATGCTTGTGTCAGCTGGAGAGTCAATTATGGTGCCCAGTTTGCAGTCATCTGCGAACTTGGTCAGCCACAGTCCTTCCGTGTTGGCCTGTACCTCCGAGAAATATATACCGAACAAGAGAGGTCCCAGGACTGAGCCTTGTGGGATGCCACTTGTAACTGGTTTGGAGTCTGACATGGCTCCAGCAATTCTAACCATGTGGGTTCTGTCCTTGAGCCAGTTTGTAACCCATCTAGTGACATAGGGGTTTATATTTAAGTTGGTGAGCTTATCTATAATGCCCAAGTGGGGTATTGTGTCGAAGGATTTTGCGAGGTCCAGGTAGGCTGTGTGGACCACCTTCCCCTCGTCAATGGCCTTGGTGACTGTTTCAAAGAAATCAACCAGGTTTAAGAGGCAGGATCTGCCCTTAATAAAGCCAGACTGGATAGGATCCAGTGTCTGTAGGTCCCTAATGTCTTTATTTATGAGGTCCATGATGATCCTTTCCATAGCTTTGCAGACCAAGCTAGTCAGGCTTATGGGGCGATAGTTTCCAGGATCCGTTGAGGCACCACCTTTGTGGAGAGGGACCACTGTTGCTATACGTCACTCTTTGGGTACATATCCTGTAGTAAGGCTGAGACTGAACAATAGTTTTATGTTTGGGTTTAGCTCTTCTTGGAGTTCATGTAGGATGCAGCCCGGGACACCGTCTGGTCCCATTGATGCTTTGTTTTTTGCTTTGGTGAGGGTGGCTCTTACCTGAGCATCTGAGATGCCAGGGGGCAGCACTGTGCTGGGATAGATATTTGCCCTTTGGTGGGGAGGGGGGAGAAGTTTGCACTGAACCTGTCAGCTAGGATGTTGGCAATGTCTGTGGGTTCGGTGTATTTTTTGTCATTTTGGACTAATTCTGAGCATATCTGGGAATTCCCACCCAGGTTCCTAACATAACTAAAGAAAGCCTTGTGATTATCTTTAGTGTCCTGTGCAATTTTTCTCTCGAAGCTTGCCTTAGACGATTTTATGAGTGCCCGTAGTTTTTTGCTAATACTTATCAGAGATGCCTTCCCTTTTTGGGATTTTGCTCTATCATGTAGTAGCTTCCTCCTTCTATTGTATAGTTTGTTTATGGCTGGGGTCCAGCAGACAGGACATCTGCCTTTGGAGGAATGGGTCTTGGTTTTATTTGGGATTGCATGATCCATGCATTCCTGAAGGTGTTCATAGAATGTGTGTATAAAGGCTTCTGTGGTCTGGGCCATATTTTCCACAGGCCTGGGGGCTTTGAAGGATTCCACCTCAGTTTTGAGGAGTGTGAAATTTGCTTTAGAGAAGTTTTTCACTGTGGTTTTCTGGGCAGGGGGTGGGGTCGGGATGTGAATATCCAGTGAGATTAGTTTATGGTCTGATCTTACCAGTGAGGGATACACTTTTGGTCTGGAGCATAGAGTCCCCATGTTGGTGATGATCAGGTCCAGTATGTTTTCCCTCTTGTGGGAGTTGTAACAAGTTGTTCCATAGCATTTGAGTTTATAAATTCTGGGAACCTTTGGGCTAGGATGTTGGAGCTAGAGTAATGCTCCCAGTCTATGTTTGGTTAGTTGAAGTCGCCCAATATAATGGTGTTTGGAGAAACCTTCATATTTTCCAGTGTTCTCAGGAAGGCCGAGTGGGGTTCCTGGGTTTGGGAGGGTGGTCTGTAGCAGGCTATAAACTGGAAGGCAGTTTTACCCACTGTTAGTTGCACATGGATAGTCTCTGATGCTTCGTTCTGTGCCACCAACCTGGAGGTGTGGGCATCTTTGACGAATATTGATACCCCCCCTCCTTTTGTGGTGCAGTCCAAGTTTTGGAGCCGAAAAGCATGGTATGAGGTACAACCTGGTAGTGCTGGAGTGCTCTCGGGAGCCTTGAACCAGGTTTCTGTTACTGCACAGATATTGATGTTCTCCATTCTAAGGAGAGTTTTGAGTGCATGCATCTTGAGGTTTAGACTTCTGGCATTGAGTAGCATTACTCTTAGTTTCTTATCCCTTGTGATACCTATGGAGGTGGGTTTGTCTTTTGAGCCTAGCCTAAAAAAAAAACTATGGGGGTAGCAAGAGCCTTTGCCAATATCTGAAAGCCCAGGGGTGACAGGAGCAAGCCGTCCCTAGCGAAGCATCGTGGATTGTCAAGCATGTCATCCCAGGCTGACAGGCATTGGATCCCCTTTGAATGACACCAGTACTTAAGCCAATTGTTGAAATTGATCATCTTGTCTTCATATTGTGGCATCATTCTTGGTGAGGGTAAGATGCTACTCAGGGTCAGGGTCATACCAGCCTGGGCTACATGCCCAGAGAGCTCCTCTATGTCTCTTTTCATGTAGTCCAGGGAGGTACGTCTCAGGTCATTCACACCAGCATGGACAATGACATTGATCTTGACAGCTGTAAATCAGGCATCAGGCATTCACCAATGACAACTGTCCACAGATCCCAGGTATGTGTTGCTGAAAAACCTAGGGGCTGTTAGAAGTAAAGCTGACATAACTGACACAGTACTATACCTTCTGCAATGGGTTGTGCATCTGTGAGTTGTGGTGCACAATACATGGCATGGTGCAGAACAGGTGCACAGCAATACTGTGTACATGGGTGCAGTGGTATCCAGGGAAAGGTGCATCACCTAGTGACACAGCACATGCATCACACACATGTATACTGTTGCTAGCATGGATTGACTATAGCTGAACTGCATGGTATTCTGTACCATATGTTCTGCATGTTGGCAGGCGGGTAATAAGAGGACTGTGTGTACTATCATTGTGCAACCTCACCTGTATGTGTGTGTGTGTGTGTGTGTGCATCCTGGTGGTTAGTTGGTTTGCCTGCAGGGTCACTCTGGTGAAGTGGAGGGAGGTAGATGCATGTAGGATGTGTGTGTGCATGTGTGTGTTTGTGCGTGTGGCCATGTATTCACGTGTGATTGTGGGGTGTTTATACAGCTGTACCCCCCTTTGGGACCATGCAGTAAATGGACATGGACTGCCACATTACACACCAGGAATACCTGTCATGTGTGTAATCACAGGACATCAAATAGTATAATATAGTCTGTGGCATAAAACAGGCATCTAGAGGGAAGGTAGACACCAGGTACACCGTTAATATCGCAGTCAGCAGAGAGGTCACCTAAACCCATGTATGCAGCTCTACAGATGTGTTGGAGAAGTACTAGTCAACACCAGGGAGTGTATCCAAATATTACAGTTGTCACATGATAGGCTGAAGTAGCAGCATATCTGGCATGTACTGAGCATTACATACACATGACACACCAGTGTGAGATATTATGGATACAGCATAGTAGCCCACACATATAGGGGCCATGCACATCATTTCTGGGCATACAGAGGGTGCATACCAAATGACAGCAGTGAGGCCATGTAAATCCACTACACACAGGTCAGGCAGGTAAAGTAGCAACAGGCCTTTTATTGAGGCTGTTTGTGTGGCCATTTAGAGGACTGTGATGTTAATGAGTGGTATCAATGTGTGTATGTTAACAAGTGTGATGCAGGATTGGGTAACACATGGACATATACGTGGGACTATCTGTAAAGCCATGGACAGGTAAGTATTATAAAGGTGTGTGTGTGTGTGTGTGTGTGTGTGTGTGTGTGTGTGTGTGTGTGTGTGTGTGTGTGTGTGTGTGTGTGTGTGCGTGTGTGTATGTGTGTGCGCGTACTGTTAGGCAATGCTGTACAGGTTTTAAAGTGCATTTATTGTTTTCCCCCACAGGTGGCAAGGTGGGTCAGGGTCCCTCCTGCATGCAATCTGATGTTTGTGTCCATACAGACACCGAAGATGATGATAGTACTGTTGAGGCACAGGTGGGGTTGCCAAGGGCTGACACTGCACCAAAATTTCACATCTCCCTTTTAGCCACCCCAAACACGCACACAGTTTCAGTTCCTACACATACCCCATCACCAGTGGCCATAGCGGAGGAACAACTGGTGTTTGGTGGCAGTGCACAGGGAAGTGTGGTAACCATGCCTACTGTGTCCAGTTACAGCAGGCATAACCATATGGCCGGCAGGGCACCACATAGGCGGATGTGCCAGGGTGCTCATGGTAGGGCCGCTGGACATCATGCCCCTGGCATAGGCGATATATTTGGTACCAGCAGGCGCATGTATCAGGCTGTAATGGTGGTGCAGGCA
>NC_056733.1:1371935828-1372015828 GCF_019279795.1 Protopterus annectens
TGTTATCAGATATGATTTCACTAAGTATGGTGTACAGCACATATGCACCTCTTACTGCATGACATATGTACAAAGGTTGACAGAGTTGTGACTGGAAGCACATACACAGGGCCAATATTGACATGTTGTTGTGATAACCTCATACATTTACTGTTGTAACAGGGTATGTTGCAATATATGTCCTATTAGGGATATGAAGTCAGTAACTGTCACGGCTTTCACCATCTACAGACTGCAATCCTCACATTACCTTCTGCAGTTCACAGATAGATGCTCTGTGGGTAACACATGAAACCAAAGCACAACACACTGCCCAGTCTGCAGATGACCTTACAGATGGGGATTCCTCATAAACATAGCACTGACATGGCAGGTATTAAAACATGTAGGGCAGCCATATCCACACACACCATGTTAAACTAACATTACTCCAAATGCAGTATAGCAGCACTTACAGTCTGTAGTCAGGTTAGGCGCATCCCCATCCTGCGTGTTGCCCTATTTCCACAGTGTATGTTTTTAGAGGTAAATCCCCACTCCATCTGAGATGCTGTTTGCCAAACAACAGATCGAGTTCCTGCTCACAGTGAATGAAAAGGCCCAACACAAACATGATGTTCCTAGATATTGGAGTGTGTTTCCATGCAATTGGCTATGGGAATGTTACCACAGCTGTTCCACATGCAATCAGCTAGAGGAGGGCTGCAATTCATGCAGAGGCCATCAGCTGATCATGAGCATCACTTATAATACACATGCTGCTGCCTAAGCAAAGCAGGTGTAGGTCTCCATATCCACCAGAGACGGAGTGACAGAGGCAGGCAGAGGCAAAGACAAGTCAGGGAAGGGTGGAAGAGTAAAACTTAAGCATGTTTGTGTCGCACACCTACCAGCACAGGGTATCAAACCCCTGATGACTATATAGTACTATCACATTTCTATGCAGTTACTGGATGTACCACATAGATTACATGTTGTGGAGCCCAAAGAATGTATATGTGATGGTGAGTGACATCTGCACCAGGGATATGGTAGCTATACAGTAGGTGTAGTACACGTGCCTGTCCGCATGAACAGGTGCCAGCGCCAACACAGCCACATTCTCACAGGGACGCACACACACTGACACTCTTGGCAGGGCCCGGAATACAACTCATCACAGGTGAAATTGCCACAACATATTACTGTGCAAGTATCACATGCACCACAGGGGGTCATACGGAGGTTATATGAGAAAAGGGTATGGGGAGGTTTCTGACATCAGACAGCATGCATCAGTATGCCAATGGGAGTTGTAGACAGTCTGACTGTGATCGTACATATCATACATCACACACACACACACACACACACACACACACACACACACACACACACACACACACACACACAAACACATGGTGCCAGTACTGATATTCATGGGTGTATTGATTCACGGGTGTGTAGTGGTCATCTGTGCCAGATGGCTATACAAGGCTAGGTGATTGGTATACCTTGGCATCAGGTCACATGACAATGGTCTGCATTGTGGCTCAGGGGTGTTGTTTCTGGATTTGCCCACACAGGTGGGTATTGTATTCACCATCCAGTCACCTGGGTGACTATTGCATGTGGCCAATGCTGTACATTGCTTGCCATGTATGTGTTCCTTAGTCCATGACATGGACGGTGTCTGTGATGTGCACACCTCCCACATGCATGTACAGTGACATGTGGAACTGTACCTGGCATGTCTGGTGCATGTTGTGTACACAGATTATCATCAGATGTGCCAGTCCTGGACTCATGTGGCAGGAACTGGTAATGGACAGCAGGTTTACTGTGCATCTACATTGACAGCATGCTAATCGCATTTCCTGGTGTCAGTGGCATCTGTCCATACAGGGCGTGTTTTCAGGCATGGTATGTCCTATGTGCGTCACATTTGATGGCGCCACAGGCGTTGCAGGTGTCCAGTGGGGAACATGGGGAAGGTGCACTGTCTACATGTACGTGCCTATTTGACAGACAGACAGGGTGCAATGCCCTCTGTAGGCCACTGCAAACACTCCATAGTTACTATTGGTGGGCAATATGCAGTGTACTACCAACATAATGGCTGTTGCCTAGACAAGTGTGTGTGTGTGTGTGTGTGTGTGTGTGTGTGTGTGTGTGTGTGTGTGTGTGTGTGTGTATGAGACATGGGTTGAGAGTGTTCTCTGGGTAATACCAGGGTTGATAATTTTGTTTGCCTGCCCTTGATGTCACATGTATGGGTATGGATTTGCACCCCAGCCTCTTGGCTATTTCACATGTTATCCCTGTACAGTGGACATTGTGATATATACTAGGGCGAACATATAAGAAATTTGCAAAATCCACTCCACATTGGGCCCAGATGTAACACACTCATAACCACCTACACACAGGATATGAGTTACAAACAAAGACACACACACACACACAAACACACACACACACACACACACACACACACACACACACACACACACACACACACACACACACACACACACACACACACACCTTTCTGGGATTACAACTCCTACCTAACTAGGTTATTACACTGCAGCACTATGCAGTTAGAGTACGTGCCATGGAAATTACTCGAGTACTCCTTCCACAAAGGTGTATTTCACATTGAATGACATCAGCAGAATTGCCAAGGTAGGGGATTCAAATTGTAGTGAATATGGCTAGGCTAAAATGTATTGTTCCCTATGCTGACATTGAAACACACACAAAACATCCACAACCGACATGTGTGGGTATAGAACACCTAACAGAGGTGTTTATCACACTGAAGCATGAAGCTGTTATAGGACGCACCATGGGGATTACTGCAAAACTCCTTCTCCAAAGGTGTATTTTCCAATGACTGACATCAACAGGATTGCCAAAGTAGGGTATTCAAATTGTAGTGAGTGTGGCTAGGCTAAAGTGCATTGCTTCCTACACAGACATTGAAACATACACAAAACATCCACAACTGACATGTGTGGGTATAGAACCCCTAACAGGGGTGTATATCACACTACAGCATGAAGCTGTTATAGGACACACCACAGGGATTACTGCAGAACTCCTTCCCCAAAGGTGTATTTCACATTGGATGACATCAGCGGGATTGCCAAAGTAGGGTGTTTGAAATGTACTGAGTGTCACTAGCCAAAAATGCATTACACCCTACGCAGACATTGAAACACACACAAAACATCCAGAACCACCATGGGTGGGAATAGAACCCTACCAGAGTTTTATATCACACTACAGCAGTATGCTGTTATGGCATGAGCTACAGAGATTAGTGGACAACATCCTTCCCAGAGGTGTATCTCTAGGTGGATGACATCAGCAGCCTTACCAAAGTAGAGCATTCAAATTGTATGGGGTGTGACTACCCTAAAACGCATTGCTTTTTACACAGAGTCAGACAAACACACACACAAACAATTGCCAAATCTGGGATTAGAACTGATACATGAATAATTTATCACACTACAGCAGTACACAGTTATAGGATGCGCTACGGAGATTACTGCACTACAATCGTCCCAGAGGTGTATCTCTAGGTGGATGACATCAGCAGCCTTACCAAAGTAGAGCATTCGAATTGTAGTGAGTGTGCCTACCCTAAAAAGCATTACTCTCTACACAGACAGACACACACACTTGCCAAGTCTGGGATTAGAACCCCTACCTAGCTATGTCATGATACTGACGTGTGTGGCTTACATTGCACACAACACACAGCATTTAGGTTGAGGTGTGTCCCAGATTACATGGTACATGCAGAACATCCCCTGACATGTACAGTATGCTAATGAGGGATGTAATGGGTGTATTTGGATGATACATAGTGTGACATACTGTCATATACACATTTACAGACACATAACAGCCAGACACAAATCTGAGATACCAGGGTCTATCGCTGCTAACTAACTTGACAGTGTCTCTAATGAGTTACAGGTAGACTGCACACATCACATGCATAACTGGCTTGGATTGTGGTAACAGTTACCTGTATGATTGATGGTGACAGTGGTAACTATAACATGGTACTTGGGACATATACCTGGTGTACCTTGTTGTAATAACAGTGTATACAGCACCCACATCCCCCACTGGATATTGTACTCTCTGAAACCCATGATGACACTTTGCATACCCATCATCACACATTGGCCGTGACTGTGATACAATCCATAGTATACCCCAACATTGGTACTACACTACAGGGATCTGCATCTCATGCACATGCCACACGCATAGTAGGGTGTCAGTTATGCTTAGGTTGCCTGTACATATCCCAGCTGGATACCTGCCATCTGCACATCTGTACAGGGACTGACAGTCATCAACTTGGCAGGTAGCTATGCAGTAGCATGAGTGCATTGACAGACCAGTAAGGGGTGTATACTGTGACACAGCTCACACACCAGGAATACAACAGGGAGGCCTTGGTGTCCAGCCATGCTCGCAGATGTGCCTGTTGTCAGTACTACATTAAGCACTCTGCTCTTGCATGGATTAGCACTGTCAAATGTAGTACTGCCATGATACAAATGTCAGTGTGACAGCACGTACCCTGGGCTACTACACCTGTATGTAACAAATTCACATGGATATCAGTGCTGTACAGGCCTCATATATGTCTGTGTCCCACACATGACTCTCACACCCCTTGTTACTGTACTGACAGCACATAGGTACATGTATTGTACATGGCATTACACACACTTAATACAGGTTATCAGACTGGGCTGTGTGTCCTGGTTACCAGAGCTAAGCTATGCTTTGCAAGTACCATCATTGCTGCAATATAAAAACTAAGCTGATTTGTGCACTCGTAAGTGCTGCCTACACTGTGTAAGTTACTGTACATTTACCCATAGCTTAGCACTACTACGTTTAGCACAAACCCACACAAACACTTAAAGCTGTTCAAAACTGCCTTAACCACTCTGTATCTGACATCCCTTATTCCTCCCAGCAACAAAATGAACAGCCCTTGCAGGCCTTGAACCCAGAACCCATTACACTGAAGTCACAACACTTAATCACTATGCCATGACCACTGTGAAGACTGCTGTTGTTTAACTAATATAGCTGTCAATACATATACTGAGTAGTATTGAACATTTACCTGTAGCTCCTAAATTGTGTAGTCCTTGTTATTATTATGCCTGCTGCATCACATATGTTGTTTTATCATAATGTGCACATAGCAGATACATATGGTGAGATACATGCTGGAAGGTATACACAACCGTGATGTTTACTCATAACAGGAATATGGTAGTATACGTATAATTGTTCTATATATGTCTACCTGTACATACACATGTATACTCATACATATGTCTGTATACACATCTGTATAGTGCTACATATATGTGGCCATGTGTACATCTCTTCATATGTACACACACATATATATATATATATATATATATATATATATATATATATATATATATATATATATATATATATATATACACACACACACACACACACACACACATATGTATATACATATGTGTATATATAGAGATACATATATGTATATATTGATATATGTGTATATAGCTATATATGTATGCACATCCTATGTGTACAGATATGCCTAGTTATGTTGGTATATATGCAGATATCTGTAACTATATGTGCATACATATCCATTCTGATACACCTACTACTGTCAATATATATATATATATATATATATATATATATATATATATATATATATATATATATATATATGTAGATATCCATACGTATATTGCTCTGTATATGTATATATCTGTGTGTGTATATGTATATCTATGTACATATACATACACATCTATATATGTCACTATGTATATGTGTAAATATCTACATAGATATCTGGATAATTATATCTACATATATTTTCACCATATGTCATGAACATGGAGTGCAGCCCTACCTCAGCCCCTATAGTCTCAACTTCATAGTGCAAGGGGATGTCAGGTATATATAGCAGGTATATTAGCAGACTTTTGCTACTGTAATAGGGATTGTGTTCACAGACATGGCGTATGTGGGTGGTCACATCTGCTTTTCACATGTGCGCCATTGGCTACTGACAGACATCCCAAGGACATCATAGTACAGTACCACTGCTAGCACGTAATGCTCCTGTGGAGTACAGCAGTGATATTGGCCAATATATGTGGACATTCTGACACAGTCTGGACAGTCCAGAGGTATACACAGAACCTCTTAGTGCAAAACATGTGGAACAAGCCTGGCAATGCAGATTTAACAGCCATGTAGATGGGTATAACACACGATGACTGGTGTAAATTTGCCCCCATAGGTTATGCATTCACACACCCCTGTCTGTCCTAACACATAATAACCACTGGTACAGAGGTTCCATGGCCACATACTACCACTAGATATTAACATACATCTGTACAGCATCCCACTGCCCTGTCTGACATACATGACTGTTAAGGGACGCCAGGTAGCAGCACATCTGGCAAGTATCTGGACATGACATTTCACTGGGTAAGTACACTAAGCTGCTAGGCATGTAACAAAGCACTGTGCAAGCTACAGGCAGACTGCGTCAACACTGGCCTACATCTCCTATGGGGGAATGCACATGTGCCTGCATATATAGCTGGCTCTACAAGCATGTCACAGCTCAGGGTAAGGTACACCTGTGTGAAAGTAACCACAACCAATGTGATAACAGCCACAGCCACATACGATAAGCTAGCATAATAGTACAGTATATGGACTATCTGTTCAACACCATCCTCATATGTGCCACTCCCACACTAACCCTACATATACTGGGCCACTACACAGTGTGGTTTGATGCCTGTCTGTGGTATGGGACATGTGTGTTTATGGCCCTACAAACATGTAAACCAATATGGTAACATACAGTGGAGCAGCATGTAATATCAGATATGACAGGACCAAGAACAATGACATCTACCACAGTCTGTACTCAGGCTAAAGTACATATTAAAAATGCACACAGTGTTGACATTCACCATAAGTACACAAACCTCAAGACTGTACACACAACCACAAAATGTCCAGGTTATGTCTTCAGATATAACCCCTACTGTACATAACATGTGTAGCAGTCTGATATCACACTGGCTTGTTATCAGATATGATTTCACTAAGTATGGTGTACAGCACATATGCACCTCTTACTGCATGACATATGTAAAAAGGTTGACAGAGTTGTGGCTGGAAGCACATACACAGGGCCAATATTGACATGTTGCTGTGATAACCTCATACATTTACTGTTGTAACAGGGTATGTTGCAATATATGTCCTATTAGGGATATGAAGTCATTAACTGTCACGGCTTTCACCATCTACAGACTGCAATCTTCACATTACCTTCTGCAGTTCACAGATAGATGTTCTGTGGGTAACACATGAAACCAAAGCACCACACACTGCCCAGTCTGCAGATGACCTTACAGATGGGGATTCCTCATAAACATAGCACTGACATGGCAGGTATTAAAACATGTAGGGCAGCCATATCCACACACACCATGTTAAACTAACATTACTCCAAATGCAGTATAGCAGCACTTACAGTCTGTAGTAAGGTTAGGCGCATCCCCATCCTGCGTGTTGCCCTATTTCCACAGTGTATGTTTTTAGAGGTAAATCCCCATTCCATCTGAGATGCTGTCTGCCAAACAACAGATCGAGTTCCTGCTCACAGTGAATGAAAAGGCCCAACACAAACATGATGTTCCTAGATATTGGAGTGTGTTTCCATGCAATTGGCTATGGGAATGTTACCACAGCTATTCCACATGCAATCAGCTAGATGAGGGCTGCAATTCATGCAGAGGCCATCAGCTGATCATGAGCATCACTTATAATACACATGCTGCTGCCTAAGCAAAGCAGGTGTAGGTCTCTACATCCACCAGAGAGGGAGTGACCGATGCAGGCAGAGGCAAAGACAAGTCAGGGAAGGGTGGGAGAGTAAAACCTAAGCATGTTTGTGTCACACACCTACCAGCACAGGGTATCAAACCCCTGATGACTATATAGTTCTATCACATTTCTATGCAGTTACTCGATGTACCACATAGATTACATGTTGTGGAGCCCAAAGAAAGTATATGTGATGGTGAGTGACATCTGCAACAGGGATATGGTAGCTATACAGTAGGTGTAGTACACGTGCCTGTCCACATGAACAGGTGCCAGCGCCAACACAGCCACATTCTCACAGGGACGCACACACACTGACACTCTTGGCAGGGCCAGGAATACAACTCATCACAGGTGAGATTGCACAACATATTACTGTGCAAGTATCACATGCACCACAGGGGGGTCATACGGAGGTTATATGAGCAAAGGGTATGGGGAGGTGTCTGACATCAGACAGCATGCATCAGTATGCCAATGGGAGTTGTAGTCAGTGTGACTGTGAACGTACATATCATACAACACACACACACACACACACACACACACACACACACACACACACACACACACACACACACACACACACACACACACACACACACACACACAAACACATGGTGCCAGTACTGATATGCATTGGTGTATTGATTCACGGGTGTGTAGTGGTCATCTGTGTCAGATAGCTATACAAGGCTAGGTGATTGGTATACCTTGTCATCAGGTCACATCACAATGGTCTGCATTGTGGCTCAGGGGTGTTGTTTCTGGATTTGGCCACACAGGTGGGTATTGTATTCACCATCCAGTCACCTGGGTGACTATTGCATGTGGCCAATGCTGTGCATTGCTTGCCATGTATGTGTTCCTTAGTCCATGACATGGACGGTGTCTGTGATGTGCACACCTCCCACATGCACGTACAGTGACATGTGGAACTGTACCTGGCATGTCTGGTGCATGTTGTGTACACAGATTATCATTAGATGTGCCAGTCCTGGACTCATGTGGCAGGAACTGCTAATGGACAACAGGTTTACTGTGCATCTACATTGACAGCATGCTAATGGCATTCCCTGGTGTCAGTGGCATCTGTCCATACAGGGTGTGTTTTCAGGCATGGTATTTCCTATGTGCGTCACATTTGATGGCACCACAGGTGTTGCAGGTGTCCAGTGGGGAACATGGGGAAGGTGCACTGTCTACATGCATGTGCCTATTGGACAGACAGACAGGGTGCAATGCCCTCTGTAGGCCACTGCAATCACTCCATAGTTACTATCGGTGGGCAATATGCAGTGTACTACCAACATAGTGGCTGTTGCCTAGACAAGTGTGTGTGTGTGTGTGTGTGTGTGTGTGTGTGTGTGTGTGTGTGTGTGTGTGTGTGTGTGTGTGTGTGTGTGTGTGTGTGTGTGTGTGTGTGTGTGTGTGTGTGTGTGTGTGTGTGTGTGTGTGTGTGTGTGTGTGTGTGTGTGTGTGTGTGTGTGTGTGTGTGTGTGTGTGTGTGTGTATGAGACATGGGTTGAGAGTGTTCTCTGAGTAATACTAGGGCTGATAATTTTGTTTGCCTGGCCTTGATGTCACATGTATGGGTATGGATTTGCACCCCAGCCTCTCGGTTATTTCACATGTTATCCCTGTACAGTGGACATTGTGATATATACTAGGGCGAACATATAAGAAATTTGCAAAATCCACTCCACATTGGGCCCAGATGTTACACACTCATAACCACCTACACACAGGATATGAGTTGCAAACAATGGCACACACACACACACACACACACACACACACACACACACACACACACACACACTTTTCTGGGATTAGAACTCCTACCTAACTAGGTTATTACACTGCAGCACTATGCAGTTTGAGTACTTGCCATGGAAATTACTCGAGTACTCCTTCCACAAAGGTGTATTTCACATTGAATGACATCAGCAGAATTGCCAAGGTAAGGGATTCAAATTGTAGTGAATATGGCTAGGCTAAAATGTATTGTTCCCTATGCAGACATTGAAACACACACAAAACATCCACAACCGACATGTGTGGGTATAGAACCCCTAACAGAGGTGTTTATCACACTGAAGCATGAAGTTGTTATAGGAGGCACCATGGGGATTACTGCAAAACTCCTTCTCCAAAGGTGTATTTTCCAATGACTGACATCAACAGGATTGCCAAAGTAGGGTATTCGAATTGTAGTGAGTGTGGCTAGGCTAAAGTGCATTGCTTCCTACACAGACATTGAAACATACACAAAACATCCACAACTGACATGTGTGGGTATAGAACCCCTAACAGAGGTGTATATCACACTACAGCATGAAGATGTTATAGGACACACCACAGGAATTACTGCAGAACTCCTTCCCCAAAGGTGTATTTCACATTGGATGACATCAGCGGGATTGACAAAGTAGGGTGTTTGAAATGTACTGAGTGTCACTAGCCAAAAATGCATTACACCCTACGCAGACATT
Organism: Protopterus annectens; assembly: GCF_019279795.1. Taxonomy (NCBI): domain Eukaryota; kingdom Metazoa; phylum Chordata; order Ceratodontiformes; family Protopteridae; genus Protopterus; species Protopterus annectens. The sequence goes on from NC_056733.1 coordinate 1,371,946,289, forward strand.
GAAACACACACAAAACATCCAGAACCACCATGGGTGGGAATAGAACCCTACCAGAATTTTATATCACACTACAGCAGTATGCTGTTATGGCATGAGCTACAGAGATTAGTGGACAACATCCTTCCCAGAGGTGTATCTCTAGGTGGATGACATCAGCAGCCTTACCAAAGTAGAGCATTCAAATTGTATGGGGTGTGACTACCCTAAAACGCATTGCTTTTTACACAGAGTTAGACAAACACACACACAAACAATTGCCAAATCTGGGATTAGAACTGATACATGAATAATTTATCACACTACAGCAGTACACAGTTATAGGATGCGCTACGGAGATTACTGCACTACAATCGTTCCAGAGGTGTATCTCTAGGTGGATGACATCAGCAGCCTTACCAAAGTAGAGCATTCGAATTGTAGTGAGTGTGCCTACCCTAAAAAGCATTACTCTCTACACAGACAGACACACACACTTGCCAAGTCTGGGATTAGAACCCCTACCTAGCTATGTCATGATACTGACGTGTGTGGCTTACATTGCACACAACACACAGCATTTAGGTTGAGGTGTGTCCCAGATTACATGGTACATGCAGAACATCCCCTGACATGTACAGTATGCTAATGAGGGATGTAATGGGTGTATTTGGATGATACATAGTGTGACATACTGTCATATACACATTTACAGACACATGACAGCCAGACACATATCTGAGATACCAGGGTCTATCGCTGCTAACTAACTTGACAGTGTCTCTAATGAGTTACAGGTAGGCTGCACACATCACATGCATAACTGGCTTGGATTGTGGTAACAGTTACCTGTATGATTGATGGTGACAGTGGTAACTATAACATGGTACTTGGGACATATACCTGGTGTACCTTGTTGTAATAACAGTGTATACATCACCCACATCCCCCACTGGATATTGTACTCTCTGAAACCCATGATGACACTTTGCCATACCCATCATCACACATTGGCCGTGACTGTGATACAACCCATAGTATACCCCAACATTGGTACTACACTACAGGGATCTGCATCTCATGCACATGCCACACGCATAGTAGGGTGTCAATTATGCTTAGGTTGCCTGTACATATCCCAGCTGCATACCTGCCATCTGCACATCTGTACAGGGACTGACAGTCATCAACTTGGCAGGTAGCTATGCATTAGCATGAGTGCATTGACATACCAGTAAGGGGTGTATACTGTTACACAGCTCACACACCAGGAATACAACAGGGAGGCCTTGGTGTCCAGCCATGCTCGCAGATGTGCCTGTTGTCAGTACTACATTAAGCACTCTGCTCTTGCCTGGATTAGCACTGTCAAATGTAGTACTGCCATGATACAAATGTCAGTGTGACAGCACGTACCCTGGGCTACTACACCTGTATGTAACAAATTCACATGGATATCAGTGCTGTACAGGCCTCATATATGTCTGTGTCCCACACATGACTCTCACACCCCTTGTTACTGTACTGACAGCACATAGGTACATGTATTGTACATGGCATTACACACACTTAATACAGGTTATCAGACTGGGCTGTGTGTCCTGGTTACCAGAGCTAAGCTATGCTTTGCAAGTACCATCATTGCTGCAATATAAAAACTAAGCTGATTTGTGCACTCGTAAGTGCTGCCTACACTGTGTAAGTTACTGTACATTTACCCATAGCTTAGCACTACTAAGCTTAGCACAAACCCACACAAACACTTAAAGCTGTTCAAAACTACCTTAACCACTCTGTATCTGACATCCCTTATTCCTCCCAGCAACAAAATGAACAGCCCTTGCAGGCCTTGAACCCAGAACCCATTACACTGAAGTCACAACACTTAATCACTATGCCATGACCACTGTGAAGACTGCTGTTGTTTAACTAATATAGCTGTCAATACATATACTGAGTAGTATTGAACATTTACCTGTAGCTCCTAAATTGTGTAGTCCTTGTTATTATTATGCCTGCTGCATCACATATGTTGTTTTATCATAATGTGCACATAGCAGATACATATGGTGAGATACATGCTGGAAGGTATACACAACCGTGATGTTTACTCATAACAGGAATATGGTAGTATACGTATAATTGTTCTATATATGTCTACCTGTACATACACATGTATACTCATACATATGTCTGTATACACATCTGTATAGTGCTACATATATGTGACCATGTGTACATCTCTTCATATGTACACACACATATATATATATATATATATATATATATATATATATATATATATATATATATATATATACACACACACACACACACACACACATATGTATATACATATGTGTATATATAGAGATACATATATGTATATATTGATATATGTGTATAGCTATATATGTATGCACATCCTATGTGTACAGATATGCCTAGTTATGTTGGTATATATGCAGATATCTGTAACTATATGTGCATACATATCTATTCTGATATACCTACTACTGTCAATATATATATATATATATATATATATATATATATATATATATATATATATATATATATATATATATATATATATATATATATATATATATATATATATATATATATATGTAGATATCCATACGTATATTGCTCTGTATATGTATATATCTGTGTGTGTATATGTATATCTATGTACATATACATACACATCTATATATGTCAATATGTATATGTGTAAATATCTACATAGATATCTGGATAATTATATCTACATATATTTTCACCATATGTCATGAACATGGAGTGCAGCACTACCTCAGCCCCTATAGTCTCAACTTCATAGTGCAAGGGGATGTCAGGTATATATAGCAGGTATATTAGCAGACTTTTGCTACTGTAATAGGGATTGTGTTCACAGACATGGCGTATGTGGGTGGTCACATCTGCTTTTCACATGTGCGCCATTGGCTACTGACAGACATCCCAAGGACATCATAGTACAGTACCACTGCTAGCACGTAATGCTCCTGTGGAGTACAGCAGTGATATTGGCCAATATATGTGGACATTCTGACACAGTCTGGACAGTCCAGAGGTATACACAGAACCTCTTAGTGCAAAACATGTGGAACAAGCCTGGCAATGCAGATTTAACAGCCATGTAGATGGGTATAACACACAATGACTGGTGTAAATTTGCCCCCATAGGTTATGCATTCACACACCCCTGTCTGTCCTAACACATAATAACCACTGGTACAGAGGTTCCATGGCCACATACTACCACTAGATATTAACATACATCTGTACAGCATCCCACTGCCCTGTCTGACATACATGACTGTTAAGGGACGCCAGGTAGCAGCACATCTGGCAAGTATCTGGACATGACATTTCACTGGGTAAGTACACTAAGCTGCTAGGCATGTAACAAAGCACTGTGCAAGCTACAGGCAGACTGCGTCAACACTGGCCTACATCTCCTATGGGGGAATGCACATGTGCCTGCATATATAGCTGGCTCTACAAGCATGTCACAGCTCAGGGTAAGGTACACCTGTGTGAAAGTAACCACAACCAATGTGATAACAGCCACAGCCACATACGATAAGCTAGCATAATAGTACAGTATATGGACTATCTGTTCAACACCATCCTCATATGTGCCACTCCCACACTAACCCTACATATACTGGGCCACTACACAGTGTGGTTTGATGCCTGTCTGTGGTATGGGACATGTGTGTTTATGGCCCTACAAACATGTAAACCAATATGGTAACATACAGTGGAGCAGCATGTAATATCAGATATGACAGGACCAAGAACAATGACATCTACCACAGTCTGTACTCAGGCTAAAGTACATATTAAAAATGCACACAGTGTTGACATTCACCATAAGTACACAAACCTCAAGACTGTACACACAACCACAAAATGTCCAGGTTATGTCATCAGATATAACCCCTACTGTACATAACATGTGTAGCAGTCTGATATCACACTGGCTTGTTATCAGATATGATTTCACTAAGTATGGTGTACAGCACATATGCACCTCTTACTGCATGACATATGTAAAAAGGTTGACAGAGTTGTGGCTGGAAGCACATACACAGGGCCAATATTGACATGTTGCTGTGATAACCTCATACATTTACTGTTGTAACAGGGTATGTTGCAATATATGTCCTATTAGGGATATGAAGTCAGTAACTGTCACGGCTTTCACCATCTACAGACTGCAATCCTCACATTACCTTCTGCAGTTCACAGATAGATGTTCTGTGGGTAACACATGAAACCAAAGCACCACACACTGCCCAGTCTGCAGATGACCTTACAGATGGGGATTCCTCATAAACATAGCACTGACATGGCAGGTATTAAAACATGTAGGGCAGCCATATCCACACACACCATGTTAAACTAACATTACTCCAAATGCAGTATAGCAGCACTTACAGTCTGTAGTAAGGTTAGGCGCATCCCCATCCTGCGTGTTGCCCTATTTCCACAGTGTATGTTTTTAGAGGTAAATCCCCATTCCATCTGAGATGCTGTCTGCCAAACAACAGATCGAGTTCCTGCTCACAGTGAATGAAAAGGCCCAACACAAACATGATGTTCCTAGATGTTGGAGTGTGTTTCCATGCAATTGGCTATGGGAATGTTACCACAGCTATTCCACATGCAATCAGCTAGATGAGGGCTGCAATTCATGCAGAGGCCATCAGCTGATCATGAGCATCACTTATAATACACATGCTGCTGCCTAAGCAAAGCAGGTGTAGGTCTCCACATCCACCAGAGAGGGAGTGACCGATGCAGGCAGAGGCAAAGACAAGTCAGGGAAGGGTGGGAGAGTAAAACCTAAGCATGTTTGTGTCACACACCTACCAGCACAGGGTATCAAACCCCTGATGACTATATAGTTCTATCACATTTCTATGCAGTTACTCGATGTACCACATAGATTACATGTTGTGGAGCCCAAAGAATGTATATGTGATGGTGAGTGACATCTGCAACAGGGATATGGTAGCTATACAGTAGGTGTAGTACACATGCCTGTCCGCATGAACAGGTGCCAGCGCCAACACAGCCACATTCTCACAGGGACGCACACACACTGACACTCTTGGCAGGGCCAGGAATACAACTCATCACAGGTGAGATTGCACAACATATTACTGTGCAAGTATCACATGCACCACAGGGGGGTCATACGGAGGTTATATGAGCAAAGGGTATGGGGAGGTGTCTGACATCAGACAGCATGCATCAGTATGCCAATGGGAGTTGTAGTCAGTGTGACTGTGAACGTACATATCATACAACACACACACACACACACACACACACACACACACACACACACACACACACACACACACACACACACACACACACACACAAACACATGGTGCCAGTACTGATATGCATGGGTGTATTGATTCACGGTTGTGTAGTGGTCATCTGTGTCAGATGGCTATACAATGCTAGGTGATTGGTATACCTTGTCATCAGGTCACATGACAATGGTGTGCATTGTGGCTCAGGGGTGTTGTTTCTGGATTTGCCCACACAGGTGGGTATTGTATTCACCATCCAGTCACCTGGGTGACTATTGCATGTGGCCAATGCTGTGCATTGCTTGCCATGTATGTGTTCCTTAGTCCATGACATGGACGGTGTCTGTGATGTGCACACCTCCCACATGCACGTACAGTGACATGTGGAACTGTACCTGGCATGTCTGGCGCATGTTGTGTACACAGATTATCATTAGATGTGCCAGTCCTGGACTCATGTGGCAGGAACTGCTAATGGACAACAGGTTTACTGTGCATCTACATTGACAGCATGCTAATGGCATTCCCTGGTGTCAGTGGCATCTGTCCATACAGGGTGTGTTTTCAGGCATGGTATTTCCTGTGTGCGTCACATTTGATGGCACCACAGGTGTTGCAGGTGTCCAGTGGGGAACATGGGGAAGGTGCGCTGTCTACATGTACGTGCCTATTGGACAGACAGACAGGGTGCAATGCCCTCTGTAGGCCACTGCAATCACTCCATAGTTACTATCGGTGGGCAATATGCAGTGTACTACCAACATAGTGGCTGTTGCCTAGACAAGTGTGTGTGTGTGTGCGTGTGTGTGTGTGTGTGTGTGTGTGTGTGTGTGTGTGTGTGTGTGTGTGTGTGTGTGTGTGTGTGTGTGTATGAGACATGGGTTGAGAGTGTTCTCTGAGTAATACTAGGGTTGATAATTTTGTTTGCCTGGCCTTGATGTCACATGTATGGGTATGGATTTGCACCACAGCCTCTCGGTTATTTCACATGTTATCCCTGTACAGTGGACATTGTGATATATACTAGGGCGAACATATAAGAAATTTGCAAAATCCACTCCACATTGGGCCCAGATGTTACACACTCATAACCACCTACACACAGGATATGAGTTGCAAACAATGGCACACACACACACACACACACACACACACACACACACACACACACACTTTTCTGGGATTAGAACTCCTACCTAACTAGGTTATTACACTGCAGCACTATGCAGTTAGAGTACGTGCCATGGAAATTACTCGAGTACTCCTTCCACAAAGGTGTATTTCACATTGAATGACATCAGCAGAATTGCCAAGGTAAGGGATTCAAATTGTAGTGAATATGGCTAGGCTAAAATGTATTGTTCCCTATGCAGACATTGAAACACACACAAAACATCCACAACCGACATGTGTGGGTATAGAACCCCTAACAGAGGTGTTTATCACACTGAAGCATGAACCTGTTATAGAAGGCACCATGGGGATTACTGCAAAACTCCTTCTCCTAAGGTGTATTTTCCAATGACTGACATCAACAGGATTGCCAAAGTAGGGTATTCGAATTGTAGTGAGTGTGGCTAGGCTAAAGTGCATTGCTTCCTACACAGACATTGAAACATACACAAAACATCCACAACTGACATGTGTGGGTATAGAACCCCTAACAGAGGTGTATATCACACTACAGCATGAAGATGTTATAGGACACACCACAGGAATTACTGCAGAACTCCTTCCCCAAAGATGTATTTCACATTGGATGACATCAGCAGGATTGCCAAAGTAGGGTGTTTGAAATGTAATGAGTGTGACTAGCCAAAAATGCATTACTCCCTACGCAGACATTGAAACACACACAAAACATCCAGAACCACCATGGGTGGGAATAGAACCCTACCAGAGTTTTATATCACACTACAGCAGTATGCTGTTATGGCATGAGCTACAGAGATTAGTGGGCAACATCCTTCCCCGAGGTGTATCTCTAGGTGGATGACATCAGCAGCCTTACCAAAGTAGAGCATTCAAATTGTATGGGGTGTGACTACCCTAAAACGCATTGCTTTTTACACAGAGTCAGACAAACACACACACAAACACTTGCCAAATCCGGGATTAGAACTACTACATGAATAATTTATCAAACTACAGCAGTACACAGTTATAGGATGTGCTACGGAGTTTACTGCACTACAATCTTCTCAGAGGTGTATCTCTAGGTGGATGACATCAGCAGCCTTGCCAAAGTAGAGCATTCGAGTTGTAGTGAGTGTGCCTACCCTAAAAAGCATTACTCTCTACCCAGACAGACACACACACTTGCCAAGTCTGGGATTAGAACCCCTACCTAATTTATCACACTACAGCAGTATGTAGTTATAGGACTCGCTGCAGAGATTACTGGGCTACAACCTTCCCAGATGTGTATTTTTAGGTGAATGACATCAGCAGCCTTGCCAAAGTGGAGCAATTGAATTCTAGGTATTGTGACTTCCCTAAAATCATTGCTCTCTACACAGACACACACACACACACACACACACACACACACACACACACACACACTTGCCAAGTCTGGGAATAGAACTCCTACCTACGTATTTTATCACACTACAGCAGTATGCAGTTATGGCATGTGCTATGGAGATTAATGGGATACAACCTTCCCACAGATGTATTTCTAGGTGGATGACATCAGCAGCCTAACCAACGTTGAGCATTTCAATTGTAGGAAGTGTGACTACCCTAAAATGCATTGCTCTCTACACAGACAGTCACACACACAAACAGTTGCCATGTCTGGGATTGGAACTTCTGCCTATCTAGATTATCACACTACAGCAGTATGCAGTTATGGGACATGCCACAGAGATTACTGGGCTATAACTCTCCCAAAGGTGTATTTCACAGTGGATGACCTCAGCAAGCTTGTCATAGCAGGGCTATGGGAAGGGCAGTGTGTATGCATGGGCCATAACCCATTCATCTAGAGATTGACATGCCACATGCAGGCACAAACAGGGTCATATTTCACAGGTACATGTATACAGCTGCTACATGACTACTTCCTTGTACAGTCATGTTGCACAGCTAGCACGTGCACCACATAGTCTGTACTGCTGACAGATACTGGTGGCTAGTATCTGCAGTGAGTGACATCTGAACCTCATGTGGTTGTGGCCCTTTGGCTGTGTGCTGGGTGGGACAGGCCTGGATGGCTCCTTGTCACAGAAACCCTCTTCCACACATCTATGTATGTCTACCTTTGGCTTATTATAGTGTGTTGTCCTTACATATATGTCTGTATTCCTATCCACTGTGTGTGCAAAGCATGGGTGGTGCATACTGAGGAGTGTCTGCAAAAAAACATCTGCGACTGCCAGATATGTCTGATCCACTGGTGTTTGCAGACATGGCCTTCATGTGTTTGTGTGTGAGCATGCCCGGTATAACCTTTTAGTATGTTGTTGACTGACAGTACCTTCATTTCTCTAAGTGTGTGAGCATGCCCAGTATGCCCGTCTGTATTGAATGTGTGGATCAAGTCCAGGTAGTTTGTACTGCAGAGCTGACCTTTGTATTGTACACCTACAGGAAGCATGCTGTTTCTGCAGAGTATCCGTCGATCATTTGGCATTGACTGTTACTACATTTCTACATAGGATGGGGGGCACACCTGACTATTTCTACATTTCTACACAAGATTGTGGGGGCACACCTAACTGTTATTACATTACTATGTAGGATGGGGGGCACAACTGACTATTTCTACATTTCTATACAGGATTGGAGGGGGCACATCTGACTGTTATTACATTACTACATAGGATGGGGAGCACACCTGACTATTTCTACATTTCTACACAAGATTGCGGGGTGGGGCACACCTGACTGTTATGATATTACTATGTAGGATGGGGGGCACACCTGACTATTTTTACATTTTTTACAAAGGATTGGGGGGTACACCTGACTTTTATTACATTACTACGTAGTGACACTTGTACACATTTGCTAGGACTGTGCTGGTATGTCAGGTACTCTATTTAATTCTGTATTCTTACCTCTCATGCTGACTAGAGGCATACCAGTGTACTACAGATCTTAGCTTTGGTTGCCCTACATATTAGTGTCTAACTTCCTACCCTTCAGAAGTAACATCCCACTGCCTGACCTGCTGTAGTCTGTCTGTGTAGGCCTGGGGGGAGGTTGCCCATAGGCATCATTCAGAGGCCATAGCACAGGCTCTGTTTGGGCTTGTCTACACCTGTCCTGCTGGCTGGGATTTTTGTTGTGTATGTGAACGTCCCTGACTGGCATGTGTGAGTCATATGGACACACATGTCGCCCAGCACATTTCCTGCAGTGGCTTTGTCACCCTGTGTAGTACTATCTACTATGGTGACTCCTGTATGTGTTACAGATGTCATGGTGCCACTGTGGGTGTCTACTTTCTGCTGCCTTAACAGTCAGCCATCCAATTTCCTTGCATGCTCACATCCATACCATAGATAAAGATAACAACACATTCTACTCTATTTGGCAATTTGTAGGTTGATTGACTTACCTTGTGGGTGTACCAGGATTACAGATGGTGCTGGATGGCTGCCTATGTTGGATGCACATAGTACACTCCCTGTACATGGCTAAGCACAGGTAGTGTCATGTTTGGCATCCCTTTTACTATATGTGCGAGTCAGAGAGAGGTGTCATTCCCTGGGGCCCTACTGTGTCAGTGTATGTCCTATGCATTGTCTCTTTGCGGCAGCCCCGGCAAACTGGGCATGCCTCCTTCTGCCTACTGAGGCAGGCTCAGGTTGTTCCTCCTCTAAGTCACTCTGCACCTGTGCAGGCCTTGGCATTGGTGGGGGGGATGTGTGGCCCTGCCCCATGCTATTCCTGCTGCAGCTGTTTCTGCAGGATCATATTGTGTAGCATGGCACATACCATAACGGTTTGGGTATATGCAGCTGATGAGTACTGCAAGACTCCACTGGATGTGTCCAGACACCAGAACCATGACCTGAGCATCCCAAACACACACTCTATTATAAGTCTGATCTGTGTGTGTGCCTCATTATGGCATTCTTGTTCAGGTGTGTGTGCATTTCTGATGGGTGTCATCAGCCACGGCTCCAGTGTGTAGCCAGCATCCCCCACTAGGTGACCATAGAGGATGTCCCCATTGGCAAATCTCTGGTACAGCCGCATCAGATGCCAAATGTGGGAATCACGATAGCTTCTAGGGCAGCCAGCCACATATTTATTATAATGCCCTGGGCATCACAGACATCCTGGCAGTTGATGGAGGGGATGCCCCTGCGGTTGATTTAGGCCCTACCCTGATCACCGGGTATTGCTTTGATGCATATGTGCGTGCAGTCTATAGCACCCATTACCTCAGGGTATTCTGCTATTTGGTGGAAGAGACACATATTGCTGGCCAACACCTCACGGGTGTTGGGGAAATATACGTGCTCACTGGCATGTGCTGACATGGCACCCAGGAACTGGTGGAATACTTTGGTTGCTGATGCCTGTGAGATCCCCATGATATCCCCAGTTGAGCTTTGGGAGGTACCTGTGGCTAGTATTCTTAGGCCTACACATACCTTCATATCCATGGGGATGGGTTCCCCTTGGTCATTTTGGTGTGTCAAGCGTGGCTGGCACAGCTCCACTATTTGCTGTAGGAGGCCCCTGTTCAACCTATAGTGTTCCACTATCTCCAGCTCATGTAGCCCCTGGTAGGTTACCCTGGGGTCTGTCCACTCTTCCCCGTCTCCTCACTGTGGGTTGCTCAACAGCATTCACATCCTCACCACCCTCAACCTCTTGCACATGTTGTTCTATGTTGCCTGATGCAGCCCGTCTCATTTTGTAGGTTTGTTTGTTAAAAGTTCCTCGCTTGTATACACCGGTGGTGTAGAGTATGGGAAAAACCAGAGGGGAAGGTGTTTGCATAGTTTATAGTAGTGTTCTGGGCTGGGCTGGTCTGCTGCCTGTGTAATTGGCTGATTCTGATACATTTCACTTGCCAGCTATGCTAGTTCTCCTTGATTACCTTCTTACTGCTGTTTTCCCTTCTCATTGCCTTCCTGTTTAAACTTGGGGGCACGCCACGCAAACAGAGTGCTCAAATGTGCACAGTGCTGCTATTTCCTGGTTTAACTTTTTTTTCTTCCTGTAAAACCCAGTGCATGGCGAGCACACCCGCTTAGGCAATGTAAAGAGTGCTAGGCAGATTCAGACACACCCCCTAGCTTAGCTGTGCTAAGCTAGGAGAAAACCTGAGCCACAGGGCTCCAATCCACTTACTGTAGGCTTGACATACCCCCATGATGTCACCTAACTCCTAGGCTTGCACCAAGCTATTCTTACTCTTACACTGTTGGGACCTGACTAGCATGCTGGCGAAAACTGGGATTCACTATCATTCCCCCTATTTGCATAGGATTGCTTGCTAATACATAGTTACATGTCTCACACTGAGCCTCCTCCCTTAGGAACCACTACTCACTGGCCATGTTGCCTTCTGCCTGCCATTGACTTGCATGGCAGAATAGTGATTTTAGTTAGAATGCATAATTTAAGTTTATTTTGTTATTTTCCCCCCGATCCCATTGTTGCGTTGCTGCCCTACACTTAAACAGCCAAGATCAGCTAAAAAAAAATAAAAGTTGATTTTTTTATTTATTTTTTTGCTGTTTACAATGTCAGTGGCCTTATACTTGGCCATTGGCATGCTTCCTAAGTGATATGCAACTTTGTTTGGAGCTGTGACAGCTTCGTTTTGGATTTTGCAGAAATGCACTAGGTTACTAACTGAGTACATTTCTGCAGAATGCACTAGTCATGCACAGCCGGTTGCAAGCTTCCTGCATCGCAAATTCACCTCATTTGCATGGATTTCTCCTGCAAATGGGGTGATATGCATACAGGGGCTTAGTCCATGCAGGATTAGTGCAGGAGCACCCATGCACGCCCCTGCAGGCTGTTCCTGGATCACACAGCAGACATATTGCCTGCTAGAGCTCCTGCTAGAGAATCCAGGGGACAGTGTCTTCTGCTTTTACACAAACACATACACACACAGTCTCTTCTGCTTTTGTGCACACATTCACTGACACACGCAGAAAGCAACATAAAACATAAACACACACACACACACACACACACACACACACACACGCACACACACGCACACACACGCACACACACACACACACACACACACACACACACACACACACACACACACACACACACACACACACACACACACACTGTTTTCTGGTTTTATTTATTTATTTACACTCACTAAACCGAAAAAGCGCTGATTAGCAAATGTAAAATAATAGCTCAGTCAATCTCTCTTAATTACTCTCATACATGCATACTGTCTAACATACAGACATAAACAAGCACACGCACACACACACTTCTTTTTTATTTTATTTTATTTTTATTTTCCACTTAGTAAACTACTAAAGTGCTGCTTAGCGAGTGTAGAATAATGGTAGCCATTAGTTTTATTCTGTCCAAGCCTCACGGCAGCTTGATATGCTGCCATGAAGCGGCAGACTTGTTTTTGACCGGGCATTACTTCTACATTAATACCCTGCTGGATAACATTCATAGGGCAGTGGCGTGCAAACAGGATCGGGTGAAAAATAAAAAAAAAAATAATCTGAAATAAGCATTATAACCAAAATCACTATTTTGCCATTATACTCAATGGCAGGCAGAAGACAACATGGCCAGTGAATAGTGGTTGCTAATGGGGGAGGTTCACTGTGGGACCTGTAACTATGTATTAGCAGGCAATCCTATGCAAATGAGGGGAATGATACTGAATCCCAGATTTCCCCTCAATGCTAGTCAGTATCCAACAGTTTAAATGCAGGAATAGCTTGGTGCAAGCCTAGGAGTTAGCTGACATCATAGGGGTGTGTGTCAGGCATATTGTTAGTGGATTGGAGCCCTGTGGCTCAGGTTTGCCCTTAGCTTAGCAGAGCTAAGCAAGGGGGTGTGTCAGAGGCTCCCTAGCACTTTTTAGATTGCCTAAGTGGCTGTGCGAGCCGCACACCGGGTTTTAAAGGAAAAAAAAAGTAAACCAGGAAATAGCAGCTCTGTGCACATTTGAGCACCATGTTTGCACAGTGCTCCTCTGGGCTTAAACAGAAGGCAATGTGAAGGGAAAACTGCAGTAGGAAGTTAATCAAGGAGAACTAGCATAGCTGGCAGGTGAAATGTATCAGAATCAGCCAATTACACAGTCAGCAGGCCAGCCCAGCCCAGAACACTACTATAAACTATTCAACACCTTTCCCTCTGTTTTTTCCCACATACTCTACACCACCGCTATATACAAGCGGGGAAATTTTAATAAACAAAAACAACAAAATGATAGTGGCTGCAGTAGCTATCATACATCAACATGTGGAAGAGGCTGAGGGTGGTGAGGATGAGAATGCTGTTGACCATCCCACAGTGAGGAGATGGAGAAGAGTGTACAGACCCAGGGTAACCTACCAGGGGCTACATGAGCTGGAGATAGTGGAGTGTTATAGGGTGGACAGGGATCTCCTACAGCAAATTGATGAGCTGTGCCGGCCATGCCTGACACACAGAAATAACAGAGGGGAACCCATCCCAGTGGATACCAAGGTATGTCTATGCCTAAGAATACTAGCCACAGGTACATTCCAAAGGCCAACTGGGGATATCATGGGGATCTCACAGGCATCAGCATCCAGGGTACTCCACCAGTTCCTGGATGCCATGTCAGCACATGCCGGTGAGCACGTATATTTTCCCAAAACCTGTGAGGCATTGGCCAGCAATATGCGTCTCTTCCACCAAATAGCAGAATACTCTGAGGTAGTGGGTCCTACAGACTGCACGCACATATGCATCAAAGCACCTCCTGGTGAGCAGGCTAGGGTCTACATCAACTGCAAGGGGTTCCCCTCCAACTGCCAGGTCATGTGCGATGCCCAGGGCATTATAATGAATGTGTGCTCTGGCTGCCCTGGAAGCTATCATGATTCCCACATCTGGCATCTGACACAGCTGTACCAGAGATTTACCAATGGGGACATCCCTCGTGGTCACCTAGTGATGGATGCTGGTTATGCACTGGAGCCGTGGCTGATGACACCCATCAGAAATGCACACACACACACTCAAACAAGAACTCCATAATGAGGCGCACACAGAGACCATAATTATAATAGAGCATGTGTTTGGGATGCTCAAGTCACGGTTCCAGTGCCTGGACACATCCAGTGGAGCCTTGCAGTACGCACCAGCTACATGTTTTCAAATTGTCATCGTATGTGCCATGCTACACAATATGATCCTGTGGAAACAGCTGCAGCAGGAACAGCATGGGGCAGGGCCACAAAGCTCCCCACCAATGCCAAGGCCTGCACAGACACAGAGTGACTTAGAGGAGGAAAACATGAGCCTGTCCCAGTAGGCAGAAAGAGGCATGCCTAGTATGCCCTGGCCTTGGCAAAGAGGCAACACATTGCACATACACTGACACAGTAGGCACCCAGGGAATGACACCTCTCTCTGACTCACACATACATTAAAAGGGATGCCAAACCATGTATAGGGTGTGTACTATGTGCATCCGACATAGGCAGCCCTCCAGCACCATCCTCAATACTGGCACACCTACAAGGTAACTCACTCTAAGTTTTTATTATATATTCGATAAAATATTTATGTATATATATACTTTTAGTTTAACGAAGTGGGTATGCGCTGTGTTATTTAGTTGATTTGAGCATTGACTTTGTTTTAAACTTGTCAATTTAAATTAGGTGTGATGTTTTGTTTATGTCACTTCCTGCCTAATTTTATTTAGGCGGGGTGTTATTTGCTTTTTACTTGTTATTTTCTCTGATGAAGCTACAAGTGTTTTGTGGCGAAAACGCTTACTGTTAATTTAATAAACTTGCGTTCAGGTTAATTATCGGACTTTTGGCATTAAGGTTGCTGTGGCATTTTGTTTTTTCAAAGTTTTTTTTCTTCGTTTGGTACTAGTTTGTTCATTTCATGGCCACTGGCAGTCCTGTTAGTCCAAATAGTCCTACTTTGTTCGGAACAGGCGTTCCGAATGCTGGTAATAACATTCCTGATTTACCAACTTTATTGGCTTCTCTGTCTCAAAGGCTCAACCAACTTCATGCACGCATGGACGTTTTGGATCACAGTGCTGTAAACAGGATGGTACATCCACTTCTTTCTTTTGGCTGCAGTGGGACATCTACGGATAGTTCCGATATTCAGATTCCACCAGGTCAACCCTTGGCTTCTAATTCCTTGCCTGATAGTTCTTCAAGTGAAAATACCGTACAGGGTTCTAACAGTGATTTGCGAGGAGCTAATTCTTGTTTTGAAGGTGCTCCTGGACCCCTACTACCTCGCTCGGACTCCGGTAACATCATTAATCGGAGTAATGGTAGTGCTGGACATCCTCTCACTAGTGCAGGTGAATTGGTCTCTAATGTAAATCTTGATTCCAGTGGGTTACCATCTATATCCGAGTGGATTAAAAATGTTGATTCTTTTTCTTTTGCTCAAACAAACTCACTAGGCACTTCTAGTAGTGCCCAAAGGCAGGAAACAAGGCGCGCTGAATGCATCATGGATAAGCTTAAATTTTTGGACACTAAGCTGTTGAAACTAAAGAAAATGCAACTAGAGTCTGCGTATTTCGAGCAATGTCTGTCTGAGAATTTAATCCCTAAGGGATTACGTAACAACTTCTCTCCTTCTGGTTTGCTCATTGATGTGGCTTTTTTTGGTGATTTGAAAGTACTTTTTCAGCAACAAGGTGCACAATTGTTGCAATTAATCGTGAAACATTACACTCAACATATTTGTGTACTTACGAATGATATTAATGTATTGGACAATGAGATCAAGTTGGATATTGATTTTCTTAGGTACAAATACAATTATCATCGTATTTTAACTAGTATAGATGCTTTTTTGATTAAATTAAAAGCAAATAAGTCCAAGAAACTTGTCAGAGATAGGGTTGCCTATCTCAATAAAACTGCATACCCTAAACTTGAATTACAAGCCAGCATGAGTGGTGCTATTGGTAAGACCCCTGGTATTTCTAATTCTCACCCAGGCGATTGTCCTGTTCATGATGTTGATGATGGTAGAGTAGATCTAGATGAGAACCCTACACAAGAACTTAGACATAGTAATAGAATTAAGGCCAGTAAAGAAAATAGGATGGTTAACGACCACAACCAATCTGGCCATCCTTCTAATAACAACAATATGAATAACAATTTTTTAGGGTCTCGCAACAATCGCAATTGGGGGAACAAGAACAAGAACAGGTACAAATAGATGTTTTTCATCTTTCTGGTGTACCTACTGAGGTTAACTTGCCTATTATTATCACCAATAGGAAGGGCGACTTTAAGATTTACAATTTTTCAGATGTCGACCTTGATACAGACCTAGTAGAATTGCTGGCTTTTGGGAACTCATTTGTACCTAACAAACAAGGCGATTTAGCTAAGGTCATTATTGATCTTAAATGTTTCATTCGTAAGTTAAACTCACAGGTATTGTTCAGCAATGAACCATTCCAGCCAGGTCATGCATTAAAACTCCCTAGTGTGTTCAATCCACCTTTGCACTCTGTGTTACAACTTTTTGAAAATGTTTGTGAGATTGACTTCAGACATCAGCTTCCCACCTCTTTTCACCAAGGTAGGAGTGACTTAAGTAAGTTTAACACCACAAAAAAACAACTGGAAGCATTGGATAACCTTTGTTGGTTACCCATTAGGCTCATTAAACCTGATAAAGGTGGGGGTTTAGTGATTTTTAATGACCATCAATATAAAGAAAAGATGTCTCATGTTTTGAACTCCCCTGCTTACTCTGCAGCATCTATCAATGAAGTAAACGGGACCTACCAGAGAATTAGAGGGTACCTTAGGGATCTATTTCTAGCTGCGAAGATAGATATTGACACATCATTTTATTGACATCACCTTTCCTAAAATACCGGTGATGTTCGGTATCCCTAAGATCCACAAGGATTTATCTAACCCTCCAATGAGGGCACTTGTGGATGGTAGGTCCTCTATGACACATCCGTGTTCACGCCTCATAGATAGCATCTTAGCAAAATACCTTTGGTTTATTTCGGGGTTGTGTAAGGACTCCTGGTCTTTCTTAAGTAATATTAATGATATTCCTTTTGACGCCATGTACAATTTCCTTACTATTGATGTAGTGGATTTGTACACTTCCATTCCACATCAAGAAGCTGTGCAATGGATTGGCTTGCTATTGAAAGATTTTGATGTTCCTACCAAGGAAATAGAGTTGGTTACAGAGCTCCTTGATATAGTTCTTACAACTAATTACTTTATTTTTGATAAAGATTACTTTCTGCAGAAGCAAGGGATAGCCATGGGCTCGCCCTGTGGGGCGAGCGTTGCCAACTGCTTTGTAGGCTATTGGGAGAAGAATTTCTTGAGGAACAAACCAGACTTGATGCAACATGTCCGGTTTTATACTAGGTTCCTCGATGATATTTTTATCTTATTTAAGGGGGACATTAATGAGGCAGAATCATTTGTTTACTCTTTAAATAATACTACTGAGTTTCTGAAATTCACTTTTAAATTTTCCTGTTTAGAAATTGATTACCTCGATGTTAAGTTAGTTAAGGACGTTACTAAGGAAGAGTATTTGTCTACCATTTTCAGGAAGCCGACATACTGCAATTCGTTCCTCCATTTTTCAAATTCGCACCCCTTTAAGCAGAAGCGGTCCATTGTCAAGGGACAACTTGTGCGAGCAGGAAGGATGTGCAGTACTATTGTCGACTTCAACTCTGAATGTAACTTCCTTAAGGAATTATTCATTAATCGTGGTTATCCATTATCTTTATTGGAGGAACTCATAGAGGAAGTATCAGTTAAGAGAATTGATGGTTTTTATAAACCCCTGTTGAAACAGAGTCATGGCAACCAAACTAGCCCATTCCCTTTAGTTTCATCCCCTCTTGTATCTGACTCTAATTTAGAATTTGATTCAGATAAAAACTTTTCTGAAAGGGAATGTTCTTATACATTGAGTTTTGTCATGACTTTTTGCACCAGTTCTCAGACCATTTGGTCTATTATATGTAAGAACTGGCATTTCATTTCCAACAACACTTTCTTAGTTGAAAAATTAGGTATTCGGCCTAGAGTTACTTATAAGAGGGGTAGTAACTTAAAAGAATTCTTACAGAGGAATATGAAACAAAACACATTTAGTAGACGAACAGGTATGTTCTCATGTGGTTTTTGTAATTGGTGCAAAGTGATTAGAACAGGAAATAGTTTTGTTATTAGGAACAGGAAATACCAGAATTTTCACAAATTCAACTGTGAAACTAAATCTGTTATTTATATTGCTTTATGTAACTGTTGCCCTGCTTTTTATATCGGTAAGACGGACCAAAAGGTCCGTGAACGAATTTATGAGCATGTTTATGCAATTAGGAACAACAAATGTCAAAATGTTTTGGCTAAACACATTTATTCTTACCCAGGTCACAATTTTGAATTTATGGTTATTGACCATGTTCCTACTAACATTAGAGGTGGTCCTTATTCTCTCATTCTTGAGAACCGAGAACTGGAATGGCAACTTAAGTTAGATGCCTTCAGGTTCCCAGGTCTTAACGAACATTGTAACATTTCTGCAGTATTAAAACTAAGGAGTTATATGAGATGATATATTTATTTTCCTGGAAATACGAGTTCTAGGGATGCCTGTTAATTAGGAAGTATATTTTTAATCTTTTATCCACCTATTTAGGATTTTTTATTTTTTAAATTTAGTACAGACAGCCATACACTTTTTGTTGCATTATTTGTTTAGAATTTTAGAGATTCTCATTAGACATTTATATATTAATATTATTAGTGTATGGTTCTAGCTTTCTGAATTTGTGATGTTTTCACGAGTATTTTTATGTGAGTTCCTGTTGTTTTTTATAACTACCCTTGTATGGGTAATTTTATTTCACAATTTTTTCCTGTAAAGGAAAGTCTTTATTATATATTCGATAAAATATTTATGTATATATATATATACTTTTAGTTTAACGAAGTGGGTATGCACTGTGTTATTTAGTTGATTTGAGCATTGACTTTGTTTTAAACTTGTCGATTTAAATTAAGTGTGACGTTTTGTTTATGTCATTTCCTGCCTAATTTTATTTATTTATTTTTATTTTATTTTATTTTACATTTGTTGACCGGGCTAGTCTAGCTGGAGATATTTCCATTTTCAGTAGAGGCCCGGGGAGAAAAGCTCCACAGAGAATACAATAAAGGAAAACATACTTGTGTTTTAAAGAAAGTTTGAAGAGACAAAAGCTAACAACTCTACAGTTACTTATTATTACTAAGTGAGTTAATTACTAACTCACACAGTTACAGTCCAAAAAAAAATACTTATACAAACATAAAATACTAAGTATGATAAAGATATTAAATGAAATAATTACTACCACACACAGTTAAAGTCCAAAAACATTATATAAAGTGAAAAATACTTTGTAAGATATTGATACAGGTAGGAAGTAAGAGAAAAGAGAGCTAAGAATAAGGGAAATTAGAAGTGATTAGTTATGGAAAGGAGAGCAAGTAAGACAGTCAGTAAGCAAAGAAGTAATTAGGAAGACAAGTGGCAGAAGAAGAGGAAAGCCAAGTGGACAATGGAGTAAGTAAGAAGTAGGAGATAGTTATGAAGTAGAGTATAAGTATTGGAAAGTTAATCAGGTTTACTACAGGTGCACAGCCAGTGATTTTGGAAGTGCAGTTTAATATTTAGGCGGGGTGTTATTTGCAGTTTAATGTTTAGGCGGGGTGTTATTTGCTTTTTACTTGTTATTTTCTCTGATGAAGCTACAAGTGTTTTGTGGCGAAAACGCTTGCTGTTAATTTAATAAACTTGCGTTCAGGTTAATTATCAGACTTTTGGCATTAAGGTTGCTGTGGCATTTTGTTTTTTCAACAGTTTTTTCTTCATTTGGTACTAAGTCACTCTTCTTGCCACTTACCAAATGGAGTAGTATGTGTTGTTACTTGTATCTATGGTGTGGATGTGAGAATGCAAGGGAATCGGGTAGCTGAGTGGGATGCCAGCAGATATTAGACACCTATACTGGCAGCATGAGATCTATAACAAATACTGGTGTCACCATAGTAACCAGTACTACACATGGTGACAAAACCCACTGCAGGAAATGTGCTGAGCCACATGTGTGTCCATATGGCACACACTTGTGTTTCCATATGATACACACGTGCCAGTCAGGGAGGTTCACATACCCAACAACAGTCTCAGCCAGTTGGACAGGTGTACACAAATACAAACAAAGGCTGTGCTAAGGCCTCAGAATGATGGCTATGGTTAACCTCCCCCCAGGCCTACACAGATAGACTACATCAGGTCAGGCAGTGGGATGTTAGTTCTGAAGGGTACGAAGTCAGAAACTGATATGTAGGTCAATCAAACCTAATACCTGTAGTACACTGATATGCCTCTAGTCAGCATGATAGGTTAGAATACAGAATGAAATGGAGTACCTGACATACAAGTACAGTCATAGCAAATGCATACAAGTGTCAGGTGTGCCCCCCCCAATCCTATGCAGAAATGTAGAAACAGTCTGGTGTGCCCCCCCCCAATCCTATGTAGAAATGTAGAAACAGTCAGGTGTGCCCCCTAATCCTATGTAGAAATTTAGAAAGAGTAAGGTGTGCCCCCCCAGTCCTATGTAGAAATGTAGAAACAGTCAGGTGTGCCCCTCCAATTCTATGTTGAAATGTAGAAACAGTCAGGTGTGCCCCCCCCAATCTGA
Organism: Protopterus annectens; assembly: GCF_019279795.1. Lineage (NCBI taxonomy): Eukaryota > Metazoa > Chordata > Ceratodontiformes > Protopteridae > Protopterus > Protopterus annectens. The sequence continues at coordinate 1,371,967,544 of NC_056733.1, forward strand.
TGTAGAAATGTAGTAACATGTATGCGTAGGTATAATACCAGTGGAGCACAGATTACCTGAGGTGGCCAAGGCAGCAGGATAGATTTTAGCATTTGTACAATATGCAGGTATGCGTGTGTTAGGTTGGTGTGTGTTTCCTATTGTGTGAGAGTGGTCAGTATGTATGCATGGTGAGGTTTCACCTGGTGGCCATTGCCCAGTACTGCCGATGACAGGAACAAGTCCTCACAACTGCAGTGCCAAACACAATGCTCCCCAGTATAACACATTCTAGCAGTAGGCCATTGTAAATGTATGGAGGTAATATGTGTCACCATCTGAAAGATGGACATGGCATGACTGTTGGGCCAGATATACAAGCAGTACACACATGGGCACCAGAACCATAGAGCAAGGGGTTGGGGAGCCCCCCCATTTTTTTGCAGACTCTGTCCCATTATTTTTGTTTTCTGCACCTCCCAACTGCCGTGTTGACATCAGTTTGCGAGTGCCGCCATGATAACATCAGTACGTATGTCCAGTTTGCGAGCGGGAACGGCAAGGATTAGCTGCTGGTGTTTGTGAGTGGCTTCAGAAATTGCTGCTGCCTAATGGTAAGGAATTTATTGTCTGGACTGTGATTGCAGAGTGGAGCAGGAAGGATGTACTTTCAGAAGCTTAATAGTGCCGGATCAGAGTGAGTAAGGTGTGTGTGTGTGTGTGTGTGTGTGTGTGTGTGTGTGTGTGTGTGTGTGTATGTGTGTTTGTGCGCCCATCTATCTGCCTGCTCATGTGTTTGTCTACATGTCTTACAGTGACAAATGCATATTAATAACTACAGACCCATTGCTTTACTCTCCCCCCTGGCCAAAATCCTAGAAAAATGCATCCATACCCAGATGCTAAACTATCTCCTAGACAGCAACATCGTGTCACCTACTCAGCATGATTTCAGACCTGCCCATAGTACCACTACAGCCCTCCTCTGCTTCACAGACACAGTAAATGGTCTCAAAAATGAAGGCCTACAAGTGTCAACTCTTTTTTTGGATATGTCCAAAGCATTTGACACAGTCTCTCACCAAATCCTGCTAAACAAACTAAACCAATATCATCTATCAAATTCCACTCTTACCTGTTTCCAAAGCTACTTAACTGACAGGTACCAAGCTGCGAAATGGGAAAATTCTCTCTCTCCTCAGCTGCCCATAACTATAGGAGTCCCACAGGGTTCTATTTTAGGACCACTACTATTCACAGTCTTCGCAAATGACCTCCATACCTCCACACAGCAAGTATCTATAATTCAGTATGCAGATAACACTACCTTAATCTGTGCTGCACAAAACATTCCCACCCTCCTGCAAACAACTCAACTAGCATTCTCTGACATTGAAAACTACCTTACCAAAGCCCAACTTACCCTCAATCCAAAGAAAACTCAGCTTATGATTATAACCAGTTCTAACAAAAACACTAACAGTCAATTCACTATCTACTACACTAATGCTACTCCAGTTGCTCCAGTGGCACAGGCTAAGCTATTGGGAATAACCATAGACTCCCACCTAAAATTTGATAGTCATCTCAACTTAACTATTAAAAAGTACATGCCAAACTGGGGTCGCTCTACCATATCAAACCATTTCTTACCAACAACACAAGATCAGCTATTGCTCTCTCCCAACTTCTATCCACCCTACTCTATGCATCTCCCATTCTGACTAATCTCAACAAAACTGAACTAAGCAAAATGGAAGCCTGCTATAACAGAATTACCCGCTTTGCTGCAAATTGCTCATATAGTACTCATCACTGTACTGCTTTGAGACAGCTCCACTGGCTTGAACTGCCCAACCTCCAAACCTACAATCAGCTCTCTGTCATTCTATCTATTACCTCCCCAATAAGTGTCCTGCCCTCAAAAACCTAGTACAACATCACTCAGCCAAAAGACCTCTTAGCTCATCAAGCAAACTACTACTAGAAGTCACCAACAGCTGCAATAGCTTTAGAGATGCACTATATAGTAGTTCAGTGGCTAAAAAATGGAACTCTGTCCCTACAAGCATTCAAAACACATCATCCAAAGCCTCCTTTAAAGACCTCATCAGGCAACATCTCAAGGGAAGTTGGCAGTGCCATGATTGCTCCCCAGGATAGTGAAAGCGGATAACACATACATATAAAATCTAGAGCACTTGATAATAGTTTTCATCTACCTATGTTCCAAATTTCAGCTGTACACCACAAATCTATTAATTACCTTTATTTTTAAAATTAATATTTTTTTGTTTGTTCTCTCCACTGTAACTGTTTATGTGCCGCATACCACTGTAAAAACATGTCTCCTGTAATTTGTGTGTATACTGATCATGTCTAAATAATTAAATGTGTCTGTAATTTTTCTTTGTGGAGCTTTTTTCCCCGGGCCTCTGCTGAAAAAGGGCCTTTTTGGCTCAGTCAGACACCCCCAGTTAACAAATGTAAAATAAAATAAATAAATAAATAAATATTCAGTATGCAGAAGATCAAATTACTTTTGAATATTGAAGGACTTTTCTGTCATTTTGGGGAGGATCACTGGGACAGTATCTGAGAACTTGTGTGCTTTGTTAATAGTACTTAATCAATTCTGCATCAGTCTGTTTTGAACATGAGCCTTCTACTCTTCAGTTATCAATGAAGCAGATGTAAGAATTATAGATTTCAGCTTATGACCCATGATTAGTTATATTGCTGACAGACCAATACGTTGCAGTGCAGTTTTTATGAACTGCAGCAAAAATTATATGGCAGTCAGTTACTACTATGTGTCTTTGTGAAATGCTCAAGCATTTGGAACTCATTTAATGTTCATCACTGGCTCTGCATTAGACTGCACATACCATGGATTCCATATTGTGGACCACTGTATGAAATGATAACATGACCTAGGGTTACCATAATTGTTTGTATGTAAAAGAGGATGAAAAATTATGTGCTGCTACCAGCGCATATTATTTCGTCCTCTTAGGTTGAAGAGCAAAAAAAAAAAAAAAAAGGTCAGTGTTTGGGGATTTTTGATTGGCCCGTATACGAGCCGATCAAAACCTCAAACAGTGGACCCTCTTCTGTTCAATGTGGAACATCAAGCAGTTCCACATTGAACAGAGCTCCGTTTTTTGATTGGCTGGTATGGTATATCGGTATATGACCCAATCAAAAAAAAAAAAAAAAACAAAGTGGAAGAAAGACTCCAAAATAGGGATGTCTGTTTTTTGAAAATTCTGTGATTTGGACAAATCGCAGAATTTTCAAAAACCGCCTGAACAGGAGCCCAAAAAAGAGGACGTGTCTGGGGAAACCCAGATGTATGGTAACCTTAATAACATCAGCAATGCAAACCTTTCCAAATATACACTTCAGTTTCTTAACTACACATTTACTTATAGCTCCAGTCATTTTTATCAATTTCTGGAAATCTGGAGGAGTAATCGACACATCAGGTTCATATCATCCATGCAATGGAAACATTTTACATCCTTGGACTATGGTTATTTTGGAACTCAATTTGATATTGCTGGTTCATTCAGATTTTTTCCCTTATATGACCTACACATGGCACATTGTAGCAGAAATTATTCTACCATCCCTGACATGTCTGGCTGAAAAATATACAATGTCTTCTTTCTTGCAGTTAACAGCTCTCAAACATGACTCATAAATACTATTCAGCATGTCATAGTTAACTGATTTGGATCAATAAACATATGTGCTTTAGTGAACAGACCTGAAATATAACTTACATCCTCCTTTCAATGAAAAATAAATCTGAACTTCTTTAGAAGTGCAGCTTTCAACTCTGACTATCCTTCCTTAGAATTTTCTTTTAACAGTCAACTTCTGGATATTCCTTAGTATATCTCTAAAATTATCCCTGCTCCTTTCGCTGTTGAGTAATCCATGAATTGCCCTTTTACCTTCCGGTCTGTCTCCCAAAGGATCCTTATTGAGTTCCTGCTAATATGTACAATGTAACTTATCTGCTATATGCATTTGATCTCCTGGATTACAAATAACATACAGATTTAACAGCATTTATTGTAGCCTTGGTAGAAAGTTATGCAAGGACTTTTAGAATGTGTACTTTAAAGGCTTAGGTTCACTCTCATCTTCATTATCTTTGGCATGGATATATTTATACAATTCAACATAGCCATAAACAATCACAAACAGATATTTTCTAACTTTCTTATGTTTCTTTTGGTAGTCAATGAATACTCTTGACACACATGCCATAAAAATTCCTTCCAACAGAATTAGGTCACTTACACCAGTCTGACTAACATCAACATATAAACTGAAGGACTTTTACAACAAAGTACATTATGATGGGTCAGCAACTTAATAATTTGATTACTAACCAGTCAGATATGAAAGTGAAAACATCTGCTTAAAACTTCAGTAAAGTATAGAGAAGGAAACAATCACATGGAGACACATAATGCTTGATATTTAACTGTACAAAAATTTATGAATCATAGCACTGTTAACTTTTCATGAAATGCTAATGCAATTCATCCAGTTATGGACTAAAGACAGTTTGGAAATTTAAGTGGCTTCTTTTGCACTTTGACTCAACATATGAAGTAAATGCAGTCTCTAGGTGCATTTAGATTGCTCTGTTTTCATACCTTACCATTCCTAATGGTGCATTTTTAAGTGATTGAGATAAATCCATCTTGACTAATGAAATTACCTCAGCATGGGTTTCAGCAGACAAAGTCATTGATTCAGTTGGAGGCAAGTTCTGACTGTGACTTTCCAGTGAGATTTATGTAACCTCTTCTGCAGTTTCATCAGTTGTATGCAGTTTCTTCTACAACTGTGTGTGTGTAAATGCCCCCAACAGGATACATCTGGTGGCTAGAGGTACCCAGACTCAAACCCTGTACCTTGGGTACAGGAAAAAAGAGCCTAAAGTCCCTAGCCACCATCACTTGTGAATGTCATTCTCGAGTTTGTTCTGTTCCTCTGGTTTGCAGGAGTGGTAAAACAAAACCTTTTAGTCTAGTAATTTTCTAAGGTTATAAAATCTGTATTTGAAATGTATCCCTATTTTGTGGCTGTATACCCCCATTATTGGCTTTGTTCTGTATTTTTGTGCTAAGCGGTTGACAGCTATGGTGACTGAGAAGTGAGAACTGAATTCACTAAATGATATGATAGCCATTTAAGTTTGTCTTCCTGTCTTTCAAGAAACTGCTGGTTTAGGTTAGTGGTATGTTGTTCTGACTCTAGTGCACAGCATGCTGGGTTTGAGACTTGGCAGTGAAATGCATGGTGGTAACACTGCATTTTAAACAAGCAACTTTCCAAAATTATACACGTGGGGGGGGGGATTCAGTAATCCTCCATGTAAAACTAACCAAGTCTTACTCGGAGACTGCTGTTTAAGACTATGATGGCAGCGCGTCATGCATATGGATGAAGGCACGCTGACTCAACTGGAAGGCTAACACGGAGTGTGTAAGACTGCAGGGGGCGTGTCGGACTGCCGAGCAGTCCAAATATCCACGCCCCTGCAACCATATAATTGTGAAAATGACAAGTGCAATGAGCGAGTCCGCTGAAATGTACACATAGCAAACACTACACATCCCCACATACTAAACCCCTTTGTAATTGTAAAATGTAAACAATTTTTTTTTTTTTTTATAATTCCTGATATAGCTGCCCGTATTTGCACGTGTTTGCACGGGTGTGCCCATTGCTTAGCTACAGTTAACAATTTTGACATCGAAGAGCATAATAAGAAATGTTTAAGCATATCAAGCCAAATATCAATAGCATAGTGGTAGAGCCTTCACACAAAGAGGAGGCCTTCCTGGTTCTAGTCCCACCACTCCCTTTTATGTTTTAAATTAGTATGTAAAATAATTCCTGACATATATGAATGAAATTTTAGTAAAAAGCATTGAAATAGCCTATGTATTAGTGAATAAAATGTATATATATAAATATAAGAAGGTGAGCAGCATTAAGGATATTGACATATAATTGCCCATAGCTAAGCAGCATTGTACCCAGCACAATATAGTTGCCCATAGCTAAGCAGCACTTTACCTAGCACAATATAGTTGCCCATAGCTAAGCAGCGCTTTACCTAGCGCAATAGGTTAGCGCAGAGCTGCACACCACGCTAACCAGCACACCGTCGGGCAACAGGGAGCAACATAGAGCAATGTAGAGCAAAGTTGAGCAAAGTCACCTAAACACAGCCACACCCCCTAGCCTATCTGGACAGTTGTAAAATAAAAAGCAATGACAAGGCTCAAACCCAGGATACTGTGCACCATAATCAAAGTACTGAACCACTAAGCCATGACAGCTTAGCATAAACATGCGCTGTTAACATACAAATACTTATAAATGGATGTTTAACCATTGCTAAGCAGGTTTGCTGTTAGCCGAGAATTTTCAAAAATGGCCAATCACAAATAAGTGTGGGAAATGAGGCATATTTAAGCTCCATAGGCGGGAATACTCGCCATAACTGATAGTAGCTCCCATCTGCAGTCAGAATGGCTGGTGCTGGAGAGGGTACTCGCTTTCAAGCGCAAAGCTCGGGCATGAAGTAGTCAAAATACATGGTTTGGCTCCTTGTCCACCATCATGAGTCAAGACTCCTGCAGGGCCAGTTTCAATGGACGGAGTACAAAGCAGAGGCTTGGAACCAGTTAGCTCATGATCTCACCAGTGCCACAGGTGTCCCTCAGACTGGTGAGCAGGGTCGTCACCACCATGCAGACCTGAAGAGACAGAAGCAGGACCTACTGAACCGAGGGATACAGGAGGCCTGTGACATGCAAGATGCCCCACTACTGAGTAGGTAGCCATGGAATGAAGTATGTAAGAAATGCTATAGTAGTCTATATAATGGATAGGTATCTCTCAATATCCCTTCATTTACTTTACAGCTGCAGGTGTCCATGCTGCGAATCAGCAAGACTATGCAGATAGGCTGCTAAGGCTGCGCCACCCAGCAGGTTAGTAATTATTCTGCATGTATTGTTATATAAAATAAGTGAGAGAGCCTGAAAAAAAATGTTGTAGCCCAATAATAAAGCCATAAAATGCCCTGAATAATTTCTCTGCATGTACTGTTATATAAAATAAGTGAGAGAGCCAGAAAAAGAGTGTTGTAACCCATTAATAAAGGTAAAATAAGTCCTGAATAATATCTCTGCATGTACTGTTATAGAAAATAAGTGAGTGAGCCTGAAAAAGAGTGTTGTAACCTATTAATAAAGGTATAATATATCTTGAATACATCTTCTGCATGCACTGTAATATCAAATAAACGAGAGAGCATCTAGAAAAGTGTGTAATGTAATTAAAAAAGGTATAATACTTGGAGTGTGTCCGTGTCACTTACTTTGAAATGTTGTTGAACTCTTGCATTATATAAATAGTACTGTTGTATTAAGCGCTGTTAACCCACAGCTGGGCAGTCCCATATAAAGTGGATGAAGGAAGTGCCAGTAGCTGTGAAGCATATATACAGTCCTCAACAGTTGGTTAATGGCTGGCATGCATAGGTAAATCTGGCACAAGAGTAGCTTGTTAATGTGTTCCCCAGAAATGTGAGTGTGCTGCTAGAAATGTAGGGGGCTGCAGAAATATAACTGAAAATGTCACGTGAACACATCCAGATATGTAGATATATAAATATAAATAAAATATATGAATACATAGCAGTAACATCTGCATCCTGGACAGTTAGTATGTCAGATATAGGTCAGCTATATAATGAACTAGCCAAACCCATTACACAACCTAATGCACGTTGCCTAGTGTAATAATACATGTAGGGGATATACACCTGCAGTCAACAGGAATGTAGTGTAAACTATAAGTACTTATAAGATGTTAATGGAGGTATCTTTTTACACCCTAATGTATGTGCATAAACAATGCAATTCCACACCTCAATGGGTATGTCAAATCTCAAAACATTTGTTGGGACATATGTCCTATTGTTCTATAAATATCTGCATTTACTTTGCTGCATGTGCCCTGTTCAAACACCACAATCTTGGTGGCCTGTTGCCACCAATCATTCCTGCATGCTGTCGGAATGTCCACTGTCGTTCAGTATATGCATGTATTATGCTTGCTGTTCAATTGTTGGAACCCTGGTGTGTTTGGTTAATGGGAATATTACTGCATGCTGTTACAACTAATTTGGAATGCTGTTGTCTATGTTGTAATTAAATACACCTAAACATAGAATGTATGGGAAGGCCGGTCCCAGCAGACCCACCTGTCCCTCCTCAGCTGGCGATTGCACCTGGCACCAGCAGGTCTGGTGCCCAGCCCGGGCTCCCCTCCTCCATTGGTTCTGTGCCACCTTTGGGTGGAAGCGCTGCAGGGGATGAGGCTCATCCCCCCCATGTAAGCATGGGCGGAGAAGGGCCACCTGTCACCCTCCGAAGGGTCCGGGCTGTGGTGCGTAGGGAGATCCAGCATTCAGTCGCTGATCCCCTATGCCAGCGCAAGGCAAGAGTGGCACGACTCATGGGTGACCTTGCCCTTCCTACGCAGCCCCCAGCACAGCCACCCTCCGGGCTGTGAAGGTGCAGTGGTGATTGCTCATGGGTGGGGATCTCAGTTCCACTATCAACATCTGTGGGCTCAAGGGCTTGCGATTTCCAAACATCCTTCCCCGTCAATTGTGTTCACCCACCCCATGAGTCATATTCCGCCCCTGTATGCATCTTGTTTGTCTTGTCTGTTTACCTCCCCAACCTACCTTCCACAACATGCCTACTTCCCCTAACTCACATTCCACTCTCACCTGAAAAAAAAAAAAAGGGCAATCTGCTCCCGCAAAAAAATCACACCCCATACATAGCTGCCCATTTCGCACACATGACCACTGAACATGTAAACTGATCATTTTAATTGGCAGTACAACATACTTTGTTGTCCTCACCCCTCTCTCAGGGGTGGAAGGTGTCAAATTTCACTCCAAATTTCTAAAATATGCACAGCTGTTGCTGGTAAAGAAATTGGCAGCTATGGACCTTCCCTACACCCATCCTGCACATCCCAAGCTGGTTTCCCTACTGTCTTTCCCTCTTTGTGCCCCCTTTTTCACCACTTTCCTATCTCCCCATTTTCTTTTCTTTCAAAGAAATTAGCGCGGGGGTTAGCGGGAGTAAGCACTTCTAAGCAGTAGTTAGTGGGTTTGAGCGAGTGTGCACATGTGTGCGCTTAGCTACGTATTGCTAAGCGTTGCACAAATGCCCGCACACCCACTTACAACTGCTTAAAAGTGCCTTAGTCACTCTGCATGGCAGGGCCCTTGTTCTGCTGAGCAGCAAAATAAAACACCTCTGTCTGTCTCAAACCCCGGACACACTACACTGCATGAAGGACCACTAAGCCACAGTAGACATACAACAAGTGGGTGCTGTAATAAATATATCATGCATTGCAATGAGTGAATGTAAAGGGAAAATAGGAATGCCATAACACAGACCTAGTTCGGTGGATCTTTACCAGCAGTTGTTGTGGAATTGCATGTCATGACTGTGAAAAGAGAACCAGCCATTCTAGCAGGACATAATGTTAACAGTAGTACTTTACAAACCCTACACAGTATCAGAGCAGGATAAACACTGGCATATTTGAATAGGGCAGAGGCCATACTTCCCAACTGTGACTGCTTTTCAGGGATGTCCCTGATTCGTAAACAAATGTTAGCTGTGTCCTTCAGAATCCCTCTGAAAAGTACTGACGTTAGGCAGAAAAGTGGGGAATTACACTTAATGAGTAATGTCAATAAGTAAGAGTACACACTGCTTGCACGTCAGAAAAGGTGTATTAATAAATATGCTCTGATTCTCTCACAATCTCAACTTAATGTCTGTAATATATTACAGGTGTACCCCACTTATATGTACCTTTCCCTGAGGCTGTTCAAATATATACCTGAGTGTATCAGAGGCCTGGCAGAGGCAGAAACACACAGGCATTTCAGCTTTTATGCTGTTACACACTCTGCAAATAGCTTTGGAATGAGTCCCACAAGCATACCCTTATGTAGGAGTACAACACAGAAATATCAACGGATGTAGCCATGTACTCTTAGCAACCAACTGTGACAATGCCATTGTTCCAGTGCTGAAAAGACTGGTGTGGTGCACAGACAAAGAATAATAGGCTAACCTCTAGCTACCATCTGGATATGTCCACAGGTGGGAGCTACGCAGACAGACTACTTGCCTTGATAGACTAACAGGTACCCAGCAACCCTGTATGTTCAGCAAGAAAAACATCACACAATAATAAATAATGCTCTCTGTACTTCTGCACCCCTACCCAAAAGAACAATATACCTGTGTAGTCAGGCTCTACCAAGGATGTAGGTAGGCATACTCAGTACTGAAATTTGTCCAGTTGTTTTGAGCAGCCTGTGCTAATGTCAACACAAATAAACCACAAACTGTTCAGAAGTGAGTAAATTAATATTTACAGTATAGTAGTTCACAAACAGTTCATGTGCAGTAAGACTACATTGCAATAACTACTTTTGTATGGCAGTTAAGTGTCTAATTAGAAAAGAAAGTGCATACTCCCATGTATCTTGTGTAAGCATTTGGAGGGGTGAGTAAAATTCTACACTGACAAGTGTGTACTAGAAGTAGCAACATTCAGGTTTGAGTACAACATGCAAATCACTGGCTACAACCCTAGCTTCAGATATAAGAAGTATACCAACCTTTTGACTGACACAACGGTGTCCACAGCAAACAAGCATGGGCCCCACTTTGGAAAGCTGAAAGGGCTACGCCTACCTAACTTAGCATTTTATAGCAGTGGGATGCTATGACAGTGAGTACTGCAATTACCACACAGCAGGCTGCATGCAATTAGTAAATGGTGGGCACCAATTGGTGCAGAGGCCATCACATGCACATGTGCAGATACCTAGAAAAGCAAGCTGTACTTGCTGTCCATGCATGCAATAATCTCATTGCAGCAACAGAGAGAGAGAGAGAGAGAGAGAGAGAGACAGAGAGACAGAGAGACAGAGACAGAGACAGAGACACAGATAAAGAGACAGAAACAGACAGACAGAGAAAAAGAAAGAGCAACATCAACAGACAGAAACCCCCCCAAAAAAATTATTTCCTTTAAAAACAGACAGAACAGAAAAATACAAAGGAAAGGTATGTAACACATATGTATTTGCTGGCATATAGCAGATGTTTTTGAAGAGTAGTCTACATACTGTGAATCATCCATATGTGGCAGCAGTACATATATATATGTATCTGTACATATGCATATGGCAAGGGACATACTGCAACTGTTTGTGAAGGGTGTGTGTGTATATATATATATATATATATATATATGTATATATGTATGTATGTTGTTGAAGGTTGTTATGTGCATATTGTTATGTAGGTTGTAGTGTGTGGCAAAGAAAACAGCATGCAGTGCTGGTATATGACATGTGGTGGTTAAACGCTGTGGGTATGCTTCGTCAGTTTTGCAGTGTTGCAGCCAGTGAGGCCTGCTAAAGCTACATGGGCTGAGGACACCTTCAATGCAGTCTGCACAACATTGTGCAATATTATTACATAACTGTATATCTCACAACTGTTGCATAATTGATATTCCCACCATGAAAAGTGGACTGTATATGTGACTATATGTACATCTATATGTACAGCAATGGATGTTTATATGTATGTGTGTATGTATGTGTATATATATATATATATATATATATATAGATTATATATATATATATATATATATATATATATATATATATATATATATATATATATATATATATATATATATATATATATATATATATATATATATATATATATATATCTATAGAGAGAGAGAGAGAGAGACAGAGAGAGTCACGGGGTCATACTTACTGCAACAGGTGCCTGGTGACCAAGGCATGGATTGAAGTTCAGTGTTGACACTGCAGTGCCATCCCTTCTTGCCAAAACACTGTACCCATTAACTACCACATAGGTGATAGTCTACCTAACACCAAAGGTGTGATAAGGGAACATGGCACACAGGTGGACAGTAGCTTCCCCTTTGATAATCACAGTGCCACACTAGTCATGTACTCTGTCTACGTGGTACACGTCATCATAAAAGGTGTGTCATCTAGGGAAATATAGGTCAGTGTTCCCCTCTACTCATCACACTTAAAACCCATTATAGAGTACAATGCCCCATGTGGTATGTACCTCACATGACAATTACAGCAACTAGAAAGTCTACAGACATACCTCACAAAGAGTTATACCGGCCTCAAACAGATGCCCTATGCAGACCGACTCACAAAACCACAGCTACACTGTGTTGCATACCGCCTACCCAGAGGTGACTTCTGCCTAACATACAGAGCTATGTCACACCCCTAGCTGTTGGACATCCTCCACGTAAACATATTACAATCCCTCCCAGGTACACGCTCTAGGGCCCTAATCCTTGTCAGCTCACTAAACAGCACATGCTGGAGGAATAGATTCCTATCTCAGAGACATGCCATACTCTGGAACAAACTACCTATCAATAGCAAACAAAGCTCCTCATTAGCAGTTGTCATAAATACTCCTGATGATTGTTTGGGAGATAGGAAATACACCCCGGGAATCACCTCTGTGGCTCTGGTTGACAGGGGCAAGTGAAGTTAAATTACATGTGTGTCGAAGGCCAGGGTAGCATATGGCTAGTCTGCTGTAGGCCATAGGGCCAATAGCGTGTTACCTACCTATGACACGATGCACACACACATGTACTTAGTGCAATAATTGCTATGTGAGGTTGACTGAGTGTGATGGTGAATGTGTTGGTGAATGTGTGCAAGGTCTGGAAAGGTGTGATAGCTTAGTGTGAAATTGTTTCTGTCATGGTAGTTTGTGTCCTAGCTGTGATCCCAGCAAAATATGTGTATGCTATTGCTAGGCAGAAAATGTAGTATGGCATATGATGTGACGTAGTCCCTTGTTGTCGACTGTGGTGTCCCATTGTAGGCTAAAGCAATGCATGTATGCTTAGTGAGTGGTACTGCTGGTGAATCCAACTCACATATGAACTGTAGTACTACCTGAAGTGTATGTTCACATTGCTTGGAAACACTGTTTTGTGTGTTCCCTATAGTCCTCACAGATTACATACCTCAGGCATAAGGTTTTGTAAGTAGTGACACACAGTACTGTATGGTACACAGGTAAAGCTCATCTGGGTTGGCATGCATTTGTGTGTTGTATGTATGTCTGATGTGTGTGTAATTATGCCTGTACCATGCCCTCAATCATATGTGTGTTACAGGGTATACATGTGTATCTAGCAACATGTATAGTCTAGTACAGCAGTATGCCACCTATATTAACAAATGTGCACGTATGTTAGGCAGTGGTTTGGCATCAACGACTAGGGTGGTATACTGGTAATACTGTAACTGTACTTTACATTCATTGCAATGGATGACATCTTTCTTTATGCATTAGCTTGATATATACCTCCTGTGGCTAGGTGGTGCATTGTGTCACATACAGTGTGCCATGTACTGGTGTATAGTCTTACATACTGGCTTCTCTTTGCTGCTGTGCAGAACATGGTTTGATATATAGAGCGTGCCAGGCACTGTCAGCCAGTTGTGGCCTGAGCACTAATATGTGGTATTGAACATGTGTATCCTCTGACAGCCAATCGGATGCTATATATGGCAGTTAATTGATATCTGTACTTTAGAATGTTAAGTGTGCCCCATGATTTGCTCACACATCTTGTTTAATTGTCTTCCAGGGGCATGGCCCACCAACACAACCCATGTTATACAGCTGCAGAGGAAGAGTAAATACACAGCAGCCTGGTGCAGCACTACACCCTGCTGTTCTCTAGCACCAGCCAGGACCAGCATGAGCGGACTGCTCTGTGGCAAGATCTTGTTCATCGGGTAAATGACATAGGCATACATAACCAGACATATGAGCAGGTACGCCATCACTGCAGTGATTTAATTAGACATGTCCGGCGGCATGCATCTGATATCTGTCGACAACAGCTTGCCACAGGTGGTGGGGTAGCCATTCATCACCCCCTCACCAGAGTGGAGGAGCTGCCCATAAGCGTGGTGGCTCCTGGCCAACAACAGGAACAGCAACATACATGTGTCATCATGGAGGCCAGAGCCACCCAACATGTTGACATGGAGCGTGCAGGTAACATGACCTATCTGTAGACTACTGTTGCCTGTATTGGTAGATTATGCATATGTGAGATGTGTACTGTGTGTTTAGCAGTTGTGCTGCATAGTGTTGTGCAATACTGATATTTGGAATATAATCTGTACGCCTGTGACTGTCGACTGTTGTACTACTGTAGTTTTGCAAACTCACAGTAGCAATGCCACAGTTGCGGCCACTGACAAACTGTCTCATATTCTTGTAGGTCCCTCTGGTGTGACAGCAAGGCAGTCGGTCAATGCTGGTGAGTGTGTTATAAATTTAATATTGCTAATGAAATGTGCATGTCATAGATGAGGTGTAGGCCATGTACATGTAACACACCTATGCATAATGCATGCTGTGCATGTTTGCTGTGAGACTATGCACATCTCAGTAATGACAGTAGCTGCCTCAATCACATGCAATACACAGAGCATCACACACAATTGTGGCAACACCTTACTGGACATTGGATAGGCATAACTGATACACATGTACACAACATACACAACTTTGTCATATGCAGTTCACCTTAACATGCTACACATGGCATATCCAGACACCCACTGTAAGGTCACACTCCAGTATCCCATGTGTCATCCACACAGCACACATAATATACCTGAGGGGTAGGGGCCTATCATGGGGCTGTGTGACACTCTTCAACACATAACACATTCATGTTAGGCAATGCTCCTTACTGGGCACCTTACAAACCCATGTAACAAGTGGCTGTGTAATTGTGACTGTAGCCACAGTACTGCAGTTCAGGTATAGCATGCTAAGTGGCGGTCTGGCACACATTAGTAGCCTTGAGTGACCACATGATGCATGATGATGATGGCTCATGGTACTACACCCTATCCAGTTACAGTGACCACAGTACTACACATAGTAGTCATTGCTATGCACCTCAATATTGTGTGTGTGCAAACATATGCACCTATACACAATATGCATAGCAATCACTGTTTGTACAAAGTGACACCATACCTCTCAACTGTCCCTGATTTTCAGGGACGTCCCTGATTTTGTCTCAAATTTTAGCTCTGTCCCTCTTAATCCCTCCTAAACCTAGTGACTTGTGGAGGAAAGGTAATAAATTGCACTTAATGAATAATGACAATAATTAAAAGTTATGGACTTATTTTACTTCAGAAAATGTGTATTAATTCATATGCTCTGATTCTGTCAATGTTTCAAGTTAATAGCACTAATATTTTAAAAGTGCCCCTGACTGTCCCTGATTTTTTCTTGACTTGTTCCTGATTCTGTTGAAATTTGTCCCCGACTGGTTGAGAGGTCTGAGTGACACATATATGTCTTGTAATGCTATTGAGTGTATAGGTCACATGACACACATTGGGTATGTGTGATGTTTAATGTTGCAGTCATGTTGTAACATGCCATGTCATGGCTAGCACTGGCATGTCTACAATATGCCCTACACTCACCATAACCACTGTACAATGGCCATGTTGAGCAATGGTATTCCATCACATATACATGCACCACTCATTCTGTGTCTATACATAGCATGCATGTGCTAAATATGTGTCCACAATTATCTGCTACAGACACAGACACTGTAATCAGAAATGGATATCTATGTGACACACAGATACACATCAAGCCATGGTATGTATACCTGTGAGTGATGGTGCACAGGACATTGCAGACCTTTTAATACTTGCACAGCAATGTTGTGTCCATGTACACATTGCATTCCAGGGTGAGGTCAATCATTAAACAACAACACACATGCATCAAAGCCATGTATACTGTTATTAACAAGGGCTGTCTATACTTGCACTGCATGGTGTTGAGCAACAAATTTTCTGCATGCTGACACGTGTGATATGACTGTTTGCCTTGTGATACTGCAACACACCTTCAACCACTATTAAGTATGTTTTGGATTGCTGGTGGTGTGTGTGGGTATCTGCTGTAATGAAGAGTGTATTTGTGTGCATGTGTGCATGTGTTCATGTGTGCATGTGTTCATGTGTTCATGTTTGCATGTGTGCATGTGTGCATGTGTGCATGTATTCATGTGTGCATGTGTGCATGTGTGCATGTGTTCATGTGTTCATGTGTGCATGTGTGCACGTGTGCATGTTTGCATGTGTGCATGTGTGCCGACATCATGTACAGGTCGTAAAGTGTGTTTCATGTCTCCCTCCCACAGGTGCTATGTTAGGGCTGGTTCACTGCAGCAGGGAAACTGATGTCACTGAGCCACATAGTGATAATGAAGATAGGTGTGTTGAGGCACAGGCGTGCTTGCCAGGGTCTGTCGTTGGGCCACCAATCAACAGTACACAGCTGTCCACCCCATCCATGCATACAGTCATACTGCCAATACATCCATCACCAATGCCCATAGCTGAAGGACAGAGTACAGTTGGCATTGGCCAGGACAGTGTGGTATCCATGGCACATGCATCCCAACACAGCAGCCATACCCAGATGTCTGGAAGGGTACCACAGAGGCAGATGTCCAGGGGTTCTTGTAGGAGCATTGCTGCTCATCATGCCACTGGCAGACGTGCCACAGGTCTGACGTCACGCATGTTCCAGGCTGTAATGGAGGCACAAACATGTATGGAATGGTACACCAGACAGGGACTAAGGGCACAGAGGGCACATAACACCGCTGTCATTGACAGTATCTGTGACCTAGCAGGTGCCATCCGTCATTACACTGAGGTCACTGATAGATGTTGGGGAGACACATTAGATATCCTCCGCAATGTCATGTCCATGTGTCTAGACAGTGCGGGATGGGTGAGATGTCGATGTGGATGTATGCCAGCAACATCAGCAGCTGGCAGTCACCGCGGACGTCCCTCAAGCCACAGCCACTCCCGTAGTGCCAGTACCAGCCCCATTAATGTTGGGGGTGGGCTGTCTATAGAATGTCCTATAAGACCACATGCACATGGCTCTTGACAGTCCCAGCAGGGACCTGTGTCCAGCATACATCCATCCACCTCTGGGGATAGTACCCAGTCTGGCTTAGTACCTGATAGTGTCAGTAGCACCCCTGCCAGGCACAGGTACAGTATTCATGGCCAGAGATAGTGATCTGTAAAGCCTCACAGGTACAGTCTGTGGCTGTCCCACAAATACCCATATATGGCAGCCACATGGTGGAACTGTGTGCATGCAGACACACACACATACTCCAGACACCTAGGGCTAACACATACCCACACACATTACAGCAACATTGGCCAATTCCAGTATTCTTGCCCCACACACACACACACACACACACACACACACACACACACACACACACACACATACATGTCGATTGGATGGCTCACTGTAGGCCTCTGGCAAACCAACAACACACCCTGTGCATATGATGAAACCTGTGCCACCTCCTGTCATCTGTAACATCGATGCAGGAACAGGCTACCATGGTGCTGATGCACAGGGTGTCTATATAGCAGTATAGCAATGTTAGCATGTTGTCAGCTATAGAGTGTAATGATATGCTTGAAGGTGTAGCTGAGCAGGCATGATGCATTAAAGCTATGATTGTCATTGTAGTGTTGTTTACACCAGTGTTGGTTCCAATTGTGTATTGTCCAGCCACATGCTACTTGGCTGATGTGTGCAGTATTGGCAGTATGTGTTAGAGAGTGGACAGTATGTGTGGGATGTGTGTAGCACAGATTTGCAGGTGTGCAGTTGTGAACATGGTGAAGGTGCACTGTCTGCATGTACGTGCATAGTGGACACATGGCCAGGGTGACATGCTCTCTATTACACCGTAACACTCCACAGTTTCTATTGTTGGCCAGTATGCATTGTACTACACACATTCTGCATCCTGACTACACATGTGTGTATGACATGGTTTGACACTGTGCTGTGGGTGATACTGTTACTATCTGTCATTGTTTTGCATTCTGGTAGTATATATCACTTCAACAGCCTGACCATAACAAATCGTTAGATGATGTCTTGACAATCAACACACAGATGTAGGACACACAGCAACATTTGGATCCTTCAGGTACTATACAATGCCAGTAACCACTGGTATTCACCTGCACCCATTACTGAGACCACTCCTGTCTGGCATATAGCTTTCTTAGGTACAAGCAATCACAGTAGGGATATGTCTGTCCATATCTGGTAATGCATACTGTGGCCTATAATGCATTCTCCAGATGACACACACATCCTCTACAAGGGTATCATACAGACAGATGCCTATTGTCAAACCCATGCTGTAAAGTTATAAGCCAAACTAAGCATAGTCATCCACGTTTAAAGAACATATTATCCCCACAGTACCACATAGGTAGTAGCCACCAACATGATGAACAGGTACCGATGTGTACATGCAACCAAGTGTTATGTCATCTCTCCTTTGTTAATCACATTTCCAAAGGTATTTTGGAATCCCTTGGTGGATCACATAAGCAATAAGGGGTCTGCATGCATATCCACATAGTTTGTTCTACACCTGTTATGAATAGTTATCATTGACAGACTTTGCTGCGTTTGAACAGGTCTGACATATACCTCGGCCATAGACCCTCACTCACACATTTCAATAGGAACCGTAATGACTTTGTGTGACACAGATGACCTAGGCCAGGGATAACTGTAGTGGCTGGCCTTGTCACAAGCATACAGATGTGACCTAAGGTCTGGGAAACAGCAGCACAGTCTGGCAAGGATGACAGCTGTGTTCTTAGAGAAAGCAGGGTTCCCACACATGCAATCATTGAGGTAACAAGTACAGATATGTATTTGACACACAGCTAGCTCACATGTGCAATGCATACTAATATGTCATACAGTGGTAAAAGCAAAACTCGCAACACATTGACCAACAGTGTCACACACATACAGCACACACACTCACCAAGTGCAGGATTCAAACCGCTACCTAACTACTTCATGATACTAGAAGAGTATGCATTAACATGACACGCTATGCACAATACTGGGACTTCTTTTTTCCACAGGTATATTTGTAGGATGATGACATCATCAGACTTGACAAAGGTTAGATTACCACTTTTGAGGTGTTTCACTACTCTCCTAAAAGGTTGTTCCTTCCCAAGGAGAACACACAGTTGTCCGGCGCAGGATTTAAACCCTTACCTAACTACTTCATGATACTAAAGGAGCACACATTAACACAACACGCTAAACAGATTACTGGGAGTTTTCTTTTCCACAGGTATATTTGTAGGATGGTGACATCATCAGACTTGACAAAGGTTAGATTACCACTTTTGAGGTGTTTCACTACTCTCCTAAAAGGTTGTCTCTTTGCAAGAAGAACACACACACAATTGTCCAGTGCAGGATTCAACCCCCTACCTAACTACTTCATGAGACTAGAAAAGTACACATTAACACAACATGCTATATAGATTACTGGGAGTTTATTTTTCCACAGGTATATTTGTAGGATGGTTGCATCATCAGACTTGACAAAGGTTAGATTACCACTTTTGAGGTGTTTCACTACTCTCCTTCCAAGGAGAACACACACACAGTTGTCTGGTGCAGCATTCAAACCCCTATCTAACTACTTCATGATACTAGAAGAGTACGCATTAACATGACACGCTATACATATTATTAGGAGTTTTCTTTTCCACAGGTATATTTGTAGGATGGTGATATCATCAGACTATACAAAGTGTGTTACATTAGGTGACATTAGATGGCCTACATTGAAGGAATGTCTAAACACTTTGGCCATGTGATCATCAAAGGTGAGTTTGCTATCTACCTGTGACCCCAAGGACATAATGACTTTCTCTGTACATGCTAGATTACCACCTATGTGGTAATTTGTGTGCACCTTGTATAACCCAAAGCAGATGACTATGCATTCTTTGCCATTCAGCTTGAGGGCATTGTTTTGACACCAGGTATCTGTCTCTGTAAGACACTTCTGGAGGATGTCTGTGTCAGCTGTACAGTCAATTATGGACCACAGTTTCCAGTCATCTGCAAACCTGTTCAGCCTTACACCTGCCATGCTTGCCTGTACCTCTGAGCAGTATCGACCGAACAGGTGGGGTCCCAGGACTAAGACCTGTGTGATGCCATTTGTGACTGGCTTAGAGTTGGACATGGCACCCTCAACTATGAACATGTGTGTTTGATCTGTGAGCCACTTGGCCCCCCCATCCTGTGACATAGCTGTTCATGTTCAAGCTGGTACACTTGTCCATGATGACAGAGTCGGGAATGGTGTGGTAAGCCCTTAGCGAGGTCCAGGTGGGCTGTGTGGACTACTTTCACCTCCATCTATGTTCATGGTAACTGTTTTAAATAAGTCAAATAGGTTTGGGAGCCAGGCTCTGCCTTTAACAAGGTGAAGTTGTGTAGAGTCCAGTGTCTGGAGATCTCCAGTGTCTCAGTGTATGGGTTCCATGACGATTTGCTCAATAGCTCTGTAGACCAGGCTGAGTACATATGTTGGGCAATGGTTTCCAGGTTCTGTTTTGGCACACCCTTTGTGGAGCTGGATGACTGTTAGTGTATGCCATGCTTTGGGTACACAGCCTGTGGTACGCTTGAGTCTGGACAGTGAATGTAGGTGAGGGTCTAGTTCCTTATGGGCCTAGAGTAAGACACAGCCTGGGACAACTTACAGTCACATTTTTGCTATGTTCTTAGCTTTGGTGAGGGCTGTCTTTACCTGCATATCCATGACGTCTGGGTCTCTGCATCCTTCTGTAATGGACACAGACCCTTTTGGGGGTGATGGGGGGAGTTCACACTGAACTTGTCCCCCTGGGTGTGGGCAATGAAAGTTGGTTTGGTGTATGTCATTATTTTTTTCAGTAGCTGACAGCATATTTGGAAGTTGGCACCTACATGTCTGGTATAGCTACCGAAGGCTTTGTGGTTGTTATTCTTACATTCCTTGGCAATTTGTCTTTAGAAACTATCCTTGGATTATTTTCTGAGTGATCATTGTTTCATCCTAATAATGATCAGTGATGCCTTTCCTTTAGTGAAGTTGGCTCTATCAGGTGTTAGTTTCCTCCTTCTGTTGTCTAGCTTATTTATGGGCAATGACCACCAGATTGTTTTCTTATTTTTGGAGGACTGCATCTTGGTTTTATTTGTGATGTCTCGATCCATGCATCCCTGTAGATGCTCATAGGATGCACTTGTAAATGATTCTGCAGATTGTATACCATTATCCTATAGCAAGAGGGCTTTGGAGCTTTCCACTTTGGTCTTGGGAAGTGTGCAGTTTGCTTTTGAAAATGTCTTCACAGTGGTTTCATTGACTGGGTCTGGGGGCGGGATGTGGATGTCCAGTGTGATTACTTAATGATCTGATATTACCAGCGAGGGGTTTATCTCTGTTGTGGAACCCTGGTACCCCATGTTGGTGATGATCATGTCCAGTATGTTGTCACCTCTAGTGGCCATGCTGACCAGCTGTTCCACGGTGTTAGAGTTTCTTAACTCTAGGACACATTGGGCAAAGGATGTTGTATGCGAGTAATTCACCCACTCAATGTTTGGGTATTTGTAATCTCCTCATATAATGGTGTTTGATAGGACCTTTATATTTGCCATTGTTCTCCAGAATACTGAGTGAGGTTCCTGAGACAAGGTATGTGATCTGTAGCAGGCTACAATCTGATGAGCAGCTTTGCCCAATGTTAGTTGCACTTGCTTGGTCTCCAAGGCCACATGCTGTGCCAGTAACCTGGAGGTGTGCCATTTCCTTTTGTATTTCACTCATGGTCTTGGTTCCAAAGGTCAGGGTGATTGTGAGTGTTTTACGTGGATCATATTCAACAGCTGTATGTTTGACATAGCGTTGTATGTTAGGCAGTGAACACCTCTGAGTAGGTGATATGCAAGGGAGTACGGATGGAGAATTTTGCGATGGTCTGTGTATGGCATGTATTTCAGGCCACTAATGCTCTTTGTGAGGTATTGCTGCTGGCTTTCCAGTTGTTGTAGTTGTCTTGTGAGGTACATAGCAACAGTGGCATTTTACTCTTTTATAGTTCTAGTGAGTGGTGAGTAGAGGGGAACAATGTCCTCTTTTATTCTGCATGAGACACATTTTGTGATGAAGTGTGCCACATAAGAGGGTTTCCTGACTACTGTGGGAATGTGCTTATCACAGTTGTATCCACTGTCCACCCATGACCCAGGGTCTCTTGTCACACTTACAGTGTGAGGTATACTACCACTTATGTTGTAGTTCTTGGCTACAGAGATTTTAACAAAAGTGATGATAATGCACCTTTCAGCGCTTGGACAACAGCCATCTGTCTCAGTGAGGCTCTTTTGTAGGATGTCTACATCTTTAGTGTTTATAATGACGGCTCCTAGTTTGCAGTCCTCTGGAAACTTCTGTAGCCACATAACTTCCATGTTAATGTTTACTTCAGGGAAGTAGATACTACACAGCCTGGAAAGTTATTTAGTCCCATGGTTGCTGTGATACTGGCTTTGGAGAGTGTTTTTTACCTGTGCAGGCATGATGACAGCAACTTTGCAGTCGTCCATTATAGACATGTGCTCTTTCATGGGTGAGAGGGGGGTAAACTTAACACTGATCCTATCTGCCAGGATGTTGCCAATATCAGTTGGCTCTGTACATTTACTGCCATTGAGCTATAACTCAGAACAGATCTGAGTGTAACCATGACATGGACCTGTCTGTTGGGCAGAGATCTCCTGCGTAGACAGTGTGCAACAGAGTACAGCTTGGGTTACATTCATTCTTGTTGGATGGGGCAACTATTTGAGGTCAGTAATCCTCTTGTTAAGGTCCTTCATTGGTCTTTCTAGCTGATGAACGTGCCTAGTCAAATTCATCGCAAGTGTGTTGTGGTACTCTCTGAGAGGTCTGATGACTGCTGAGTAGTGGCAACCTCCTTTGACCTACATGCACAGACCTTGGCAGTTTGTGTGTACACATAGCAGGATTTTCAGACCACTTTGTGAATGTGTTTCTGGAAGTAGAGATGACTATACACATTTGTCCATAGATCCCTTATTATCACATCCGTATTTAGCCCAAGTGTGTGAGCATGCCTAGTATGACCTTTCAGAGTGATGCTGAATGAAATCCACTGCATTTGTTGGAGTGTGTGAGCACGCACAGTATACACATTTATACTATATGTGTATGGTAAATCAAGGTATCTTTTTACAGCAGGGCTCACCTTTGTGTCATAGATCAACAGGGATCATGCTGTGCCTGCAGGGCTTCCATGAGACACTTTGCATAGACCTATAAACATTTCTACATACAGGGGGAACAGCTATTCTTTGTACATTTCTAACCATGGGCACACCGGATTGTTACCGTGGGTGTACATAGGATGTGGGTTTCACCTGACCCTTATACACATTTGCTGTGCCTGCATTGCTATGTACAGGACACCATTACAGTCTGTACTGTTACCTATGGTACTGGCTTGAGGCATACTACTGTACTACAGATCTTAGCGTCCATTGCCACATATATTAGCTTGTGACTTCATAGCCTACACAACCCACATCACAACGCCTGGCCTGATGTTCTCTGTTTGCATAGGCGTGTGGGTGAGGTTACCCATTTGCCTCATTAGGGGCATGATACAGCATTGCTTTGTGTTTGCATTAGTGTACAATTGTCCTGCTGAGTCTGTGCCACTGTAATGCTATCGTGGCTTAGTGGTTTAGTACTGTGACTATAGTACACAGTATCCTGGGTTCAAGCTCTGTCTCTGCTTTTTATTTTCATGCTGGCCAGACCAGACTGCTTAAGGAACAGTAAAGCAGATATGAGCATGTTTGACTTTGCCCAACTTTGGCCAACCTTGGCCAACATTGCACGAGCAATTTTGTTTACATATACTAGATATTGGTAAAAGCTGCTTAGTACTGCTTTATATTGCTTAAAACATGCAATCATGCCTCAGGTGTTGCTGCAGGGCTGCCTATGTTGGGTGCACATTCTACACTCCCTATACATGTTTGGAAACAGGTAGTGTCAAGTTAGGCATCCCTTTTATTTTATGTGCGAGTCAGAGAGAGGTATAATTTCCAGGGTTCCTACTGAGCCAGTGTATGTGCTATGCATTGCCTCTTTGCCAAGGACAAGGCATACTGGGCACGCCTCCTTCTGCCTACTGGGTCAGGCTCAGGTTGTTCCTCCTCTGAGTCACGCTGTGCCTGTACAGGCCTTGGCAATGGTGAGGGGCTGTTTGGCCCTGCCCCATGCTGTTCCTGCTGCAGCTGTTTTCGCAGGATTGTATTGTGTAGCATGGCACATACCATGACAATTTGGGCACATGTAGTTGGTGAGTACTGCAAGGCTCCACCAGATGTGTCCAGGCACCGGAACCGTGACTTGAGCATCCCAAACATACACTCGATTACATTTCGTGTTTGTGCGTGTGCCTCATTAGGGAGTTCTTGTTCAGGTGTGTGTGCATTTCTGATGGGTGTCATCAGCCACGGCTCCAGTGCGTATCCAGCATCCCCCACTCGGTGACCATCAGGGATGTCCCCATTTGCAAATGTCTGGTACAGCTGCGACAGATGCCAGATATGGGAATCGTGGTAGCTACCAGGGCAGCCAGCACACACATTCAGTATTATGCCCTGGGCATCGCACACAACCTGGCAGTTGATGGAGTGGAAGTCCTTGCGATTGATGCAGAGCCTACCCTGCTCACCAGCTGGTGCTTTGATGTGTATGTGCGTGCAGACAATTGCACCCACTACCTCAGGGTATTCCGCTATTTGCTGGAAGAGACGCATATTGCTGGCCAATACCTCACTGGAACTGGGGAAATATACCTGATCACCGACATGTGCTGACATGGTATTCAGGAACTGGTGCAGTACCCTTGATTCTGATGCCTGTGAAATCCCCATCATATCACCAGTTGGTCTCTGGAAGGTACATTTTGCTAGTATTCTTAGGCCAACACATACCTTGGTTTCCACTGAGATGGGCACCCCTCTGTTAGTTCTGTGTGTGAGGCATGGCCTGCACAGCTCAACAATTTGCTGCAGGAGCTCTCTGTCCACTCTATAGCGCTCCACTATCTCCAGCTCATGTAGCCCCTGGTAGGTTACCCTGGGTCTGTACACTCTTCTCCGTCTCCTCACTGTGGGTTGCTCAGCAGCATTCGCAATGGCACCGCCCTCAGCATCTTGCACATGTTGCCTTATAACAGCAATGGCAGCCCCTAACATTTTTATGTCTCAGTTTAAGCTTTTTAAGTTTTCACTTCTCTTTGTTGACTGCAGTGTTGCAGTGTTTCTGAGAAAAACATGGGGGGATGTTGTTTGCAGAGCTTTAGGTGCTGGGCTGGGCTGGGCTACTGTACTGCCTGTGTAATTGGCTGATTCTGATTGATTTCACCTGGCAGATCTGCTAGTTCTCCTTGGTTAACTTCCTACTACATCTTTTCCTTCCTTTTCCCTTTCTGTTTCCACAGGGGACAGCGCCACCCAAACAAGTGCAAACACATGCACACTAGCGCACACGTGTGCACACGGGCTTACACAAGCTTACACAGGCTTAGGCGGGTGCACATTTGTGTATACTAGCTTAGACGGCCTAACACAGGCTTACACGGGCACACTCCCGCACACACAGGCTTAGACTGGTTTACACGCACGCACACACATGCGCACAGTGTCAGCAGCTTTGCAAGAAACTTTAGTGATAACCACGGCGTACACCTTCAGTTTCTTTATTTCAGTTTAGACAACTGTAGACAGACCTCTTTTAGTCCTGAGTAACTCACAGCAAACACATGTCACTCTGCTCCAATAAACTTACAGTCTTTTTGATACATACCCCCTCATGATGTCAACCATCTTCTACTCTGTTACTCCACTTTTCCTGCTCTTACACTCTAGGGACATGGTTCACATAGTAGGAAATATTGGGATTCACTATCCTTAATTTCATTTGCATAGGATTGCCTACTAATGCTTCATTACATCTCTCAGACTGAGCTTCCCCCCTTAGCAACCTCTACTCAGTAGCCATGTTGTCTTCAGCCTGCCATTCACTTGCATGGCAGATGAATATTTTGAATAAAATCCCTATTTGTGGCTTTTATTTTTTGTTTTTATGGTTTTTAGAGCACAGCACGTTTGCGCGGAGCTGCGCTATGCTTAAACATCGGAGATCACAGGAAAAAAAATATTTTTTTTTATTTTGCAATGGAAAAAAATGCCAATTGTGGTATATTTGGCCATTGGTATTCTTCATCAACTGGATGCATCCTTTATTTTGAGCTGTCATGGCTCCGTTTTGCTATTTGCAGAATGGTACTCAGTTGCCAACTGAGTACATTTCTGCAAATAACACTACTCTTGCTCGGACAGGTCAGTGTTTCCTGGATTTCAAATTTACCTCATTTGCATAGCTTTCAGCAGCAAATGAGGTAATTTGCATAAACTAACCCTGAGCGTGCAAGAGTCATTTTAGGAGCTCTCTTGCACGCCCCTTCCGGCTGTTCCTGGATCACTCAGCAGACATGTTGGCTGCATGGAGTCTTACTGTAGTCTTAGACTCCATGCAAGCCTTCGTGAATCCAGCCCACAATGTTTAAAATGTGTCTGTTTTTGGCCTTTTGCCCCCCCCCAATTGAAAATAAGTTCAAGAAGCTGTGCAACATGCCTATGGCTTACAATCTACTGTGATTCTGCATTTATATACTGTGTGTAGAAGTAGACTGTTATGGAAATGTTCTGAATAGGGCAGTTTTGTCATTATTGGTGCATGCATTTTGCTTCATTGCCTACTGGAAAAATGTTCAAACAATAAATTTAAAATGCAGTTGCATGTGGAAGTAGATCTTTTTGATAGAAATGTTCTGAATAGGGCAGTTTTGTCATTATCGGTGCATACATTTTGCTTCATTGCCTACTGGAAAAATGTTCAAGCAATAAATTTAAAATGCAGTTGTGTGGAAGTAGACCTTTATGATGGAAATGTTCTCAATAAGGCAGTTTTGTCATTACTGGTGCATGCATTTTGCTTCATTGTCTACTGGAAAAATGTTCAAACAATAAATTAAAAATGCAATTGTGTATGGAAGTAGACTGTTATCATGGAAATGTTCTGAATAGGGCAGTTTTGTCATTATTGCTTCATGCATTTTGCTTCATTGCCCACTGGAAAAATGTTCAAACAATAAATTTAAAATGCAATTGAGTGTGGAAGTAGACTGTTATCATGGAAATGTTCTGAATAGGGCAGTTTTGTCATTATTGGTGCATGCATTTTGTTTCATTGCCTACTGGAAAAATGTTTAAACAATACATTTAAAATGCGCTCTAACTTAAGTCTAACAAGCGTGCTGTATTGTACAAGGAATATAATTTAATACAATCAGGAAGGTGAATCAAGGAATGCATACATGTATGCATGGCCCTAAAATGTGTTTGAAAACAGCCTAGAGAAAAGTGTGAAAGGCTCAAAATCATGGGCAAATTTTAAGCTTTACTCTTGTTACCAAAGCAATGGATGAAGGTAAAACAGTTCACACCACATTACCTTGACCTGGCCAAGCCTTTTGACACAATCCCCTATTCAGGTGTAGCACAAAAGATGAATAATGTAGGAGCAAACACTTACATCACCAGCTGCATTGCCAACTTGGTTCACAGGATGCAGGAGATCAAAACAGGGGAAGAGACCCGTCACCAATGGTGTCCCCCAGGTTCAGTGCTGAGACTTTTTCTGTTTGACATATACATCTCAAAAGTAAAAGGAAATACCAAAGAGCTTTGGCCAGCTAAGTTTGAGATGACTGCAAGCTAGGAGAAGTTATTGAATCCCCAAATGACTTAACCATCATGCAGGAAGGTTTGTCCCAAATAACTATTGTCAAAACAATGCCCTCTGAGAACTGATCCAATTGTTTGGCATTTGGGAACTTGTGTACAGCGACCTAACTTTTGACCAGCATGTGCCCAGAGTCATAAGAAAGCCTTTCTATATTGCACAGCTTATAAACAAATTGATTGTGACTAGATCTAGAGATGTTGTTGTCCCCCTTTACAAAGCTCTCATTATTTCAATCATTTTGTATGATGCCCATTTTGGCATGTATCTGTCCAGCTCCATGCAACAGCTGGAATACCTACAGAGATACCTTACTAAAAGGATACAAGTCCTAAACAATAAGTCTTGCATGGGCCACCTCAAAGATTTATTACTATACTCAGTATCCTACAGAGTGCTTAGAGGTGACATGTCTGGCATACAAAGCATCCTCTGACATAATACAGATGGACTTACTGAACATCAGCAAGTCAAATGGCATCAAAAATACTCAGTCCAGGTATCTAAACTGAATGTTGTGGAGAGGTGGATATATATCACAGAGGCTACCACCGTTCCGGAACAGACTATCCATAAAAATAAAGCAAAGCTCATCCATCCATATTCAAATGCAACTTGGATCTAAGGATGGGTAATAGAAAATGTACTCCAGGATTTCCCCTCATGCGTCTACTGGATAGAGGCAGTTCCTAAATGCTGCATTCCTTACATGGCCCCCTCAAATTATCTATGTTATGATCACAGTTGTTCTCACTAGAGCTAATATACAATTATTAGCCATGGGGATAGCTAAGACTAATCAGAAAATGTTAATTCAAGCACCAAAATGGAATTGGCTAAGCTCAAAATATCCTCCAAGTGAACCTATGTTGTGGTAGCAAACAGTTATAAAAAAATACCCTTTTTAGTTCACTAAGTGCCCCTGTCACCCTCCACCCACCCCCTCAGTCTTTAACAGCTTCCAGCGCCTATGAGTACACAGGGGAAAGTACCCCAGATAGTGTATAATGTTTGAGGTAATCAAATTATAAATGTACGTATCCAGCGGTGCTAATACCTCTCTGCACACCAAACATACACCGATAAAGAAACCAATAATTGTGGCTGAGAGGTAACCAAGGCGTCTCAATATCCCATACATAAAACGTTCACAAAAATATAGGTAAAAACATCGTGTAACTAAAGAAAAAGTCAGTTTATTGTCGTAGTAAAACAAAATGGTAAGCACTTTCACTATGGCTTCATCAGACCGTTAACATTAAAAAAACTTCCTAATCACATTTATATAGGTCACATGTATACTTGAGTTCATTTAATTACAGCATTAAAGGAGTATACTTCAGTTTTACATTCAGCAATGACTAAAACCTATTCAGTTCTTAAAATGAAAACATTATATTCATCCTTGCCCTTGCTCGTAACATAATAAAACAAACAGAATATAATAATTAATAAATTCACAAATAAAGTTATACTATGTTAAAAAATATATATACTATAAAAAATATAACAACTTCAGCCTAAGTTTACAAGGTAATAACTTGGTCGATTGTGCATATAAAATGCATCATCCTACATAAATAGTCAAAAATAAGATGATGCTTTCCTATTATAGATAAATAAACTGTGATCATCATTCAGCGATAATAGCAGCATGCATTAATCATCCGAATACATACTGTCTATAATCATGAACACATTACTAACAGCCTAATAAGTATCAGCCACTTAAATATATAATATTTAACCATTACTGTCATGAACCCACTAAATATGACATAAGAAACTAGTTATTAATTGGCTTAAGGTATATAAATTTTTTTTTCACAATTACATTGTATCCAATGATATAAACTTAACTAAGAATAATATCATATTATGTACACGGCATTAAAAACAAATGCTTAAAAATACATAAATAAAGATTCCTTCATCTAAAGTCCAAAAACTTAATCTGTACATTACAAAGTTAGCTTGAAATAACAAACTGACTGTCTCGTGACGCAGGACTATATAAAACTAACAACTAACTAAGCAATATTAGATATTACTAAAAAATACACAATCAACATATATGATACTGAAAGTTCTAAAGAATCCTGTAAATAATTATCATTATTGACTCTGTCATACAATTATATACTAATACCATATACAAGCCTGATGCACAACCGCCATCTCTATAATTGAGAAATGTATGGCAAAGTTTCCTAACTAGACATAGAAATGTTCTACGAAACCTGGTAGAATATAACAACCAAACGGCTGAGACAATTATATTCCTTATGTCCATAAATGACCATAAAATATCTCTCACCATATTAACATAAAGAAGTAAGAGTTATAACTAGCTAATAAACCACATACGTAATCTTAATACTTCGGAACTACAATATAAATTATAGAACAAGTCCAAACGGTAAGGAAGGCTAATGTATAACAAGGCGATCTTGCATAAGCCTAATCGATACACAAACAAAGTATGCAAATATCAAAACTTCTAAAATATATAAAAAAACATTTTGTTCAAAAGTCTTATAAATAATTACTATATGTAATGTATAAAAAAACTGTCAGTGATTGCATAACAGTGCTGCATTGTGTCCAATCTAATCTGTTATTAACAATATAAACAATAATATATAAAAAACATATGAATATCTAATTCATACCTAGATGGAAAATATTCTAACTAACATGGTATATCAACATAATAAACATATAAAAAGCCTATCGATCATATCCAACATGCACTAAATTCCATGGACAACCATGGATAGGTGTTCCTAAGAAACCATAATTAAGTAGTATATACATTTATATAAAACTTAAATTATATGGAACTGAAAAATGTTGAGACATCTCCTCACCCTGGTCACATTTTAACCAATCGAATAATGGAAACAAGGCTTTCACTCACCATATTAAAGGTATCAATTCATGAAGCCTAAATGGCTACATCATATAATATGGAAAATAGATCTCATAAATTATACTGCATAATGAACACCTTCACAAGGGATAATTGTATTATTTATAATGTCTAGCCCTAAGTGTTGGTCGGATAGACGCTCTTTCATTGAGACCTCTACCATTGTCTGCTCTAAATCTAATCATCCAATTTACTTCTCTTCTTTCCGTTGCATTATGAATATTACCCTCCCTGGCAATTGGGAGAATGTTATCTATAACCATAAAGGTAAAATTATGGTGTTCTCCACAGTTATTAATATGCTTGGCAAGGGCATTATTTAGATGTAAAATTCTAATAGCATATAAATGCTCCCTAATCCTTGTCCTAAGCGTCCTGTTGGTCTTGCCAACATAGAAAGCTTGGCATTCTTGGCAGGTAGCTAGGTACACCACATTTGTTGTGTCACAGGTGGCATTAACCTTGAATAGAAAGTCTTCATGTGTGTCTGGGTGTACAAACGTGTTTCCACTTTCTATGTAATTGCAGTAATTACACCGTCCACATGGGTTAGTCCCTGTCCAAGCATCATTGTCCTGTCTATCATGATGGTAGCATAGTAGTCTCTTAAGATTACACCTATTTTTATACTGAAAACTGGGTTGAAGTCCCACTATGTGTGTGATCTCTTCATTACTAGTCAATATTCACCAATGCTTATTGATGATATCTACAATATGCTTCCTATCATTTGTATAGTACATGGGTATTCTAGTCTGCTTAGTATAGATGTTGTTAGTCACTGTCTGACTTATTTGGTTAGAATAATATGGGGCGGCTCTATTTGATCTTAAATCTTGTATATCAGCTAAGTTACGTTCTATCTCATGTTGTCTGTAACCTCGTTGTACTAATCTCAGTCTAAATCTATCTTTCTCCTGTTGGAAGCCTTCTTGTGATGCATTAAGCCTCGAAATTCTCATGCCCTGCCCTCTCATTATATTATCAAATATATAATGGGGGTGCATGCTTGTCCTATATAATAAGGCATTTCTATAGCAATTTTTTCTATATACTCCAGTATTCACGTGATCTTCCATCACCCTTTGGACAAAAACATCCAAAAAGTCTATCCGATCTGCTGAATACTGAGACGTGAACTTCAAATAAGATGTTAAACTATTAATTACTTCTATATAGATCTTCAGCTGTTGATGACTGCCCTCCCAAATAAGAAAAACATTGTCAACAAACCGTCTATGAAATCGCACATGTAAAGTGTGTAATTTATATGGAAATAGTACATCTTCCTCCCACATAGCCAAAAACAAGTTGGCGTAGCTATTGGCACAAGACATGTCCATAGCTACACCATCACTCTGTATATATAAACTGTCTTGATAGACAAAGACATTGTTTTCCAAAATCACTTCCATGAACATTGTTATAAGGTCTATGTGTTTATCTGTATAATTGCTATGTATGGTTAAGTACTTTTTAATGGCTTCCACTCCATCTATATTAGGGATGATAGTAAACAGTGATTGAACATCCAACGTGACAAACAACATGTCCTGAGTCATTTTTGTATGACTAAAATAATTATACAAATCCCCAAGAAATTGTTTGGTATCTCTCAAGATATACTCATTCTGCTCCACAACAGGTTTCAAATATTTCTCAACATATAGGAAGAAAGGTTCTGTGCACCATCCACCTCCAGAGACTATAGGTCTCAATGAAGGATTGATGCCATGTTTGTGTATTTTAGGAATTCCATGTATATTCGGTATTAGGAGATATTCAATTTGTAAGAAATTGACTAATTATTTGTCTATACATTGACTCCTCTCTAAATATAAAATTATATCAATCATCTTTTGTTTAATAATATTAAGTTGTTGCTTAGTGATAGTTTCATAAAATTTACCATCTGCCAACATATTACACATGCTAGTATGGTAGTGAAGTGAATCCATCACTACCAAGGGACCCCCCTTATCCGCTGGTCTAAAGACTATATTCATATTTTATCTAAGTCTAATTAGTGCCTGTCTCTCTTGAGATGACAGATTGTAAAATTTCCTGTGTCTATTTTTCCTAGATGCAAACTGTTCATATATATCATCTTCGACCATTCTATAAAATGCCTCTATCAAAGGATGATTTTGAAGTACATAATCACGTGATTTTCTTAAAGGTCATTGGACAAAATCAAAATTGTCACCAAACTGATATCTAAGCATTACATTCCTAGTAAATAATTTTAAGTCCGTAAGCACATCTGTAATTCTACTGTTCACTGTAGGAATAAAAGTTAAACCCTTATTTAACAAACTAAGTTCATGTTCGTCTAGTGGTCTGTGAGAAATATTCCAGACTAAATCGGTGTCTACTGGTTCCACATCTTTTTGAGTGTCTGTCCTTGCAGTTTCTCTCCTGATAGCTTACGTTTCTGCCTCCCCCGACTGGTAGAACGATCTCGCTTGTCCCCCCTCCTCAAAGATATGGGGAGGGGAAACTGTGGAAAAATTGTTTGTTGTAATTCATACTGACTAGATGTTTTAGTCTTAGTTGTCTTAGGGCGAACTGATAGAACGTCAATTGCTGACACAGTATGTTCCACTGATGTGACTAATTGGTTGTTATCTAAAACTGGTCCTTCGTTAACTTGGACCTGGATGGGGTGTTGCTCATGGTTAACTGGGACCTGAATGCGGTGTTGCTCATGATTAACTGATGGCAGACATTCTCTGTCATTGACAGTCTGTTCAAGTAATGGACTAGGCTGCCTTGACCGTTCACTCTGCTGAGACGTGGGTATATTGGTATGGGATGCAGCTGTTGTAGAAGTAGAAATATAAGATGCTCTTGGCCAAGTGAATACTTGTGAAGTTCGGAAATCACGAACATCCCTATCTATTTTATTCTTCTTTTGTTGTAAAAGCCATCTTTCATATACCATGATCCCATCTAGCATATTTGTAATGGCTCGATTAACTAATGTCTCTGGATATTTAGCACTAATTTCAAGCTTTTGAGTTAATGCCGATTGTATTAGTTCTTCCTCTATAGGCTTAAAAAAGTCTAGCAACAATTGCATATATTTTTTACTCAATTCTAGGTTGAGCTTCTGCCATTGTGCAAGAAGCTCTGGATGTTGGTCCCCATAAGTCGGCATTTTGAGTATTCGCAGGCCTCTGGGTACTATGTTTCTTTTTAAACAAACTTCAAAATGTAACCTTTGGGTAGAAAGACGCTTCAGTTTTAACATATCATTTTCCAAGTTCTGAATTGCTTCTTGCATTTGTTGCAAACTATCTGTAGAAAAGTTGTTTGACCCATCTTCACCTTCAGTCTCATATAGCATAAGAGGATTTTCATCATTCATCAGACAGGCTAATGATTTCTTCTTCAGGCCTTCGCCTCTTCCAAATGTATTAGATAAAACATTGTCACTTGCCTGTTTATTAGCATGAGTTCTCTGATTAGCATTGTATTCCTTTGGTGTTCCACCGATATCCTCATCACAGGTAACGGCATCTAGTCTATAATCCAATTCGATGTTTTCATTTGCTCCTGCCATGTCTCCGTGGATAACGTTTGTAATGTTTGAGGTAATCAAACTATAAATGTACGTATCCAACGGTGCTAATACCTCTCTGCACACCAAACATATACCGATAAATAAACCAATAATTGTGGCTGAAAGGTAACCGAGACATCTCAATATCCCATACATAAAACTTTCACAAACATATATGTAAAAATGCCATGTAACTAAAGAAAAAGTCAGTTTATTATCGTAGTAAAACAAAACGGTAAGCGCTTTCACTATGGCTTCATCAGACCGTTAACATTCAAAAAACTTCCTAATCACATTTATATAGGTCACATGTACACTTGAGTTCATTTAATTACAGCATTAAAGGAGTATACTTGAGTTTTACATTCATCAATGACTAAAACCTATTCAGTTTTTAAAATGAAAACATTATATTCATCCTTGCCCTTGCTCGTAACATAATAAAACAAACAGAATATAATAATTAATAAATTCACAAATAAAGTTATACTATGTTAAAAAATATATATACTATAAAAAATTTAACAACTTCAGCCTAAGTTTACAAGGTAATAACTTGGTCGATTGTGCATATAAAATGCATCATCCTACACAAATAGCAACAAATAAGATGACGCTTTACTATTATAGATAAATAGACTGTGATCATCATTCAGCGATAATAGCAGCATGCATTAATCATCCAAATACGTCTATAATCATGAACACATTACTAACAGCCTAATAAGGATTAGCCACTTAAATATATAATACTTAACCATTACTGTCATGAACCCACTAAATATGACATAAGAAACTAGTTATTAATTGGCTTAAGGTATATAATTTTTTTTTCCGCAATTATATTGTATCCAATGATATAAACTTAACTAAGAATATATCATATTATGTACACGGCATTAAAAACAAATGCTTAAAAATACATAAATAAAGATTCCTTCATCTAAAGTCCAAAAACTTAATCTGTACATTACAAAGTTAGCTTGAAATAACAAACTGACTGTCTTGTGACGCAGGACTATATAAAACTAACAACTAACTAAGCAATATTACATATTACTAAAAAATACACAATCAAGCTATATGATACTGAAAGTTCTAAAGAATCCTGTAAATAATTATCATTATTGACTCTGTCATACGATTATATACTAATACCATATGCAAGCCTGATGCACAGCCGCCATCTCTATAATTGAGAAATGTATGGCAAAGTTTCCTAACTAGACATAGGAATGTCTATCCAACCAACACTTAGGGCTAGACGTTGTAAATAATACAATTATCCCTTGTGAAGGTGTTCATTATGCAGGATAATTTATGAGATCTATTTTCCATATTATATAATGTAACCATTTAGGCTTCATGAATTGATACCTTTAATATGGTGAGTGAAAGCCTTGTTTCCATTATTCGATTGGTTAAAATGTGACCAGGGTGAGGAGATGTCTCAACATTTTTCAGTTCCGTATAATTTAAGTTTTATATAAATTTATATACTACTTAATTATGGCTTCTTAGGAACACCTATTCCATAGTTATCCATGGAATTTAGTGCGTGTTGGATATGATCGATAAGCTTTTTATTTGTTTATTATGTTGATATACCATGTTAGTTAGAATGTTTTCCATCTAGGTATGAATTAGATATTCATATTTTTTTTATATATTATTGTTTATATTGTTAATAACAGATTAGATTGGACACAATGCAGCACTGTTATGCAATCACTGACAGTTTTTTTATACATTACATATAGTAATTATTTATAAGACTTTTGAACAAAATGTTTTTTATATATTTTAGAAGTTTTGATATTTGCATACTTTGTTTGTGTATCGATTAGGCTTATGCAAGATCGCCTTGTTATACATTAACCTTCCTTACCGTTCGGACTTGTTCTATAATTTATATTGTAGTTCCAAAGTATTAAGATTACTTATGTGGTTTATTAGCTAGTTATAACTCTTACGTCTTAATATGGTGAGAGATATTTTATGGTCATTTATGGATGTAAGGAATGTAATTGTCTCGGCCGTTTGGTTGTTATATTCTACCAGGTTTCGTTAGAACATTTCTATGTCTAGTTAGGAAACTTTGCCATACATTTCTCAATTATAGAGATGGCGGTTGTGCATCAGACTTGTATATGGTATTAGTATATAATTGTATGACAGAGTCAATAATGATAATTATTTACAGGATTCTTTAGAACTTTCAGTATCATATATCTTGATTGTGTATTTTTTAGTAATATGTAATATTGCTTAGTTAGTTGTTAGTTTTATATAGTCCTGCGTCACGAGACAGTCAGTTTGTTATTGCAAGCTAACTTTGTAATGTACAGATTAAGTTTTTGGACTTTAGATGAAGGAATCTTTATTTATGTATTTTTAAGCATTTGTTTTTTATGCCGTGTATATAATATGATATTATTCTTAGTTAAGTTTATATCATTGGATACAATGTAATTGCGAAAAAAAAATTTATATACCTTAAGCCAATTAATAACTAGTTTCTTATGTCATATTTAGTGGGTTCATGACAGTAATGGTTAAGTATTATATATTTAAGAGGCTGATACTTATTAGGCTGTTAGTAATGTGTTCATGATTATAGACAGTATGTATTCGGATGATTAATGCATGCTGCTATTTTCGCTGAATGATGATCACAGTCTATTTATCTATAATAGTAAAGCGTCATCTTATTTGTTACTATTTGTGTAGGATGATGCATTTTATATGCACAATCGTCCAAGTTATTACCGTGTAAATGTTGGCTGAAGTTGTTATTTTTTTTATAGTATATATATATTTTTTAACTTAGCATAACTTTATTTGTGAATTTATTAATTATTATATTCTGTTTTTTTTATTATGTTATGAGCAAGGGCAAGGATGACTATAATGTTTTCATTTTAAGAACTGAATAGGTTTTAGTCATTGATGAATGTAAAACTGAAGTATACTCCTTTAATGCTGTAATTAAATGAACTCAGGTATACATGTGACCAATATAAATGTGATTAGGAAGTTTTTTGAATGTTAACGGTCTGATGAAGCCATAGTGAAAGCGCTTACCGTTTTATTTTACTACGACAATAAACTGACTTTTTCTTTAGTTACATGGTGTTTTTACATATATTTTTGTGAACGTTTTATGTATGGGATATTGAGATGCCTTGGTTACCTCTCAGCCACAATTATTGGTTTATTTATCAGTGTATAATGTTTAACCATGAAAAGGACACACCCTTGGAATTGTACATACAGATTTGCATCACATTATCTGGGCTTGTAGTAGGGAATACAGATGTCATCTGGCCAAACACTTGCAAATCACAAAGGTCATAGAAATGATGTTTTGAGAAACAGCTGATGTCCCTGCACAAGCCAGCATAAGTGGAATGCCCCATGCATATCTTTGAGTCAGATGCAAGTAGTGTCCGTAGCACACATGCACCCAGCTCACCCAACCACCACCAACAGGTACCTTTCTGGTTTTATCCCTACTGTTTGGAATGGGTAGATTATGACCCCCACCTGTGTATGGCAATAGCGGAAGAATACTGTATGCTGTGCAGGTGTCCCATGCAGGTGTGTCCCTAGCTGTAAGCAGCACCCTGCCAGCATCCACACCACCTGATCAATTCTGACAGAATGTATTGGCATGAACACCTACCACACCTACCCTGTCACCCCAGGGGAATATACTGTATGGCAGTCTGGTAATGTAGGACTGACAGAATGCAATGGCCTGCTACAGCTGGCCTGCATCACTGCCAAATGGCCTACAGTCCTCTGCCAAAGGCCTGCATCTCACCCATACTGCCAATGTATGTTATGTCATGGATTCCCAAATAACAACATAACACAGTCCACACAACCCATATGCAAGGCCATGTGGACAAACCACAGTAACATGTCCACCATGTCCCAATGCATGAACTGTGGACCAACACCAATACTCTGCTGTGATGAGGTGATAACTATAGGGAAAGTATCAGAGAATGTTTGTATAATGTATGAAAGAGGATAGAATAATAGAGGGGGTGTGGCAGCATGGGCAGCATGGAATGTGCGAAGTCAGGAACACAGTCGTGTGCACATACTATCCCTGGCTGAAAAAACAAAAATGGGTGGTTACAAACCTGCCCATACACCACAATAGGGATAATGTACTGACGTATGACCCCTTCATCTGGGTAACCTGTGTGAATCTGTACAGCTGTGAGGTATTGCCACAGCAAGATAAGGCCATACTGTCACATTGATGGATGTACAAGTATGGAGTCCTCTGCCACCACTGTACCAAGGTGCTTAACCAGTTACACAGACCCAACAGCAAGTGTCTGCAGCTCCCCCTCCAGAATGCATTAATTTGCAGGAATATGTAGGCATTTGTCCACAATACTGGACACAGCTGCATTCACCTTGTGTTCCACAGGACATCACTGCAAGCAAAAATGTCTACCTGACAGTACTTGAGGACATAAAACATCACAGTGTATAACACTACACATGTCTGAATATCTCTGCTAACACCAGGACCATGTAGCAGAAGCAGCACAGACACAGTTACCTACAGTATCCTTGTGCAGTTTGACCCCATATTGCCAAATGATCTACAGATACCCTGCAGAAACAGTTTGCTAGCCATAGGTGTAGAACACAAAAGTCTGCACTGGAGTGCAATCTACCTGGAATGAATCAACACATTCAATACAGAAGGGCATACTGGGCATGCTCCCACACTTGAAGCCCATGTCTAGCAACAACAGTAGACCGTACATATCTGACAGTTGCAGATATTAGTGCATACACTCCACAGTATGCACCAGTCATGCTTTGCACATAGATTGGATAGAAATACACACATATATCCAAGGACAACACACTATAATAGGCCAAATGTACACATGCGTAGATGTGTGGACGAGAGTGATAGTGACAAAGAGCCTTCCATCATGGGGCCTGTCCCACCCAGCATACAGCCAAATGGCTACAACCACATGATGTGTAAATGTCACTCACAGTAGAAATTAGCCTCTGGTATCTCTCAGCATTATAGACTCTGTGGTACTAGGGCTAACTGTGCAACATGACTGTACAAGGCAGTAGTCATCTAGCAGTTGTATACACATACCTACAGAATATAAACGTGTGTGTGCCTGAGTGTGATGTGTCTACCTCTAGATGAATGGGTTATGGCACATGCATACACACTGCCCTCCCCATAGCCCTACTATGGCAAGCCTGCTGATGTCAGTAACTGTGAAATACACATTTTTGGACTAAGTAGTCAAATAATCTCCATGGCATGTCCTATAACTGAGTAATACTGTAGTGTGATAAACTAGTTTGGTAGGAATTGTAATCCCAGACATGGCAACTGTGTGTCTGCGTTTGTCATTCGTATCCTGTGTGGAGGTGGCTGTGAGTGTGCAACAACTAGACTCATTGTGGAGTGGGTTTGCAAATTTCTTATATGGTGGGTCTATTATATGTCACAATGTCCACCTTACAAGGATAACAGATTTCATATAACCGAGAGGCTGGGGTGCCAATCCATATCCCTACATGTGACATGAAGGCCTGGCGAACAAAGTAAGCAACCCTTGTATTACCCAGTGAACACTCTAAACCCATGTCTCATACACAAACACACTTGCCTAGGCAACAACCACTTTGTTGGTAGCACCCTGCATATTGCCCACAGATAGTAACCATGGTGTGATTGCAGTGGACTGCAGAAAGCATGGCACCCTGTCCCATCACTACAATAGGCACATAATTGCAGACAGTGCACCTTCACTATGTTCCCCACTGGATGCCTGCAACAACTGTGGTGCCTTCAAATGAGACCCACAAAGGACATACCATGCCTTAACCACATGCCCTGTATGGACAGATACCACTGACACCAGGGAATACCTGTGTCATGCTATCAATGTAGGTGCAGGGTCAACCTGGTGTTCATTACCAGTTCCAGCCACATGAGGCCAGGACTGGCACATCTAATGATAATCTGTGTACACAACATGGGCCAAACACCCAAGGTACAGTTCCACATGTCACTGAACATGCATGTGGGACGTGTGCACATCCCAAACACCATCCATGTAATGGACTATAGAACACATACATGGCAAGCATTGCACAGCACTGGCCACACACAATAGTAACCCAGGTGACTGGATGGTGAATACAATACCCACTTGTGTGGGTCAATCCAGACACTACACCACTGAGCCACACTGCAGACCATTGTCATGTGGCCTAATTCCAAGGTATACCCTTCACCTAGCCTTGTACAGCCTTCTGGCACAGTCAACCACTACACACCTGTGAAGCAATGCACCCATGCATGTCAATACTGGCACCATGTGTCTGTGTGTGTGGAGTATGATGCTTTCAACCACATTCCCACTCACTACAACTCTCATTGGCCTACTGAAGCATGCTGTCTGATGTCAGACACATTCACATACCCTTTGCCCATATAACATTCGGATAACCCCTGTGCTGAATGTGATACCTGCACATTACTGTACTGTGACAAATTAACTAGTGAGGAAGTCTATTCCTGACATTACCAAGTCAGTAGTAGGAAGGTAATCAAGGAGAACTAGAATAGCTAGCAGGTGAAATGTATCAGAATCAGCCAATTACACAGTAAGCAGATCAGCCAAGCCCAGAACACTACTATAAACTATGCAAACACCTTTCCCTCTGTTTTTTCCCATACTCTACACCACTGGTGTATACAAGTGTCGGCATTTTAACAAACAAAACAACAAAATAATAGGGGCTGTATCATACATCAACATGTGGAAGAGGCTGAGGGGGGTGAGGATGAGAATGCTATTGACCAATCTACAGTGGAGAGACGGAGAAGAGAGTACAGACCCAGGGTAACCTACCAGGGGATACTTGAGCAGGAGATAGTGGAGCACTTTAGGGTGGGCAGGTACCTCCTACAGCAAATTGTTGAGCTGTGCCAGCAATGCCTGATACACAGAACTAACATAGGGGAACCCATCCCAGTGTATACCAAGGTATGTGTAGGCCTAAGAATACACATCAATCATATATATGCCAATCTGTAGATCTCTTTGTGTGTGTGTGTGTGTGTGTGTGTGTGTGTGTGTATGTGTGTGTGTGTGTGTGTGTGTGTGTGTGTGTGTGTGTGTGTGTGTGTGTGTGTGTGTGTGTGTGTGTGTGTGTGTGTGTGTGTGTGTGTGTGTGTGTGTGTGTGTGTGTGTGTGTGTGTGTGTGTGTGTGTGTGTGTGTGTGTCTGTGTGTATAGATATATATATATATATATATATATATATATATATATATATATATATATTATATATATATATATATATATATGTATATATATATATATATATATATATATATATATATATATATATATATATATATATATATATATATATAAATGTATATGCATGCACATCCTGTGTGTACAGATATACCTATTTATGTTGATATATATATATGTAGATATCTATAACTATATGTGCATGCATATCTAA
This sequence comes from Protopterus annectens, assembly GCF_019279795.1. Classification (NCBI taxonomy): domain Eukaryota; kingdom Metazoa; phylum Chordata; order Ceratodontiformes; family Protopteridae; genus Protopterus; species Protopterus annectens. The sequence continues at coordinate 1,372,009,671 of NC_056733.1, forward strand.
TCAGATATACCTATTTATGCCAATATATATGTAGATATCCATAATTGTATGTGCATAGCATCTATATATCTGTATATGTGTAGACATATATTGCTGTGTATATGTATATATTTGAGTGTACACATATATATATATATATATATATATATATATATATATATATATGTGTGTGTATAGATCTATATAAAGATATGGTAATATACATATATGTATATGTATATCTATATCTATATCTATACATATATATATATGTTTACCATATGTCCAGAACATGGAGTGGAGTCCTACATTAGCACCAGTAGTCCCAACCTCTTAGTGCAAGGGGATGTCATGTATGTATTGCAGGTATAAATGTAGACTGTTGCTACTGTTACAGGGGTTGTCTTAACAGACATGTTGTATGTGGGAGGTCACATCTGCTTTTGACATGTGCACCATTGGCTACTGACAGACATCCTAAGAACATCATAGTACAGTACCACTGCTACCACAGTAATGATCCTGTGGACTACAGCAGGGATATGACCAATATATGTCAACAGTCTGGTACTCTGTGGTCAGTCCAGAGGTGTACACAAATGCCCTTCATGCGAGACATGTGGACCACACCTCACAATGTGGATGTTAATAGCCATGTACATGGGTATGTCAAGTAAATAATGGACTACATATGCCCACACAGTTTATGCATTCACACACGCCAGTCTGTCCTGACACATAATACCTGGTGGTACAAAGGTCACATGGCCATATACTACCCAGTAGTTAGTGACATACATCTGTACAGAATCCCACTGCTTTGTCAGAAATACACAACAGTTATGGTGGCCTGGCAGCAGTATGGCTTGTAAATAACTGGACATAACAGCACACTGGGTAATTACACTAGGCTGCTAGGCATTTCTCAAAGCACCGTGCAAACTACAGGCAGTCTGCCACAACACTGGACTACATTTTGTATGGGGAAATACGCATGTACCGGAAATTATAGCATGCTCTACACACATGTCACAGCACAAAGTAACAGACAACTGTGAAAAAGTGCATACCCACAACTAATGTGAACGCAGCCACAGTCACATATGGTACACAAGCTTATTATGATACTCTATGGACTGTCTGATAAACACCATCCTCATAAGAGCCACTCATACACTAACCCTACATACACTGGATCATGACACAGTGTGGTCTGATGCCTGTCTGTGGTATGGGACATGTGTGTGTCTGGCCCTACAGATATGTGAGCCAATGGGGTACCATATACTTGAGCAGCATGTAATATCAGATAGAACAGGACCAAGAACAATGGCATCTGCCACAGTCTGTGCACAGTCCAAGTTACGTATGGACAATACACATACTGTTGACAATCACCATAAGTACATAGACCTCAGTACTGTACACACAACCACAAAATGCCAAAGTTATGTCCTCAGAAACAACCCATGCTATACATAACATGTCTAGGAGTCTGATATCTGACTGGCTTGTTATCAGGTATGATGTCAATAAATAATGATGTTCAGAACATATGCACCTTTTTCTGCATGACATATGTACAAAGGTTGACAGACTTGTGGCTTGAGTTACAAACACTGGCCCAGTATTGGCATGTTACTGTGATCACCTGATACATTTACTGTCGTACCAGGGTTTGTTGTGACATATGTCCTATGAGGGATATGAAGTCAGTAACTCTCATGGCTGTCACCATGTACTGACTGCAATCCTTACACTATGCTTTTGCATTTTTGTTGCCCAGGAAGGTTCTTTTGGTTGTTTTTTTTTATCACATCACCTGTGGTCTGCCCTCACAAAAGGTTGATGACTAATCTAGCATCATCAAATGCTGTCATGAACTTGGACCTTTTTCATCATCAGTGATGATACATGAAACATGGCTATTTGCGTGTATTACAAGGCACATTAGAAAATAATATACATTTACTTATTAATTTAAGCAGTATCTGTGCTTAGCCACATAGTACAATATCAACAATCCTGTCATTAATGTATTATGCTATATCCTCATTTCTGATACACTGACAAATGTGAAGTCATCCAAAGCACTGAAATATCAAACATAAAAATCAATATTCTGCCACCTGTGTACCAGAAATATGTTATATTATTATTATAGGCAATGTTGACATACTGTCTAGCATGCATACAATACATTGATAGGCTTTATATATTTTGTAACACATCTCCCTCACAACTGTGATCTGGAATCTATATATATAAATATGCATCACTATTTAAATCATAAGTGGCAGCATGGTAAACATATGTAAAATACAAATTACCTTTCTACCAGTACTTTCTCTTGAATATTCTGGGTGAGGTGCATAAACATCAGTCATGAACATCAGTGTAATCATACACAATCCTGTGTGTGTGTTCATCCCTGACTGTCCCGGGGCAACAGGATCACATCTGTGCCTGCTATGGGGGTACATGAGAACACAAGCCTTATGCTATGCTTTGCAGTCTCAGTTTTATGAACTGGACACCTGATAATGTAAGACAAATACATAAGAAAGTTTAAATGTTTTTGCCCCCTAACACTACATATGGGGTGCTCTTCCCACACAGCCTCAGACCATACATATACTAACTTTGAGGTGATACTACTTTAGATGTATGTGCAAATTCAAACTTAGTGACGAAACAAGTTTTAATTTTAGTCCAAGGTTTTGCAATCTTATATATGCATATATGATTGCAGACACAGCCCTGCAACAATTTTGCTGGTTCTGCAGGTGCTGGCAATCCATCCATCCATCCATCCATCCATCCATCCATCCATCCATCCATCCATCCATCCACAACACTTTTTCCCCATTTTTTACATGTGTTTGAGGTGTCACATCAACACTGACAATCATCTACAACCGGTGCTCCCACCATTGGACAGCTAGCCTGACACCTGCAAAAGTAGTTGAAATTACTGAATTATTTTTATGACTTTCTTGTCTGTCTTACAGTCTATGTGTAATGGTATTTCACCCAACTAAATGCTATTTATCTAAATGTGCAGTAGACTAAATGAGGCTTCAGGTGTTTGAATTTGATGGATTGTGATTTCCCAAACTGACATTAAGGCACCCTTTCCAAGAAATGCAGACTATAATATCTAATGTCTTCCAAGACAACATAATTTTCAGATGGGAAAAAAATTGTTAGTTTGGAGATGCTGAGATAGAAACATCTACTAATCTCTGTGGTGCGTCCTATAACTGCGTAATGCTGTAGTGTGATAAACTAGAAAAGTAGGAGTTCTAATCCCAGACATGACAAGTGTGTGTGTGTGTGTGTGTGTGTGTGTGTGTGTGTGTGTGTGTGTGTGTGTGTGTGTGTGTGTGTGTGTGTATGTAGGGAGAAATGCTTTGTTAGGCTAGACACACCCACTACAATTCAAATGCCCTACTTTGGCAAGCCTGCTGATGTCAGTCACTTTGAGATAGACCTTTGGGGAAAGAGTAGCCCAGTTATCTCTGTGGCGCATCCTATAACTGCATAATGCTGTAGTGTGAAAAACTAGTTAGGTAGGAGTTTTAATCCCAGACATGACAACTGTGTGTGTGTGTGTGTGTGTGTGTGTGTGTGTGTGTGTGTGTGTGTGTGTGTGTGTGTGTGTGTGTGTGTGTGTGTGTTTGTGTAGGGAACAATGCTTTTTAGGCTAGTCATACCCACTACAATTCAAATGCCCTACTTTGGCAAGCCTGCTGATGTCATTCACTTTGAGATACACCTTTGGGGAAGAAGTAGCCCAGTAATCTCTGTGGTATGTCCTACAACTGTGCAATGCTGTAGTGTGATAATTTAGCTAGGTAGGAGTTATATTCCCAAACATGGCAAGGGTGGATGTTTGTGTGTTTGCTTGCCTGTGTAGGGAGCAATGCCTTTGAGGCCATTCACAGTCAATGCAACCTCCATTGGTCTTCTTTGGAAAGCCTGCTGATGTCATTCCCAGTGAAATACACCTTTGGAGAAGGAGTAGTCGAGTAATATCCATGGTGCGTCCTTGACAGTATAGTGCTGTAGTGTGATATAGTAGTTTGGTAGGGGTTCTATTCCCAGACATGACAAATGTGGGTGTTTGTGTATGGAGCAATGCTTTTGAGGCCATTCACAGTCAATGCAACCTCCATTGCCCTTTTTTGGCAATCCTGCTGATGTAATTCTCAGTGACATACGCCTTTGGGGAAGGAGTAGTCCAGTAATCTCCATGGTGCATCCTATAACAGCGTAATGCTGTAGTGTGATATAGTAGTTCGGTAGGGGTTCTATTCCCAGATATGCTAAGTGTGGATGGTGTGTTTGTGTGTGTGTTTGTTTGTCTGTGTAGGGAACAATGCTTTTCAGGCCATTCATAGTCAATACAACCTCGATTGCTCTTCTTTGGCAAGCCTGCTGATGTCATTCCCAGTGAAATACACCTTTGGGGAAGAAGTAGTCCAGTAATCTCTGTGGCACGTCCTATAACTGCGTAATGCTGTAGTGTGATAAACTAGTTAGGTAGGAGTTTTAAACCCAGACATGGCATCCATATGTGTGTGTCTGTGTTTGTCATTCATATCCTGTGTGGAGGTGGTTGAGCGTGTAACAACTAAACTCATCGCATAGTGGGTTTTGTAAATTTCTTATATAGTGGGCCTATTATATGTCACAATGTCCACCTTACAAGAATAACAAATGTCAAATAGCCGAGAAGCATGGTGTGCCAATCCATACCCCTACAAGTGCTATCAAGGCCTAACAAAGTAAGCAACCCTTGTATTACCCAGAGAACACTCTCAACCCATGTCTCATACACAAACACACTTGACTAGGCAACAACCACTTTGTTGTTAGTACACTGCATATTGCCCAAAGATAGTAACCATGTTGTGATTGCAGTGGACTACAGAGGGCATGGCGCCCTGTCCCATCAATACAATAGGCACATAATTGCAGACAGTGTGCCTTCACTATTTTCCCCACTGGACGCTTGCAACAACTGTGATGCACAGCCAACCACTACACACCCGTTAAGCAATGCACCCATGCATGTCAGTACTGGTACCCTGTGTGTGTGTGTGTGTGTGTGTGTGTGTGTGTGTGTGTGTGTGTGTGTGTGTGTGTGTGTGGAGTATGATGCTTTCAACTACATTCACACTCACTACAGCTCCCACTGGCCTACTGAAGCATGCTGTCTGATGTCAGACACCTTCACATTCCCTCTGCCCATATAATATCCAGATAACCCCTGCGGTGCATGTGATACCTGCACATTACTGTATTGGGGCAAACTAGCTAGTGAGGAAGTCTATTCCTGACACTTCCAAGTGTGTCAATGTGTGTGAATCCCTGAGAGAGTGTGGGTTTGTTGACGTTGACACCTGTTCATGTGGACAGGCACATGTACTACACCTACCTCATCACTACTATATCACTGTTGCAGATGTCACTCACCTTCACATATACCTTTGGACTGTTCCCCAACATGCAAGCTATGTGGTGCATGCAATAACTGCATAGACGTGATAGCAATACCTAGTCACTCAGGGGTTTGAAACCCTGTACTGGTAGATGTTTGACACAAGCATGCTTTGGTTTTACTCTCCCACCCTCTCCCTGACTTACATTGTCTCTGTCTGTCTCTCTCACTCCCTCTCTGGTGGATGTGGAGAAGTACACCTGCTTTGCTTAGGCAGCAGCTTGTGTTTGTAAGTGATGCTCATGATCAGCTGATGGCCTCTGCACGAATTGCAATCCCCCTATAGCTGATTGCATGTGAAACAGCTGTGGTAACATTCCCATTGCCAATTGCATGGAAACCCACTCCAATATCTAGGAACTTCATGTTGGTGTTGGGCATTTTCATTCACTGTGAGCAGTACCTAAATTTGGTGTTTGGCAAACAGCATCACAGATGGTATTGGGATTTACCTCTAACAACATACACTGTGGAAACAGGTCAACAGACAATAGGGGGATGTGCCAGACATGACTAAAGAATGTAAGTGTTGCTCTTCTGCATTTGGAGTAATGTCAGTTTAACAGGATGTGTGTGGATATAGCTGGTCTACATGATTTAATACCTGTCATGACAATGTTATGTGTTTGAGGAAACTGCCATCTGTAGGGTTATCTGGGCAGTGTGTTAAGCC